>NC_092867.1:23515330-23676072 GCF_032062135.1 Pyxicephalus adspersus
TGTGGGGCCTTTGTACATTCATGTGTTTCTGGTTGATGCACTTTACTGTATTTATTCTGCTTCTTATTGCATACATTTTTGTGCGCCAAATATGAACTTTATTTCTTGCCCCTTTAAGCCCCAGTATTTTGCTATCTTTTTTATTTCCTATGCCATATTATGGAGTTGGCAACCCTTACTTAAATTACATAGGTAGGGTCACAACTTTCTTCAGTTACCTGGTGTGGGAGATTTTTTCATGGCACACAATGGGCCTGATAGTACCAGCTGAGCATTATCTTAATGCCATAGCCTAACTTAGTGTTATTTCTGACCATTTTCATCCCTTTATGACTGCAGTGAACCCATCATCTGATGGCTACTTCCAGCAAGATCATGCAGCAAGAGTGTGTCATATCAAAAGCTCATTGATATCATAATATAAAAAAAACCTAATGATATCATTATACTCAAATGGCATCCACAGTTAACACACTGCAAATCCAATACAGCACCTTTGGGATGTGGTGGGATGGGAGATTTGCATCATGGATGTGCAGCTGACTAATCTCATACATTATGTGGTTCTGACCCAAATCCCTGAGGAACGTTTCCAGCACATTGTTGAAACTATGCCACAAAGAATTATAGCAGTATTGAAGGAGTCCAACCTGGTAAAGGTATACCTGATAAAGTGGCTGGTGAGTGTATACAATTTTCAGATGGAATATGTCGGTCATAAAGATGTGATTTTACTCTTTTTACCTAATTTCTTTGAGTGCTTTATTTTATTGAATTATTTGCTTAGTAAGGAAAAGGGCAAATACTGTATATATATTAATAATACCAATCAGAATATATCCGCAATTAGATGAGACATATGCTTCCTGTAGAATACAGCACTTTGTCTTTCCCTTACAATATATGGCTACTCATGTGGATCACTGTCACTTGCTAAATATAAGAGGAGGTTATGGCTCTCTAATTTATAGAGCTTACCTAACAGTTACCTAACTGTACCCCAGGGGTAGCTGTGAAGAAGACTGTGGAGCCTTTGTACATTCATGTGTTTCTGGTTTAGAAAGCAGCTGTTCCAGGTTATCTCTTACACCTACCAGGTTACTTACTGCCAGTTACAATCTGGACAGGAAAATACAACTTTTGTCCTGGTGGAGAATCTGGCAACAACCGTCTTAAGCTGCAAAAACATGAAAAAGCAGAAAAACAAAGTTAAATCCCCAAGAGTTCATTTATGCAATATTATTTTTTAGTCTTCTTCTATGAGAAATCAACTTAGAAATATAGATAGTAATACAAAATATCTAAAATTTTTGTTTCTCTTAAAGAATGAGTAAACACTTTTTTACAAGTATGTAATTATTTGGTAATTTGTATATTCAGTAGAGGTACTATATGTATATGGGTGTCAGGTTTGCTTGGTTTCCTGTTTGAAGAAGAGCTGGTAATGTAGGAGAACAGTTTGAGTCCCCCATAGGGTAAAGTGAATGTGAAAGGAGGACTTTTCCTATTAAATAGAAGGAGCACTGTGCTCTGAATGGGCAGTGTTATTTTGCAGGCATGACAGTATTTTTTTGCCCCATACATACCTTTATTGTATATATTTCCTAGATTGTAATGGTAACTATTTTTGTGTGTCGTAGTGCACATAAAATGGCTTAACTTCTGATAATGATAATTTTCTGCCTGTCAAGGCCTCAATATTTTCAAAGTCATTGATCTGGAACAGGTAAGTAGATAATGAATCCTGACATCACTGTGACTTTTTAATCTGCACAATTGGTCTCTGATGCAGAAAGTATTAAAGCGAGATACAGTCAGACAACTGGCATTTTCAGAAGGATGTCATCACAGGTATCTCCCATATTTCGGTCTGTACGGGTTTTGCTTGATTCATTGGTTGATTGGTTTATAATGAATATTGGTTGGGATTTTTGTACCTTCCCTGCTTTAGAAGGCATAATGACAATGACTGTGTTTAATATGAGAACAACAGCTCTATCATTTTATAACACGGTTCCCAGCTGTGAATGCCTTGGGTTGTTCTCAGGCCATTCTCAGCCCAGTATCTGGTGGGATAGCTTAGGAAGAAGTATGCACATGTGCTTACACTTACCCCGCATCTGGAATGACTCACAACCCTCCCACAGTACAACGACTACAGATGTGACTCATTGAATCCATGGAAGATGAAGAACCAAGAGGAGGAAGTTACTTGTCTCTCCTGGGTCTTAAATTTGTCAGCCACTCTAAACTTGGAATTACATCTTATGATTTCTAAAATCAGAAGTTTAGAAAAATCATACTGTGAATTCTGCTTATGGGAACAGCAAAGATACACAGAGGGATCACTGAAATGATACAAGCTGGGGTGGACTATGATTCTGCGCTCAGAATGGGTTCTATATAAATAGTGAAAAGCAGGTGCAACCATGATACTATGAGGCTGATTTATAAAAAAAAAGTAGGTTAGGAAAAAAAAAATGTTTTGTGTAGATGAACATGGGGAAAAAAAGTGGGAAGGAGTTTAAATAGTTTTCTTATGTGTACTTGGAATGTTCCTCCAAGTGTTCAGCATGCTACATTGTATGTTGACAAAATAGTAGTAGCCAGGTACAACCCTACCCGGCCATTCAAATCGTATCAACCATGGTTTTCCGACGATACCAGGTAATCTCCTTATATATATAATACAGTATATAGCCATTTGTATGTTAACGGGGCCCCACATACAGTAAATTCCACAATGCAGTTGTACAAATCTTTACATGAATTGCATGATTTAGAATTTCCAAACTGAATTTTAATATTTATATGTTACAGAATCACATATATTACATATCACATGCACATAATAACATCACATCTTTCAAGCTTGGACAACAGATTGGACTATGTATGACATTTGTTCAATACAACAATCATATTGGTCTCATATATGAATGTTTATGAAAAGCAAACTACTGTGCTCCCAACAGTCAGACGTTTTATTTCATCTACTAACTGGCTCTTCAGAAACAGCAACGTGAATGTGGTTGTATTTTATGGGCAATACAAACGCTCTCTCCAGAAAGACACTTTTGTGAGGCCAATAATAAAATTGTATTACTGCGTCTGTTGAAGGAGAGACAAATAAACTGCCTTGTTTACACAGCCTCAGCTTCTATCAACTTTTGGCAAGCATCATTTAAACCTTAAAGTGGAACTAAAGACATGGTGCATGGTAAGTGTTTGCCATAATTTCCAAGTATGCACAGGTCCAGGAACCTTTGCTGCCAGCTCTTCTGGATCCACTGTGATCCTTTTCAGTCGTTGGGTGACCTCTGATAATGCATGGGATGTCCCTGGCATCTAGATCCATTCTTGGAGGTCCTGGGAATAAAAATGGGCTCTACACTGCATGGCACATAAAGTATGCCACCAGGAGCCAGGGAAAAGTTTTTTTTTGTCAAAAGATACTTTACATGTTTCCTCTACTTCCTGGTTACTTATTGTTTTTTTGCATGTTGACTGTCACTTCAAACAAGCTGCTAGAATGCATCAGTATTATTTGTACTTGTTGAATGCCTAGCAGTGGCTCATTTAAAGTGAAGTCATCACTTCTATTAAGTTTTAGGGTTCACAATTGTTTCATGCTGTACACATTTCCCTTATACAATCTGAGACCAATGAAAACATAGGGCATTGGGCCTGATCTATTAAAGCTTTCAAGGCTGGAGAGGATACACTTTTATCAGTGAAGCTGGGTGATCTAGCAAACCTGAACTGGATCTGGTGCAGAATACAAAACTTTTGCAAATTACTTTGAAGGGATTTATTCCAGGTTTGCTGGATCATCAAAGGAAAGTGTATCCTCTCCCGCATCATTGTCTTCATTGACTGAAAGCAAGCTTAGGGCTGCAAATCAAAACAAAATGTAATATACTTCAGCTTCCATTTCTTGCAATTTCGGAGGAACATAGAGCAAAACAGGGCAACATGCCTTTGATGTGGGGCAAATAAACTTTACTAAGAGCTATGCAGAAATGAAAGCATACACTTAAGCAACAGTAAGGAATGTAAATATAGACTAAGCAACCACAAGAATTCATATTTCAATGGGTTGTTATCGAATATTAAACTGATTGGTTGCTTTTTGTTTCATATACACATCAATCTTCCTAACAAAAAGTAGCTCTGATTACCAAAGAGGCACCCATGGATCTTTTCTTGAGTGGACACCAAATGAAAAGTGTTATTTCAACTGTGGATAATCCATTTAATCATATGTAGAGAATTGAGTTCAGTGGTTGGCATAATTTAGTCCAAAAGTAGGCTAAACACCAGTTGTGTTTTTGTAATTTTATTGTGCCTGATCTAAAGCACAGAGACCAATATCTGATTTCCATATTAGCACTTATTGGGTGTAAACAGATAAACATTTCAGGTTTGTTCACACTTGGTAGGCAAGGACCGGGGTTGAAGAACATCAATCTATTAACTGATGACCAGGAGGCAGAAACCTAAAATAAGAGCCACTAGGAGACGTACATAGCTTCCATTAATCTGATTGGTGGATCCCTGGCTGCTACTGTTACAGTTGTTGGAAAAGCAGCATTGGATGTTGACACCAGAGGCTTTGGAGCCACCTCGCAATGCCCGGTCACAGAATGACTTGAAGGAGCAGGATTTCATCACTCCATCTGCACAAAACACAAAGCAGTAAAATAAGTATGAATGCTGGATTAGTTTATATTAGCACCTGGTAAAAAGAATAAGGTTATGTGAACATTAAAAATAATAGTTATAAATTCCTGAATTTGACATAGTATCAGTTTCTTATAATACTCTGTGCTTTATAACACAGATTTGGAGAGGGAGGTAAAACACTGGGAGTTAATCAAGTTGCATTCAAATGTTGTGATAAGGATCATGCTTAGTAGAATTAGGAAAAAGAGTTCCCCATCATCCTGCTGATGTTCCTTTATTGTTCAATCACAGACTGGGGCCAGGAAGTCGACCAGCCTGTACTACTTAACAGTAGCAAAAGTCGGGTTTCCAATCTGGATGTCCTGTAAGAAATGTATATAGACTCCACTGAAATGCAAAGCCTTTGGCAGATTTATTATCGGAAATATATGTATTTCAATTATGTGCCTAGCGGTTTGCCTTGAGTTTTTATATTGCTTTATTATGGTAATGAATTTGTCTATTTTTTTCTATAAAGTATAAATGGTTATGTATAGAGTCCTGGTTACGTAATGTGCTTGAGCATAAAACATGTTACCACCTTAAAAACGAATGCATGGAAAGATGCACAAAGGAATTTAAAGGGTCCTTCTGATGGCTTGAGAGTTCTTAGATAGCACAGACCACTCTAATGAGCTCATTGCATGTGCTATGATGACTGTTTCTTCCTTCTGCCATAGATCTCACTGTTCCTTTTGCAGGAACTTATTTAAATGGCTTTCATACTTCATATATTCCAAATAAAACAGGCCAGCTATTTTAAAGGTACACAGGTATACATTTTTATGAAACCAAACTTTCTTAATATATGTAAAATGGCTCAAAGGGCCAGTTCGCCTCAAAATGCCTTTTATTTTGAAATCTGCCAGCTAGAATTCCAAGATATAGTTTCTCTGCTGAAGCAGGAATAGTTTCATTCCTCCTAATGTCTCATTTCTAAAATATATATTCAACAGAGATAGTGAATGTCCTTAATGCAACAAGTGGTCAAAGTTGTAATCTTAAACACAGATCCCCCCCCCTCAATGGGATGTCTAAGATGTAAAAGATGTCTTTCCGCATTCCACCAACCAAAAGCTGAAATATTAGGTGTGTGTGGAAAACTTTAACACCTTAAAGAACCTCAAAAAAATGTCACTTGTAAATGATTACATGTCTGTTAACTCTCTACTGGTATGCGGTCCCATAACAAGTTTATAAAACTGCTACCTTAAACTATGTGACTACATTTTCTCACACTACAAATATGACATTATTATTATTATTATTATACAAAAAAATGACAAAGGTGGCCATTACTTACTGGACTGCCCTCGTATTATGGCACATGCATCAGAGTCTCTGGGGCATTCTTGTGAACCTTGCTGATTACAGTCTTCCTCATTGGAACCCACACAGGAGAAACACTGTAAACCTCGTCCTGCCAGAATAAATATATTTGTTTAAAATACTTTTACAATCATAGGCAATGAATATAGAAATAACATAGGCTTAATCACATTGTATGTGTAGGCAGGTGCAGACATAATTCAGTGTTGCACGGAGACATTGAGTTGGCTACATCTGCCACTCTGTGTAGCTAATTGGATGCAGTAGGGAAGGTTGCAATCCACTGTTTAGTTTATTTGTTGCTGTTTTTGTGCTTCAAAGGGTAATATACCTGCACTCGCTGTCCCTGAAACAGAACAGTAGGTGAGAGACAGAAGTGATGTGAAAGCTTCCCCAATTGTAACCAAACAGGTGTCCTCATTGGAATATTTACGCTCTAGTGACAACTCTAACATTGTACTGTATATTTTTGGTTCAGTTTTTCATTGGGTGACAATCAGCAGGACAAGCAGAGATGGTGAATCTACCCAGAAAGTATAGAGACAACAATAAAAACGAATTAATGGTTATAAGTAATTAGGTTGCAAAACTTAACAAAAGTTCTAAAGTTATAATTCTGACATCAACTTTTGACCATTTGTCCATGCAAAATTCAGTTTCAGTATGTGCATGGGTTTCTTTTAAATCCCCTTCAACATTTTAAAGGACTCGTCTAGGCCAGTCGATAATCCTCCATTTCTTTTTGCTGAGCCATTCTTTGGTAAGTGTGGTTCAAATCACTATCATACTGAAATACCTATTTAAAGTACAGTTAAAATATAAACTCATATTCTAATAAAGTACAGTTTAATAAGATGCAAAATTCAAAGTTAACCTAATGAATGCAAGCTGCCCATGCCCTAAAGCAGTAAAGTAACCCCAAACCATATTTACTTAATATTTTCTAAAATGCTGTCTGATTATGCAAAACATGCCTGCTGTTACTGTGGTCAAACAAATCCATCTTAGGATGGATCATCAGCACATTTTTCCAGAAGGCCAATATTGTTATATGTTAAAAACAAGTTCTAGTATTGCTGTATGTTCTTTTTGGACAACAAAAGCTTTTTCTTGGCATGTGTTCTATGGAGACCTTTTTATAGCATCAAATAGTCAGCTCTTGGGCTAAATTTGCTGGGTTGGCCAGTACTGGGTAAATTATTTAACTTTAACTAAGATTAATGGTAAAAAAAATAATAATCTTTTAAACCCTTTTATAAAATTTATAGACACTTGCAACCTTCTTTCAGATTGACCTAAAGTGGCCTAAACTCCAAGTTTTTTCTCTACCTAAAAGGATGGACAACCCTTTTATTTAAAGTAAAAAAAATGTATTTATTATAAGTGTAACACCCTTTAGAGACAGAATGGGAGCGCAAAGCCTCCTGGGATACTTACGTAACGCATCCTGGAGGCTCTTAGCCTGAGATCAAGTCATGCGCAGAAGGAGCCCTTTCATCAATGGAAGAAAAAATTGTAGATTTCATGCATGTGAAGTGAGATTGGCAATATTTTATTTTCCAATCTACATCAACTGATCTTGCGGTTGCGCAGTGCAAGATTAGGTGACGCAGGAAAAGGAACCCGGAAGAAGAGAGAAGATGTCAGCACCCGGCTCTTCCTCTGCAGATACCGAGTGGATGTGAGACCCAAACAAAGTAACCTCCCCATGGATAGACTGATCTGCGGGATTAAAGGTTTAAGTTAAATGAAATGTTTTTTTCTCTCTTTATCTTTTATGATTACACTACATCAATCAAAGAGAACACCAGACTCTAGATCAGGGATTGGCAAACTTTTTGGACTACTAGGCCATTTCAGGAGGTCAGGAAGGCGCACTAGGCAAGAAGAAACAAGGTGTCCAAGGAAAGGTTTTTATCCGACCGTGACTGCAAGCGAGCAGCCTCGGTCTTCCGCTCATCCGCGGTGTGCGTGGTTGGCATCGAAATGCCCCTTGAGATTCGAGCACTTGGAAGTGCTGTTGGTGATACTGCACACTAAACACAGGGCTTTGTTGCTGTGTTGGATGAGGAATAATTTGTCAGTCTATTCGGGTTTGAAGACACAATGTTTGAGGTCAACCTTCCGGAGACTGGTAGCTGTGTGTTGCTTCTGCTCTTTAGACAGAGTATTTGGGATTACTGTGCAATAACGCGACAATTCAATTAGGCTGGATCCAACAATAAGTAGCTAGGGGGGCGTTAGGCCGGACTGGAATACTGGGTAAAGGCCAGAGTTTGCTGACCTCTGCTCTAGATATTTCAGGTATCTATAAATCAAGCTATATCTGCATACTTCTTTAGGAGGTATGAAAAACTGACATGTAATATAAAACATCTGATTAAAATTTTCTTGGATTTAAGTAATGGTAAATGTAGGGATGTACTTACTATATGTTTTCAATGTGGTAAATCTGCACAAAACAACCTCATAATGTTATACATTCGTATTATAGGATCAATACACTGGGCCTTTTTTTTTATTAAGGATCTCCAAGACAGTTGAAGATAGACTATCATGGGTGAACCTAGGTGATCCAATGTTCAAAAATGTTGTGGATATCAGAAGGGCATGTAAATATAATGATGCAATTGAACAGAGGAGTGGTTAAAAAGAAAGGCACAACTCTACTGTTAGCACTGCAGGTCGTGCCGGCGCCGCTGCCCCTAATTGCAGGCACGGGCGCCGGGTCCTATCTTTCAGGTAACCCCACTACCTGTGTTCCATGCCTGTGTTTCCTTCATGCTGAGACTTGCTCTGGTGTTTGAGCTGGCGTGGGTGTGTCTCTCTTAATCTATGAGGTAACACATACACACCCTCTGTTTTCTACAGCCTATGGCTGGTTTCCTGCAGGTATTTAAAGGCACCTCCTACTACAGGAAGTTGCCTGAGCAATCTCTAGGTTTACCTGTGTAACTCTCAGTGTTAAGGTGTTTTCTCTGTTTTGCCTTGCTGTGTACCGGACCTTGCTTACGTTTTTGGACTTTGCCTGTTTGCTGCCTGACCCTGAGCTCGGATTACCTTTTTGGACTTTGCCTGATTGCCCCATGACCCTGACCTTGGATCTTTGTTTCTGGACTTCTTGGCCACGCAAGCCCCTCGGTGCTTGCACCGGGTTTCCTGACTCCTGTGGTCAGCTGCCACTGGCCTGGGATTGCTCTGGAGTGGCACCTGGCAGCTACCCCGCAGCCCAAGCCTATCCTCACCATCAGAGGCTCTAGTGAAGACCTGGTAGCGGCTTAGTTACGCCCCTCCGGAGAATACTCAGTCAGTGGCACAGTGGGTCCACACCCGCTTGCATAACATCTACCTTATTGTCTTAGCATAAAAATTATTAAATATAATAATAAATCTGCTAATACAAGAAATACATTTAGAAGGCTTTGCTGCAATAATTGATCGCATTTTGTTCCATTTTATTGTATTACATTTTCATTTCAGTTTCCCACTTCTATGTTTTACCAGCTAACATTTGGATGTACTTTACAAATCAAAGTATTGCTTATTTTGTTATTCCGGAAATGTAAATGTTTTCATTTGGATTAAAGTATTACTTTCATAGTAAGCCAAGAACTACTGCTTCTACAAGGCGACTAAAATGGGAAAAGATCAGTATGTTTTTATGCTAAGAAGTATTGCTTTTGGATATGAGCCCACACTGATGAGTCTGCAACTATGCAATGCTAATGAATTTTGACAGAAGGTTGTGGAGGAAGTCAAATTCTGTAAAATACCCTAATGAGGACAGATCAGCTTGAAACACATACTAGAAGCTCTTGTTGAGTCAGGCTCTAACCTAATTACAATAAAATATTTACTTGTCAGTAAATAGTCATACTAATCTGTATCTGTAGAAAAACTGTAGAGCAACCTTTCTATTTTTTTTTACCATAGAGAAATTCTTGAAGTAACTTTCAGAACATCGGGGAACCCCTGCCATAATTACTATATCCTCAGCTCGTAGTAAATTAGCATGGTGATCAGTAGTAAGAATTGTCTCCCTTACAGATAACCAAAAAGTTCTTTAGTGTCAGTTAAGCTGACCCGGGAGTCCCAAACTGCTCATTGCTCAAAGAACCCCCAGCAACCTCTGGAGGAACCCTGGTTGAGAAATACCGCTAGAGAGAGTGAGACGTAAGTCTTAAAAGTCAACAGAGTTTATTAGTCCAAATTTACATTAAATACTCCAAGGTACATTTTTTAAAGCAAAGCAGGTCAATGCTCGGAGTACCAGTATGTTTTTTCTATATAATACATTTTCATAGTAGCTCAGACACGATTGCACAATACAACAAGCCATAATAGAGACCAATTCAGGTAACCTTGCCTTATGAAATAGCTAGTGTAACCTCTATACTTTGTACATAAAGTTCAATTTATATAAAGATAACATAAAACCACATAATTAAAAAAAATTACATACCACGTATATTGTATGTAAGAAACTCTAGGTTCATATAGGGATAGGCTTTAGGGAACAAAAATCCTCAAAATGGAGGGCTGTTGCACAAAAATGTACTTATTTTAACGGAATCTGTAAAGACCGAAGTATAGGAGCTATATTAGGTGGCTTTTGTTGTTCTGGTGTTGTCATGTCCATCATTCCTTAAATACATACCGACCTAAAACAAGCATGAGCCAGTGAGGTGAAGGTCTCATTGATGAACCGAGGTTTCTTAACGTACAAATTTATAATTTTGACAATTGCCTTTTTACTTTTTAATAAAAGAAAGAGCATTGAACCAGCTGCTACAGCACAAAAAACCCAACGAATGATGAAACCTGATTGGTTGTAAAATATTTTTGTATTTTCAGTATTGTCATATTAAAAAGAAGCTAATGTATTAACAATAACAATGTAAAAAGTAATATGCTGGGCATGCATTATGTGATTCTTGACATCGACTACAAATATATGATTAACCATCTACTTGTTTGATAACTGATCTTTTTTACCAATACATCTAATCCAAGTATTACTTGAAACACAAAATGTGGTCTCAATTTAAAAACTATGGTTGCCCAATTAACATAAAAAACAAAACCTTTGCCTGATCAATTTTTAATCAACATTTTGCCTAAATATTGATTGTATATATAAATGTTTTGAACAATTTCTAATCAATTCAGCGTTGTCTTGTAATTAATTGAAAACATTAATTATTGCATAGGAAGCTTTATATTTAACATAGGGGCTGTTTTTATTTTAATTATCACCAATGTAAGCAGTCTGCTCTTGATATGGCATTCTATACCATGTTTGCTCGAGCTGCAGTCCCTTATTTTCCAGAATTAGATAGATTCCTCCACCACAATGAATGTTCATATAGCCACTGACCTTTCATGACTTGGTTAACTAAATCTTTTTCACCCAAGCAACTAGTAAGACTTTGCCTACCTGTGACCTATATTAGAAAATCAGTAGCTGCTGGTAATAAAAACACGACTTTCCAAAAGTAGTAAAAACTTACTTTAAATTATTTGCTCGAAGATTTTGAACTGCACATCCTGCCTTAGGTAATTAAATCAACATTTTAAGAACACCACTTACCTTGTCGAATACTGAATGCAAAGAGAAGCAGAAGGGTGTGCACCAGCCTCATGGTAACAAGTCCTTGTACCTCCTCAGAGTCTAGTGAAGATGGGCCTGAGATAACTCAGGGATTAACATCTTTCCCTAATCTGCTACTCAGGGGGCAGCGCACACTGGTAAAGACAAATCATTCCAATTAGAAGCTCATGTCATTTACATTATCCCTCGAAAAAAAAGGCTCTCGGCTTAAATCTCTTCTTCCAACCTTATCCTGATCTTCTGAATTCTGCTTACTATTAACCCTATGAATACCCTCCTCCACAACAGAATGGCTGAACTATTCCAAATTGAACAAAGTCTGTAACAATATAAGTATAAAGATTGCCACATTGCTAATATGATTGAACACAGCGGTGATGCTATTTCATTTAACTTGCTACAAAAATCTATTCATTTTATCCTAATATAAAGACTGGTGATCATACTGATTTAAACTCTAGTTGGCTTTAGATGCCTAAAGGTATAGATCAATGGAGGTTTTATGCTCAGCGTGGTAGCTCAGTGGTAAGCACTCTGGTCTTTGCAGCACTGGGTCCCAGGTTCAAATCTCAGCCAAAACACTATCTGAATAGAGTTTCCCATGTTTGTGTGGGTTTCCTTTAGGACATGCAGTAAGGATATCTGGCTTCCCCCTAAATTGACCTTAGACTGTCTTAATGACATTTGACCATGGTAGGGACATTAGATAGTGAGCCCCTTGAAGGGACAGCTGGTGACATGACTATGAACTTTGTTAAGCGCTGTGTAATATGTTGTTGCTAAATAAATACTGTATATTATTATAATATTGGTCTATGTGCTTCTGCTTATATATGCACTTACCTGTCCAAAGGTATTTGTAAAAAGGAGGAAATTAAATATGAGCAATGGAAAGAGTTGGAATTAACTTCAAAATACCTGTGCAATTACTGAAAGGATACAACTTTTGCTGTTAAATTCAAGCTTTCCAACGCAACACCCCATTGTATCTTTAACAAGATGTGCAGCCCCATTTCTCTTACAGATTATGGACAATGTGAGTATCTTAGTACAAAGTAATCAAAATTCATCTTACTACTTTGACTCATCACTGCTACATTGTTATGTGCTCTACTTCCATGTTCTCTTTAAGATACCCAACTGTACAACTACAGGACAAACCTTTGGGTGGTGTTGTGTTCAGGTTTAATACAATATACAATTTATAAAAACATGAAATCACTTTTGTAGCTTTTTTAATGGAAGGGTAGCCCCTATGTGTATGTGTGTTGGGAGGGGGTCTGAATCACAAAAGTAGCTGGAACCAGAAATACATGTACTTTTATATAATTGTGATTTAAATGTGTATTAAACTGTTTCTCCAAGGGTTAAAGTTATAGTATATATATATAACATTGATAGGTTACTGAATGAATGAAGGACTGAAAGATAATACAGGAGGCAACTTCATTATGTAGTATATATGAGATATATCTTCTGGAACCTGAGCTTTGTCAAAATACTTTGATACAGAAAAGCCTTTACAAAGATCATAGTTCCGACCAAGAAGGAAGATGACAAAGTGCATCAGGCCATAGCAACCAATCAGTTAATTACATTGGTTTTCCTTACCTTAAGCTGTTGTACATCATAGCTAGCGTATGCTTTGCCTTTGAGGGAAAGAAGCAGATTGACATACTTAAACTTGTATTTGCTTTCCCTGGACTTAGTTCAGCCACCGGGAGCAACATTGCTGGTGAGGGTTAGGTGGCCCTGTGCTGACACCTGGGGGTGGGAAGAGAGTCCTCAACACTGTGTAGGCTCTCACTAGAGTAGTCATTGTAAACCAGGGTTCTATGGAAACCTGGGGTTCCTCCAGAGGTTGCTAGGGGTAAATTGAGCTGTGGATGATTGACCTCCCATTTGCTTGTGCCTCCATAGTTCTTTAGCCAATAACACTTTTTTTGAAGCCAGCAGACGACACCAAAGATCTCTCTTTAGGCTTCAGATCACCACTGTAAGGGGAACATTTTTCATCCCACCACTAATGTAATGGACATCTATTCCAACAAATGTATAGGTTTTAGCAAGGGTCCCCTGAGAGCTGGAAATAATTTAAAGTGGTAAAAAGATTGAAAGAGGCTGCCTTTCCAAACTCCTGACAGCTGAACAAGGAAGGAAAGACCGACATGTGCTGCTGGTGATGGTGAATTAAAATGAACCCGTTGACTTACCTGACATAGGAAAATAATAGACTTCAGTGTTCTCCCCAGTCAGGCACACCACCAAGCACGTTTTTTGGGTGGTTACTGAATAGTTGGGTCACAATACAGGGACTGCCACCCGCTCACAAGTTCTGGGTTTAACACTGGACTTGAGTTAAAACACAGTGTATGCTCTTTTTAGCCCCGGTATATTTTGTGTAAAGAACTTGTAGTTTTAATTTTGAGCAAACTAATAAAACACCTTTCAGTTTCCTTTTGAAGCTATTAATCATTTTTAGTTCAGCTGGAAAAATAACACAATCTGTCCATAAAATGAGTTGCTACATGCCCGGTTATAGAAAATACTTACAGTAGGTGTACCTTTACTGCAAAATCATGTGCTGGAGTTAATGAAGTGGGCTTACATGAGGAAAACAGTTTAGAGCTTACAACTAGTTAATCCAAAAATCAGGCAGGAGGTCGGGACAAATGAAGGCAGATGGTGGAGCCAAATGGCAGGAGTTGGCACCAAATAGAAGGCAGTATGTGGAAATAAGACTAGGCAAATGGTGAAGCAGCGTTGAGCTATGAAAAGTGCTGTCAGACTTCTTATGCTATACTATGGTATTGTACTGAAGGCTTGGGCTTAACAAAAATCCTATGAATTGTTTTTCAAAACCTTTGAAGTTTAGGCGGATCATCCACACTGTAATGTAACTGTGCCTTTCAATACAGAATCACTCAGACAATATGTGCCAATCAGCAGCAGGGTTAAACCATTTAATTGCTGGCAATGTACAGATGTTTGGCAAAGATGGAAGCTCTTCTTGTGTATAGTAGAGCTCTCAGACAAATCAATTTTATCAGAAATAAGAACAACAACAACATGGTAGCAATTCCAGGAAGATTTTTCTCAAAGGGGAAAATGGGTTCTCCAGTGTTTGCATAATACAGATTTATTTACAACACTCCAATCATGCGATAATGAGCTGGACATATATTTTCTCTCAACCTACTCAAATGGCAATCCAGTGAAGAAGGCGACCCCCACCCCCCAATCATCTCTTATAAAGAGTTTGAAACATGGTGTAGTCTTGCCCAGCAGGACGTAGAATGAGCTCACAGCTCCTTGACATGATGAAGAACTTAGGATAACTTCCATATAAAATATGATAAAATTGCATGAAGAAGCAAGGCCAGTTTTTTCTCCGCCTCCCTGATACAGGAAGGACATGCGAAAAGGAAGCCGCTATTATACGTTTCTTGTGCCACCCTTAGCAATGGGTGCCCCTTCTCCATATCCATGGATGACTCTTTCCCTACATTCAGATTACACTCCGCTTGAAAACCAAGCATTCCAAAAAATGAAGCTCCAGGTTAACTTTTTCCCATCTTAGCAATGAGTTCATCACAAATCTTGGTAAGTTCTTCAACTTCTTTATTCTAAAAATGTGAGAGAAAGTGAGTGAGAATTATGTTTAATGATACAATAGCTCAATTCTGATACTTTTACCTCACCACATATCTGACTGTACAATGAAGTACAAATTATTACCTGACCAGATACAAATTGATTAGACAATTAAGTAGTTATTTATATTACATTATTACAATATAAATCTGTTAGCATGTAGTAAATGCAACTGATCTGTGTAGTAATGCCTCTAGTATATTGAAAAATTTATTTCTCATCTACAATGAAAAAATTAGAGCAATTTAACATTTGACACAAACAATTACACAAAAAGTACTGAACAAAACTGCTTTAGTTCAAGAATTTAAGAAAAACTTCCAACCTTTTGTTCCAGGGTCCTCTCCAATGCATCGACTCTGAGCTGTTCCTTCCTCAGACTGGCTTGGTAGGCGACCTGTTCCTGCTGAGACTTGGTACGCACCTGGGCAATCTCTGAATTAGCCCTACAGAGAAAAAGCTTATATTATTTACAGGTTTATTTATAATTAATTAAATCACAAGAATCATAGGCATATCCTACAGATTCTAATTATATTGTTACTACTACTATATTTTTATATGTCATTGTGCTGTATTATATTGTCTTACCTATCCAGTTTTTCCTCAGCATGAATTTTCAGTGCATGGTACCGCTGCTCCTCCTTCTTTACTCGTGCCAAATATTCTTGTGCACACTTCTTCAGTACCTCTTCATTCTATGGATAGAACCAAAAGATAGAGAAATGATCTAGTCAATGAAGATGGCTTCTCAAAAAAAAAGAACTACCGGTAGATGCAAAATGATAAAACAAGTGTCACACCTAGAGAGGCATGACCACTAGGGGGCGCTATGGCTTGCACGAGGTGGTGTGGGCCCTGGAAAGGGCCAAGGCGCAGAGCCTAAGCAGTAACCAGGTTTTCACCAGAGCCTCTGATGGTGAAGATATTGTGCGCTGGTTTCTGCCAGGTTGCGGTCGTTGGGCAGACCAAGATGGACAAAGCGCAGTAACAAATCACAATGCAGAAGGACAGTCAAGGAAATCCGGGGTCGAGACAGGCAGCAAGCAAGAGAGGTCAGGTCACACGCCAGGGGTCATTAGTCAGGAATCCACGGTACAGACGGCAGTGACACAGAGGCCACTGCGGGCACAGGGAACACCGGAGACACTGGAAACAGCAGGAGGTACAGGGGATTCAGGGAAATACACAGACAGACAGGAACACTGGAACAGCACAGGGAAGTTGGCTGGGAACCAACAGACTGGACGACAAGGGGTTAACACAGGAGCTGGACACAGGAAACACTGGATTAGGCAACAAGTGTACAGGAACTAGATCACAGGGGCTCGGCACTAGTGAAGACTCGTTGCACGAACACAGAATACAGTCTGTGAGCTAGCTGAATAGCCAGGGCTGGTTAAGAGGCTATTTTCTGAATGACCAGCGGCATGAACGGAGTTGATAAAGCCCAGAAACAGAGGCACGCCCAGCGCCAGAACTGCAAGCATGCGCAGGAGAGGGGTGTCTGTGCTTCAGAGGGGAAGAGATAAGTGTGACAAGAAGTCCATTAGCTAAAGTAGTCATTCTTAACCACATTTCCATGGAACCTCAGGGATCCTCCAGAGCTTGCTAGGAGTTATTGGATCTGTGGTTGATTGACCTCCATGGTGTTATATTAACCACAATTATAGGACAGCATTCTTGCCATTGACCCCCAATTTAGCAATCTTTTTTACCATTGACCCCCTAAAAATTGGTGAGGGTTCCCTCGAATCTAAAAATTATTTCAAGGATTTCTCAGGGGTAAAAAGTTTAAAAAAGGCTGAGCTAAAATGTTTAATAGAAGAACTGTTTTAGTTCCTTACAGTAACCATTTTTTCTATCCCCTCCTAATATTCCATTGCACAATAAAACATGGAACATCTTGTTCCTTTGAGCAACAAGAACAATCTTTCTTACAGACACTTTAATTTACAAGAACGTTGGATATTCAAGAATGAAGAGAAAAAGTGTTTTAAGTCCACTTGCCTTTCGGAAGCCTTCCAGCACATCCTTCATCTTCTCATATCTGCGAAAGAGATCTGCCAGTGACTTTTCTACGGAATTCAAGTCAGAGAGTGCTTGTTCTTTCTCTATAATTAGCTGCTGTACTGTATGGTGTGACATAGACTTCTCTCTCTGCTCATCCTCTGTCCACAGGAAAACAAAGAACTAAGTTAGTCTTTAATTATCACATTCTGTTTCTCAATATAAGGGCAATATTTTCTAACAAACAAGGTAAGACATTCACGTCATCTGGGTTGAGTCATGAACACAAATATGGAGAAGTCTGTTTTTTTTTATCTTTGCATCCCAGTCTGTAATGTACCAAAGAATCCCTAACGAAGAGGACATTACGTGCATCACCTTTCCTGACACTTGTTACATCCATTCTTCAGTTTCTACTAGAAGCTTAGTTTGAGATTTGTTAACCAGTCCCTCCTGTTAATAATGAAGCTGAGAAACAGCATAGAAATATTTTTATTGTCATCTTTTTGGACTACTTATTTAATGGTCTACTCCTATTGTGTGTGTTCATTAGCCTTTACCATACACCGCCAAGTCTATTGCAGATTGGTTCACCAGCCCTTCAAAAAGGACAGAAGGCTCTATCAGTCGGTGTATAGTCAACGCAAAGTATTTCTCTAAGAATTTTCTAAAAATTTTTTAGTTTTCAATAATATATATATATATATGTGTGTGTGTGTGTGTGTGTGTGTGTGTGTGTGTGTGTGTATGTGTGTATGTAGTCAGAAAGCTGTGAAAGTTGTTCATGTAACAAGAGGTGGGGACTTCCAATGTGGACACTTGTCTCAGACACAAATGTCCAAAAGGGCATTCGCCTTACTTCGAGAGATAACTTGAAATTCCTCTTGAGTCTTAGGGGCACTGATTCAAGATTTCTCTAATGGTCCCCCCCCCCCCTAAAAATGAAATAGCAAGACCCTTAACCCTTACCTACTGTACACAAACAATCAAACAGTTTGGATTACTTTAATTAATCCAATCTTTGATTATTATTACACAGTATTTATATAGCGCCATCCTATTACGCAGCTCTGTACAAAGTCCATAGTCGTGTCACTAACTGTCCCTCAAAGGAGCTCACAATCTGATGTCATATGTCATCCATAGTCATATGTCATTAATGTAATGTTAGGTCAATTTTGGGGAGAAGCCAATTAACCTCACTGCATGTATTTGGGATGTGGTAGGAAACCGGAGCACCCCGAGGAAAACCCACACAGACACGGGGAGTACCTGCAAACTCCATGCAGATAGTGTCCTGGCCAAGAGTCGAACCTGGGACCTAGCGCTGCAAAGGCCAGTGTGCTAACCACTGAGCCACCGTGCTGCCCTGCTAATTTTTTTTTCAAACCCTGCCCTTCAAACTTCATGAATAAGCATGCATACATATGTTTCAGCTACTGTATATTTAGGACAGTTTGGGACAACTGCTATACAATACCTAAATGTAATTTCTTCAATATTCTCACAACATTTCTATTATCGCTGTATTGATAAAGTTGTGTGCATTCATTTTTTAAAGTACATTAATATGGAAGCTAAAGGAGTAATGATAATGGGCAGAATATAAAGGCAATGGAAAACACCAACATAAAATGAGCAGCAGATAACAGCAATTATCTAATATAGCAATGCTTTCAACTAATATGATTAGCACTGGTGAAATGAAAAGACATACAATACTAGTTTATTTAATAAGGCAGTTCATTGAAATGATATATAAAGTGCAGAAGACCAGGCCTGAAGTATGAAATATGAGTGGTTGGTATGAAGCACAGCATTTTATATACCATCACTGACTTTATACTGCCATACTGAATAAGCCAAAATTTTACAACAAGATGGCCAGTGAATATGTGGTAACAGGTTTCAGCAGACGTCTTAGTACATTACTACAGACATAGAGTGCACAGTTATATCTTACCTGGGCTGCCTTATGTATGTAAGCAAAAACAAAAACAAAGCAGAAAGCAGGGGGTAAAACAAACAAAACAAGCAAAGCAAATCAAGTAATTCAAGGGAAGAACAGAAATGCTAGTTGAAAATGTGTCATTTTAAAGAATGAAGGGATAGGTACATATAAAGAAAAATATTGCTGGGATGCTGGTCTAGCTTTGTGAGCTAGATTTCAAAAGAGTGCAAAGCTGCTCCTGGATTCAAATTGCTAGAATGAGACAAATGTTCACTGCGCAAACGATACGCCTATTTATAGATGTGAGCTGGGTAAATAAAGCAAGGTGGGTTCACTGTATGATAACCCAAAACAATCAGGCAGATTAGTTATGTAATTAAATCAGCAAAACATGAATTCTGATTGAGTGCATGCGGCTGATGCATTTTCCTACTTGCCTAGACAAAGTATAAATATATTTCAAGTACATCAAAAATAAAAGCAAACTACTACATCTGCAAACCACTACGTCCCACAAAGAGCAAGGAACCTGTAATCAAGCTGTCTACTACAATAAAGTTGATTTTTGTATGATTTTGCATGTGCCTCGTCTTACGTTTATTTCCAAAATTAACACAATAAACTAGCATTTTGACTCAACAAGTGCCGCAACGATTTCTTTTTCTGGATTATATGTGGGATTTAATGGAATAATCCCCATTGTCAGCACTTAGAAACAGGGGTGAAGTTCATATATAGAAATATATATATATATATATTAACCTAACATTTTAGTTTTTGGAATGTAGTCAGTGCAGCCATTACTATCCCCTATCAGACACATTTTGCCACATTAGATGTATAAAACTGTATTCTGACATATTTTAGGCACCTAATATTAAAAGAAGACACTTGAGAACAATGTAAAAAAGACATTAAAGAATGTGCAGAAAAGTGTTGAAGTGCCTTTCAGTAAATTTATTTATAGCAAAACAGAAAGTGATATAAACATACACAAAAAAATACAAATGCTAAAACATAGAATTGAAACACGTACCGATCATTTGTGCAATTGTTTGTTCATATTCTGCAACTATTTTTCTGTAAGAAAACAAACAGACTTTTAGCACCTTTTGATTCCAGAATGCTTAAAATATTTTAATCATACATTGAATTTCAATTATAATAGCAAATAATTCTTTGTACTGCCTAAAAAAGTAGCCTTGCCACTTAGAAGGATTTATTACAAATAAGGTATGTAGTGAATAATTATAAACTATGAATTAAACAGAGCTCTCCCAGAAGAATGTGTCTGCCCATTTGATTTGATCCTTTTCTAGGGAACATTTTTAATCAACATTTAGGCAATATGCCAAGGGAAGTAACTGACCAAGGCGGTTTTTATTTGATTGGCACTGATCCATGTTTTTCTTTTTTTATTATAATAAAATGCTTTCAATTGATCGTTGGTGTCAGTTAAATTGATCTGAGAGGTGAAAATTGATCATGGTTCAATGAACTCCTAGGCACCCCAGGATTCCACAGAACCCTGGTTGAGAAACACTGATCTAAGTAGTACAAGACTATGACCTCACTGTGCTGTCCCCACTATACAACCCAGTTAAACTACCTAATGTCTTCTATAAAGGCCCCCCTTCCCCCTGGAATCTTACATTTGGTGATCACTGTTTCTACTCCATACCTCCTTACATTGGTTGCCAATGTCTGTGCCTACATAGTAAGCACCCAACACAGGTCAGCATCTTCCCTTCCTATTGACTCTGTTAGCTAGGTTGTCTGCCAATGCCCAAATCCTGCACTGAAACTCTTCCTAGACTTCAAGCAGATGCTTCTCTTTGTGTACCACTTGCTCTCCTTGCATCACCCCCTGGATGTCTCTCCCTAGGTTTTAAGACTTTCTACCATGCCATTGTTTTCTATCCCTTCCCTCCAATCAATGGTAGGAAACATTATTTTTTAGAGCGATCACTCATGTCTCATTTAGCACCTATATAAGGTGTAAGTGACCACACTGGAGAACATGCATCTGAGTGAGTGTTCTTACTCATCTTTATCATGTTATAGATAGTATAAATTACCTACATACAACTGAACTTGTTCTACAATACTAAAGACATATCTACATTCATCAAAATGTCATCCTAAGTCAAAATGAATGTTTGGAACACACCCCAGTTGTTATACACATACGCGACTCAGTCACCTTAATCAAATGTGTCAATGCAGATGTTGATTGTCCCAGAACATAACGGGAGGTGTTAACATTTGTGAAATTACCCATGGTACAACAATGCTATAGAACAAATCCATCTAAAAATGAATATCTACAACTAGCTTTGCTACAATGTGCATGGCTTCTGTTTAGTCACCATTTAGTAATGATTACATGAGTTAATGTTAGGGGAACACCTTTCTTTATCTCCACAGAATACTAACATTTACAGTCTAACAATTTACTTCATTTTATAGGTTCCTAAAAACCTGCATATACTATAGGGGTTAAACTAGAATCTTCTCTGTTCAAGAGTGTCTGTGATGCAAGTACATGTAAATGTGTGCTTATCTCACTGCCATATGGAGGGGGCTTTAATGCCTAGGATTTGTAAGGCCATCTGAGGTATAAAAAGCAAGATTACACAGTTCTGCAAGAGGATCGTCTACTCCAGCTCCCATACCCAGTAATGCTAAAACCTAGATAAGCCGGGCTGATAGATGAACAATACATAGAATAATAAATATCCCGGCTGATTGTAGCTCCTCTCACCTCATTTCCACAACCTCACAGCGACTGTCTTCATATTTCTTCTTCCAATCTGATACTTCTCTATCTTTAGTTTCAATCTAAAGAATAAAAATGAATAAAGTGGTAATGGAATAAGAATTGTGAATAGTGCCTACCTGAAATGAGTGTGGGGGGATATGACAGCCCAATATCATAGTATGTAACTGTGCAAATATCAGGTCTTTGTGATTCCTAAAACTGTTTTTTCTTTTAGTGAGAAGCTGTGATGGCAGAGGCACAAGCAAGTTTCATGTCGTTGGAGTTACGGGCCGTCATGAAGTTTTTGTTTCTGTTTTGTTTTCCACAGATGTAAGCTAACCCAGACATTAATTATCTCATGTCTCTAGACGTTTGTATTGCAATTACCTATAGTATGCTGACTTTTGCTGGCAGTTTTAGTTCACTGCTCTTTGCACCACATAAGGCCAAGGGGGCTACATTTACAGTTGTAAAAAACCCACTAGTATAATAGTGACACATAGTGCTTAGGTGTTGTATAATTACCTAACCTTCAAAAGAATGTCCCATATGTATATTCATACTGAATAAAGTATCCAGCAAATAATCATTTCCTGTGCAGTCCATAAAGCTTGGGATTGCTACAGAAATCTGTGATGACAATTGTCATTTAGGGTTTACTGTACCTCTTCCCTGGCAAGCTGAAGAGCTGCTTCAAGGTCAGACTGTTGATAGGTATGTAAATGGCCACTTCCAGTCATCTCCATTGCAAATGCCTGCGAATAAAGTGACTTATGCAAAAGGCCTACATCACTTGTGTCCAATGCCTCAGGCTGCAGATAGAAACAGAGACGTTTAGCTTCAATTTATATTCCAGTGTCTTAATCCATCAACAAAGCAATGAGAGTATAAGGCAGTTGCAGGTGAAATCAGTCAAGTTAGACAGCGACACGGCACACAGATTAATATGGACGGCTCCAACTGATTATTGGCTGCAGCAATAATGAAACCTGTACTGCTATGACAGCTGAAAGACTCCCAGAGTTGATTTACCTAAAGGTCTTACTGACCCCTGGTAACTGGTTAATCAATAACCCAATGTAGTCAGTTAACAGTGCAAATAAACTTCACTCCTTCCCCTCTGCCCCAGTAACACAGGGCCTATAATGAAATAGCAAATATCTGAACAGTAAGAGGTAGAAAGCTTTTATCGCAAGGCAAAAGTAGAAACATTTCTGATTAACACTACAGAAGACAGTTCTGTTTTATACAACAATGTTTACTAACAATGTGAACCTATATTCTATACTAAATTCCAATCAGATAGCTCATGCTACGCCAAGCTCTTTAGTAGGATGCAAAAACCTAAAATGTAGCATGCAAAAACTCTGTGGGCCTGGTATGACTTCCAGCCAGGAAATAGCTGAGCTGTCATTTTTGATGCAAGAACCCTTCCTATGTATGCATGCAGGACCCAATGGTTTATATAATTGTTCCCAAGAATCAGCCACATGTGTTCCAATCTGATTTTACAATCTCTCTACCAATAATAATATTATTTTCCATTCTAAACACTATATTGATATTATTTGCAGCCGTGTACTCCCTCCTATAGCTCAGTTTAAACAAGATGGTATGATCAGATTGCAATGTATGTGGCCAGGTTTATTATGTCTGTATAGTTAATACTAGTGGGCAAGAGGTGCTGTGATGAAACAGAGATAAAACGGTGTGGGATCCCAGAACACACACACTCGTCAGAGGGATGCAGAGACCAGATCACTGCACACACAGCCCAGATACCTCCGTATACTGGGACGACTGGGAAATGTGTCTGGCTAGCTTCAGAGCCTCAGTTCGCATGGCTTCAAACTCTAATTCCTCCTGCTCCAGTAACAAGCCAGAGAGAAAAGCATTTAGTACAACTACTAAGAAACACAAAGCACAGGAAAGTAAAAGGGGAAAAAAGGTGGAAAGAGGGGGGATTCTATACCGTTTAATCGAGAAAACGAATTAAAAGAGCTTCCAGCATTAATAAAAATGTGTACGCTGCTTCTAAATAGTAACACAGAGGGATTCTTATATACTTACCTGTGAGCCTAAGTACACTTTTTTATCAACGGATGAAGAAAAGGGAAGCTTGGCTCCACCTTCCTGGCAGATTGCATTATTCACAATGAAAAGTAGATGTGAAACCCAATTGGATAAAAGTTTTCTTCTATAGCAGCCATTCTTAACCAGGGTTCCTTCAGAGGTATCAGGGAGTTCCATAAGCTGTATAATTGACCTCCTGTTTTGTGGTGCATGCATAGTTCTTCAGCAGCGTGCCATTAGAGATCTTAGTATGGCATTTTAAACACCATTGTTAGGGGAACAATGACCGCTAATGAAGGTAGCATTTTTACCCATAGGAAACCTAGGGTACCTTCTGCTAAAACCAATCTATTTGGCATCAGTGGGGAACAATGGAACCCCTATGGTTTAACATATCACTGGTATGTTTCAGGTGGCTCTGATAAATGGCCTTGGACCCAAAATTAGGCAGACACAATCAGATAGGAGGTTGGTAAGCCAAAGCTTAAGGAACCTCTAGCAAACTTTGGAGGAACCCTGGTTGAGAAAGGCTGATCTATAGTAATAGTGCATTTTATAATAGAAAATACTAAAATATTTAAATCTTTTGTAATTTTTTTTTGCATTTCTGTGTGCCGATCCTATGCCATCTCTTAGGCACTTTCCATCTACATTGGATCCAATGACCCCCTTGTGTCATTTTAGAGGGTAGGATTCCTGATGAGGACAACAGCTAAATTTGCCTGCATATTAATTATACACATAGTTCCTTTTATCTTCAACAGAATGAATGTGACAGGCTGACAATGCAGGAGGACAACTGAAGGACAAAGACAAAGCATTGTCACGTCATAACAGGAGACACTTGGTGATAGCAGGAAAACAATGCATTCTTTAAAAAATTATACCTGCAGATTGCAAAAGTTTAAAAAGTGAGTTGTTAAAGCTTACAATAAATGATATTGTTGCAATTTAGATGTACATAAAACATTGCAATCTCATCTAACAGAGAAGTAAGGGGGTTCAATATTTAATATAATAAAGAGAATGTATTATTCAATGAGTTTCTCTTTTAATTGGAATGTGTAGAAACTGCAATTCCAGTTTTCCCCAGCAGATGGGGCAGTAAGCAAAGTGCTCAGAGACTATTTTACATCCTATAGAGTTACAGCAGCTGTTCAATTTTATTTTAATGCTGGAGGATCCCAAGAATAAAGGAAAAAAGAAAACGAAAGAGTAAAATATCATATGTAATAGAAGTGAATTTTGTTAAAAAAAAAATGGTTAGGAAAGTACATTACTCAACTGTCATGAGCGGTACATATCAAACTAGGAGGATAAAACTTGTCTATGTGAATGATAGAAGTGGAAAGACAAACCTGTAGTTTCTGTGCAAATGCCTGTGGGTTCTTTTCTGCCAGATCGGGTTCTAGGTAACTCAGCTGATCACAGAGAGTGTTGTGATGTGCAATGCGTGACAACAATGCTTCAGAAGCTACATATTCATCATCAGGAGAGCCCTGGGGGAAAGAATACATGATGTAAATTTGTTATTTATAATATGCAATGCAAAGCAAGCATTAGTAAAAGTACTCAGCTGCCTTAAAGTTCCATCTAGTACTGAGATGAATCTGTTTTGCCAGACAGCCAGGTGATGCAACTGCAAGGATCCAAGACAGCTGGGTCACCATCCCTCCTTGAGCCTGTGATTGGGCAATAAAGGAGCAGACAAACTCATGATACTCTCTCTTCTCACCTGCTGCAAGCATATTTGCTTTTATATGACACAGCACACCTGATTGGCTCCCCTACCTCTCCCTGTCTGGGTGCCATTGTAGAGGAGAATACAACAGGCTGATTGCAGCAATTCACTAAAAGAATCAGTTTCTCTGCTGCAGTCTCTAACACATTCCCATGTTCATAACTACAGCTGTGAAATCAGCAAGGAGCTAGAGATTTGCTGACTGTAGGTCTGGCTGAGATGGAAAAGGAGAAGGGGTGTTAGATTGCTGCAGAGATACAGCTGCTTCTTCATAGAGAACAGCAGACCTTATCTGTGCCCTTTAAATGCCATTGACATTGGCAGGACAAAAAGGTGCCCAGAATCTATATGTGAATCAAAAATGAGCTTTTGTCCTGCACACTAAAAAACTAAAGGGTGGGGTAAGTACATATGGAAATGACCTTTTTAAATTATTCTTGTATTTTAACTTTTTGCTTTGAAGTTTAAAGATCCTGTAGAAAGAAGAAATACATGTGCTCAATACACAAAATAACTGGATCTGAACGGGGAGGTGTTTTTGAAATAATTTAATCCTGGAGGTTCTCATGAGCAAATGTGGTTTATTTTAGCTTTATGTAAATGAAATACATATTGAGAAAACAGTTCCCAAGCAAATGTTCCCTTAGTCAGCTTAGACCACAGGGAATAATTAACAGGAGCACAACACACACTGCAGAATATGATTGGAAAATGTGTGTTGGGAACTGAAATAATTGCATTTGCCTTAAGCTGGAGCAAGAAATTGAAGGGCGTCCAAATGACATAAAACAGCGTAAAAAACCCCAAAAAAACAAGAAAGTGTATGATGTGTGTCAGTAGCTGGCATTAAATTACATAATTTAATTTATTAGTAAAACTGTTTAACCGACATCAGTAAATCTCTATTCCAGTAAACATGCTATGTTTTATTTTGTTAAAAAAGTATGATGATATGCTATATTATCAGTTTAAATGATAAAAGTAGGTTTTTGTGTGCCTAAGTAATTTCCATTTGCATTATGCACTGTTAACCCTAAAACCAAATAAAGACTTGTAAGAATAAAATTAGATTCACAAGTTTATATTTACCAGTTCCCAAATCTGTATGGAATATGTGTTGTTGGGCATTTATATACCATATAAACTCGAATATAAACTGATCAGAATTGAAACTCTGAAAAGTACCTCTTTGTACCTGAGAAAACTACATTGACTTGAGTATAGACCTAGCGCACAAAATGTAGCCGTCGTTGCTAACCTTCAGAACAGTAATCAATAAAAAATGGCAATAAAATTCAAGTGAATAAATCCATCCATTGTGTGTTTCTAAAACATTTATATAAAAGGGAAAAATTAAATCACACATGCTCAGTCTGTTATTATTATTAATAATAATATTAGTCTGTATATATTTCCCCCATTTTTACAGGTTACAGTATTTTGTACTTTGTCCTTGGTTATAATAGGTTTTTACTCTTAAATGATGTGTGCATTATTGTTGGTCACCAGTTGATAACACCGTGTCTTCCAAGTAAAATGAGTTACAGCTTGTCTTTGATAGATCTGATCTGTCAAGCCATGTATAAACTAAGTTACTATTTCTAATGACAATTAGTATTAAAGCCCGGGTAATACTCGAGTATATACATTATTTGTAGAATAAGGTTATTTATTGGCTCCCATTTTACAATGAATATTTTTAAAGTTGAAAGCTTTTAAAGTTGAGAGCAAAAACATTCCTTTATTTAAATGTTGGACAGGAAGTGGCCATGACTCTATCATATTCCCTCTTTCTATTCCATATTATTATAAATAAACTTACTGAACTTTCTACATCAATGGTGTTATAAACAATATTATGAACATACCTGTTTACAGAGTACCTTGCCCTTTACAAAAAATCACATCACCACTTCAAAGTGATACTTCAATTCTGATATTTTAATCAGGCCGCATCACAAACAACTTCCTATGTTTCTCTCCTGGACCCCAATGGGAAAATAGAATCAGGATGGCCATCTGTTGTTGCCATTGCAAAGCCAAATGATGGCATTACAATCACCATATTAACTTTATATGGTCAGCCTGTGACTTGGCCTGGACCTAAATTTTATCACTGAAATCTTTGAAAGATCTAGCAGGTTTTTTAACTAACTGGTACCCAAACAGAAAGATCAGAGATGGTTTAGAAATATGTACTATGATGCTTTAATTTTAGGAAGCTCACGGAAAGAAAACTTATTCTTGGATCCAACTCTAGATAATCTGCTGAATATGTATTTTGTAATCAGAATTATTGTATAAACACATTACATCCTTACCAGTTCCATTTTTCCACTCCCGATCACCTCTGGCTCATCCTCTCTAGGCCGGGACCTCTCCAGGGCTTGCCGTGTACTGTCCTGCATTATAGGTGGAGATCTGGAGAGGGGCAGCTGTCCAGCACATATAGTGGATTCCATTGTTTCAAAGCTGGATCAGTAAAAAGATTACAGATAGGATATAAAAAAACAACACAGCTGATATTACATTGGCAGCCTTGCACATCCCGCCTAGAAGACCAGTTGGCCTCTCATTTGCAAAACAAATAAGACTGCAACTGTACACCACAATGTACTGCTGATCTACTTACTCTGTCTCTGGGGTGCAAGACTCGGAAAACTTGGCAGGAGGTTTTTCTAGGCTGTCCTGTGATTCTTCAAACATAAGGTACAGAGACTGCGACTGAGGCACCTCCCGAAGCTGTGGAAACATTACAGAGTCAGACTAAGACAAATTCTATAATATTCAAGCTGCTGTTATACACCACACACCCCTTAGTAATCCTTATGACTTCACTGATGTTTATGGCAATACTCTAATGACACACATGGTTATGTGCTTTTACAGAGGAGATTCACACAACAGGTTTGCAATAAAAATCTTGTTATAATATGTGCAGGCAGATTTACAGCATGAAAAGATATATTTGTACTTCCCGTTTTTTGCTGGACACTGTATGTTCAAGGATTTGTTTTATAAATATAGTCTACATCATCCATGCTGGCATTTCAGGGAATGATGTCAGTAGTTTAAGCCTTTCCTAATTACTCCAAATGTGATTAAATATATGCAATGTGACTTTTGTACAGTAGTCCCCCTCTATATGGCGGTTCGGAAATCACGGTCCCGGTATATCGCATTTTCTGCAAACCTGTGTTGTTATTTTGGTATATTGGAAAAAGCGGTGTGGGGATGCTGGGAGTTAAAGGAAGAACAAGTCTGGCCAATCGGAATGCCCCATTCATTTGGATTCAATGAATGGGGCATTCCAATTGACTGCACGAATAGAAAGCCGCCAATCACAACCGGGATTTGGTTGTGATTGGCTGCTGGCTATTCGTACAGTTGGGGAAAGCTGGGCATCCGTGTATCGCAGGTGGTTTGTAACGTAACCCCCTGCGATAAATGACGGACTACTGTACTATAAAAGTGGCTAAAAACTGGTTCCATTCCCTTCTGATTTTCCAGTAAAAAAAAGTATCAAAGTCTAAATCACTTTGTGTTCTGCTGACAAAAGTTTCACTAGGAAGTGCTACCATAGAGATTACATAAACTTTACATTGTATGTATTAAATAAATGAGGCTTACCGGTGAGCACTTGCCAGTTTTTTCCATGTATTCAATACTGTATGAACTTTCATAATCTGAAAAAAATTTAAATTTTACATATATTAACATAATCATAAAATATAATGGCTAAACCCAACAAATATAAAACACCTAATCCAGAGAATTATCCAGTAGCTATTGGAAAACAAAAAGTAAAGTAAATTTAGCCTGGTTTATAATGGTATTTGCCTTCCACTGGATATTCATTTGGTTGATATTGATGGATGTTTTTTTAAAAACCATATAAGACCAATGCATATAGCAACCATTGAAGATGCACATTTCATTTTCCCCAGCAGGACAAACAATATAATAACCGACTGGCTGGCTAGCTGGTTTAGTTGTGACAGTGAAGGGTTATGCTGCATATTTGTTTAGGATTTTATATATTAGACCAATTGCATTTTTTGCTTACATGTAATAGGGAGTGTTGCATTTACAATCAGATTCCACCTCTACTCATTTAGGTAAGGATGGCTAACATAGATATCTTAAATGTACGTTGGAGATTTATTAGGCTGATAACAACATGTGCCAGTATAAACATTGTTGTATTTAGAACCAGCTCAGTTAATGAGATGTTTTTGATCAAAAGAAGGGACCACTGAAAGCTGTATTGTAAATCGAGTAAGTGAAAGTGTATGGTCAGCCAATGTGCCCATATTCTATTGGAAAATATTTGTGTAGGATAATCATGGTAATAAAATTTATAGAGAAGTACCATCTGTAGTAGAATGAAACTGATTCTCATTGACAAAGCTGGTCAGGTCAGATGGTTGGGGATAGTCTTGTTTGTCTTGTTCCAAATCCATGCATGTCCATTTCTGGCTACCAACGGAAGAGGCCAGCTTCTCCTCATCAGTGGCAAGATCTTCAGAGGCAATTACTGGGGGAGTATCTGGCTTGGAGAGTACGGTCAGCTCCTGCAGGGAGATGCAAGAGACACACATGGTTTATGATATGCTCAGCACACATCTAATTCTAACTGTAATCACAGAAATAGACAGATAGTGCACTCAACCTCTAACACCAAAGCCTATCTCCGCGGACTTGTAAAAAAAAAATGTGCAGTGTGTTCAAATATCACAATGGTCACCAGCATTCAACTTGCTGATCTCAGTAATCAGAACTCAGTAACAGACCTGGAAAGATTTTTTTTTTAGGGAAAAATCATAAACACCCAAAAACAAGTGAGCGTGCAGGGCTACAAAGTGATACAAAAAGTGCAAGACTTTATTTGAGTTAAAAAAAAAAAACATAATATCGTACAAGCTAGCTGTATCATAACTTCTCTTTTCTGCAAGGTTCAACACTGCAATTCAGAACAATGAAAGGACACGTTTCACCATTGCTCAGGGCTTATAAATAAAGGAATTCCTATGATCCTTAATGATTATGATTAAGCCCTGAGTGAGTATCGGGGGAGGAGCTTCACTTGGCTACATTGAAAATTATGTTTCAACTTTTACTATGAATTCTGTAACAAAAGAGACAAATCCCTGGTGCTTGTCTGGCACTTGTGGCTGGTGACTCTTGAATGGGTTCATGTCTGCAGTGATAATAATTTTGGTGGATCTTACATAGGTAATGAGGATAAATCTCCCTAAAGTGGACACAAACCAATAAACCCGAAAGAGCTTCTAACTCCTCTTCATGCTATCCAAAACAGACTGGAGGTTTTTTACATTATTTAGGTAATACTTTTATATTGGACCCAGTGTTTACTGCGTCTTCAGTTCCAACATAACAACATAATAACAATTAAAATCCTTAAAGCGTACCATGGCGTATCTGGGGCAACTCGGGCAAAAGGGAAAAAAACATGATAATCTCACGCATGCGCAGTGAGATCCGCAAGTTTACCTCCNATCTACGTCACCCGATCCCTCACTTGTGGCGGGTGATGTAGGAAGAAGAACTCGGAAGAAGAAGAGAAGATTACGGAGCCCGGAGCGCCGGCCCGAGGACGGATGCCGGGACGACGCGGGACCCGATGGAAGAGACCTCCGGACTGATCAATTGCACTGTGGCATTGAAGATAAGTGTATTTTTTTTTGTTTTGGGTGATGTTTGAGTTTACTTCCTCTTTAACATGGTTCCTTAACAGGTTCCCTTTAAAGACCATAATGATGTCTTTACACAAAAATAATCATGCTAATGCATTTATAGCAAGCATTTAACCACAACATTTTTACAACAGGGGAACCCCTTGCAATAAATATCAAATCTGGGGAACCATTTTGGGGTCCCGTATATCTTGCCCTTAAAATCCTTGTATGAGCACACTAAGCAACACCATAAGGTAATATGAACTTAAAAATCTATAGTATATAAGCATGGATATAGTAACATCCACATTAGTCATACAAACATTATCCTTCTGAATGAAACATCCACATTAGACTTAACTGGCTGTTGGTATATTTGTAGATATCATTTTATACTATATTTCTTTTTCATAAAAAAAATATAAGTTACTCAAGAAGATCATTCATTTGATTCATACGAACCTCAGAGCCATTTTCAGTAACTGGGGAGCGTTTTGGCGACTTCTTCACCCTAAATGTGTCACTAAAACAGAACAACAGAAGTCATTACAACAATCTGACAAGAAGAAACGGCATATGTACATTTTCAGAGACTATCTACTTCTAAAGGCTCCATAAAACATGCTGTCTCATCGCAGCATTAGTTGTAATGAGATGGCATTTATTAACAAAGAAGGGGGAGTAGGCTGCAAGAAGCTCGGGTTCCATATCAGAGATGTATGTATCTTGATGAATGTAAGATACATTTGCTTTCAGACAAAATACTGTGGATATTACATTTAACTGGTTAAAGTAAAAGAACAAAAAGAAAAAACAGCATGTGGTCAGAACTGTGATTCCTTTGGAGGCAGTCATCTAAGAAATTATACTTTGCATGGTCATCATGCTGTTTAAATGTTTATTTTTATATCTAGTTTTATTAACAAGAACTAAAGTGGAGGCAACAGCCAAAAGCCACAATCTTTATTTTGGCTCTGGCCATGGCCAGAGAAACAACCCAACCCCTCTTGCCTTGACCCTTTACTTGACATTGAAAAGAAGTAAATTGGCACAGAGGATTTGCCCCCTTGCATGTACTGTTATCATACATCAACTGCCGTCAAGTGACAGGCAGATGCAGAGCTTTGACCTATTGTGCTATCCTCCAGCTTTACTGATGGAGCATGAGGGCTGTAGCTGTACCTTCTGGATACCAACAAGTCCTTGGCTCCTGGGTTGATCTACTATCCACAGTTCCACTGTATACATTCTAAATGCAAACCTGGTCTTTGCCTATAAAGGGTTTAGTTTAATACCAACAATTGCCTTTCCCTTATTCCCCAACTGCAGAATTAGCCACTGGGGCAAAGAAGTGCTGGGTACTATTAGCGTTCAAACCAGAAATAGTTTTGAGCGATGGAAAGAAATTGTAGGTGGGTGGCAGCCCCTATATTGTGACCCAACTCTTCAGTAACCACCCAAAAAAGCCAGATGGTTACTGAGAGGTGCTGGGTGCTGCGCCCGACTAAAAGGATCTGGGGAGAACACTGGTACTATATTTGCATGTATGGAGGAGCATGTGGCTCTTTTATCACTTTAAGTGGTAGAGGAGCAAACAAAAAAGGAACCATATGCTGATAGAAAGGGGGGCAATAGAGTGCACCAGGTGCTTTACCCTGCATGAACGAAGATCTGGCTCACTTTAAAATACAGATCCAGCCACAGCTTTGTTGAATGAATGCTAATATTGAGGGCCAAGGCATATGTTGATGCTTGTGACTCCAATAGGATAATGTCTCTTCTTGTGTGGTTACTGGAACCAGAGAATAGGGTAATCTCTCCAAAAGTACACAGACAGCAATATAAGCATTTTTATGATAGAACAGTGAAGGCCTAAAACATCTGTTTTGTCCTATTTTCCCTTATTTCCTGTGAGGTCATGAAGACAAAAAGTTAAGGAAATATCCCCAATGGGAAGACATAACCTCACAAAGCTTCTAATTCTTCCCGTTCAAAAAATAATAAAATTGCTTTGGTTGGAGGCTTTAAGTTTCCTTGTACATATGAATCTAAAATTTCTAGGGGTCATTTTCATCTAGAGACCACAGATGCCGAAAATTAGTTTTCACTTTCATAGCTGTGTAATAATAACCAGTGAATGAATATCACATCCATTGCAGATTTTTGTCTGTTTCAGATGACAGCACAGAACAATGTATAGGCTGCTGATTAAAGCTGATAAATGATGGCCTATACAAAGATCAATAATAGATTTTTAATCCAACACACATGGATAGTGCATGGTAGATTTTGTCTGTACACAGTACTATGCAACGACATGTCTTCTTGTGTTCACCAGAGTACAGTGGCAAAATATGGATCAAACGTCCCAAAAACAGATTATCACTTGACTGCAAGGGAACAGTCCCAATTTAATCAGAATTGGGCACTCTATACCCTTAAATAGGTGTCCATTGGCATACATGTATCTGTAGGTACCCAGCTTCTACAATTCCACTTCTACATATTTTGTTTCCCAATGACAGCACATCAAGAAGCCAACACACAAGTACACACAGCAATATACAGATTGTGAACAATCACGAATTCACAAGTGTGTCAGCAGATCCAGCCATTGCATGGTAAGTGTGACACAACATAACTTGCCACAACTTGCACAGGAGACCATGGGAATATACACAGATAGAGATATGAACACAAACATGCGCAGTAAAGAAGCAGGGAGGAGTAAAACACAGAGAAAGGGAATCTGGCTGAAGTGAAGTTACTTACAGGAGAGAACAGACAGACACGACATCTTCAACCATCCTATAGACAGAGACAAAGAGACAGACAGACAGAAGGCTGTGTACGCACTGTAATAGGCATTCAGTGTGGCGCCATCGGAGTTATTAAAAGAGTTGTTAAAAGAAAGGAACTGCTCAGAAAACTAAAGCAAATCCTCCTACATTGGCCTCCTTGCTTAGGCTTTATCTGGCTTTATGAATAATATATTTCTAGGGAATTTATAAATGTTTAGTAAGCACACAGAGATTAAAGCATAAACAGTTGAGTCTATTTTTTTTAAGGCTGAATTAGAATGGTTGGGTCAAACAAGCAAGCCACTTGGGGTTCCGTTAACTGCATATTACTGTCAATCTATCACAGGCAGCTTGCTGAAAATAGAAAAGAGTGTGCAGAGACCTATATTAGTAATATAATAAACATTTAGTATAGGTCCAAATTAATTCAAGTATGCCACACCCCTGGTTCACAAGATAAATACAGTTTCTGTGTATTGGCCAGAGAAAATAAAAAGAAGGGGTTTAAAGCAAGTATTTTAAACAGTTAATATTTATTTTTGATACACTACATGTATGCTAGAGACAGGCATACTCTGTTATTTATAAATTTACAGGGAAAGGCAGTTTCTTTCAAGGTAAAAAGTCCATAAAATGATAGAAAGTCCTAACGTGTTTCGCAGATAGAATATTCTGCTTCTTCAGGTAGTAGTACCATTTTGGTAAAACTCTTGAACCCTTTATTTTGTTACTTTATTGTAACCTTAAGTAGAAAGGTATATGCATTTACCATTACTACTATACTAAAGATTTGTACATACATATATAGCCTTTGTGAAAAAAACCCTGAAGAATATTCTATCTGCGAAACGTGACAGGCCTTTTCTGATCAACAGCAGAATGTCTTCTGCATTACCTAAATTAGCTGTTGGGGTTGTAGCCCTGTAACACCCATATAATGGCAGTATTCAGAGACAGTTATGTAGCATGTATATAGCAGGAAGCATATTCCCTGTAAACAGTTAAACACCCTTCTCCCTTCTCCTTGGATTCTCCCTTAAATCCAAACCCAACTGGTCGTAACTACAGGAAATGGTCTGCTGAAGTTCTGCTCACCAAATTCCCTATAAAATCCAGCCTGATGATTGGGCAATAATTGGGCAGCATTACAACAGTAAGGTCACCCCTATGCTCATCCTTTTGTAAGCATGTTTACTGACAACATTAAAGCTATGAAATAGAACCCAAAAATGCTATTCTAGAAATACCTACAATGGGCATATAGCTGTCACTAATTCTTCACTTCACAGTCTGCTTTTAAATATTTTATATATGAAATTGCTTCTGTAGCCACATATTGGCATAAGTATTCCAGCAAAAACTAAAAAGCTATAAATATGTAAATTTAGCAGTAGTTTATTTGTATTCTACTACTTAGATAGTTGTGTATTATATTGCCTGAAGACATGACAGGCACTGTATTAAGGAAAACTACAAAGCTCTGTATTAAGTGCCTGAAAACTCAGATTATTTATACTTCACTGCTTCTGAAAACTAGGGAATTAACCTGCACTACTCTTTGGCAGAACATAAGACGTTGCCCTTTGATAGTATATCTTATAGGAAATCCGTGTACTTAAATTCAAATGTTTCTCTCGAGGCAAAACATGATTTAAATTAGCTGGAACTATACTAGATTTGGAAATGTTTACATTAGGGTTTTCCTAGTTTCTTGAATTACCAAAAGTGAACAGGGAATGTTAAAAATATGAAACAAAAGAAGAAGACATTTTTACTGCTATTTTTGAAGAAGAAGAATAATCAGTGGGCTACACTGAACCTGACCCTGAGTAAATTCAATGTGTTCATCTTTCTTAAAAATATTGTTGCAATGTATTAGTGCCAATTGAAAGACACACAGAATGTAAGCTTAGTGATTGACAGGTGCTGCCAGCAAACCAATGGATGAAACACACATCCCCGGCCAACATCCTAAAGTAAACCTGTCTGCAACCTAGACAATTCAATACTCCTAATTATGAAAAAATAAATAAGTAAAGGTTATTTTCAGTATAAAATGTGCACTACAGCAAAATGAACAAATGCACATATAATACAGTATGCAAATCTCAACTTTGCACTAAAGATCCATATACCTGACACCATGCTTACATAGGTAAAGCCAACATTATTAATGCTAACCCACCCAACTGAACAAACTATCCAAACTACTGGGGAAAGAAAAGGGCCGATGGAGGAGAAAAGAAAAAGCTGGTACTTCTCAGTATCTTCTTCTTTTTCCAATGTGACAACACTAGAGATTGGGTACTTGATAACCTTCCATTGACATCACATTGAAGTAGTAGAAGAATCCTAAGCCCCACTTACCCATCTTCTGTCTTTACACCTGTTAGCTAAACAGAGCAAAGGGAAAGTGTGTTTGAGCAGCTAGGTAGTTATGTGAACTTGATGTTTGGCTCTGCATGGGCAAAACCAAGGATGGGTTTATTATGATGTTCTGCTTAAGTAACCAATAGGGAACCCTTGCAGTTGAGAGGGGGTGGGCCAATTCTAAACTTTACAGAGAACATTGACTTTAAATCCCTTTATCCAATGATCAATTTAATTTTCAATAATGGTAATTTCCATCTATTCAATCACCTGGCTAAGACTAAACTAATTCTTAGTAGTGTTTTGGGGATGTACTGCCCAAACAAAATGTTTTTTTACTTTGTTCTGATCCTTTAATCAAGTTCCTTAGGGGCTAGAAGGAGTCTATTACTTATTGTACTAAACCTTTTTCCAAAATACCTATTTCATAGTTAATAATATCATGGAATTATTTTCAGAGACACTCTCCACTTCATGATCAGCCCATGATACAATATATAAGAAAAACTACCATTTTAAAAATGGGTTATCAAGTTTTTGTTCTTGGATTTTAAACATAATTCTTTAAAATGACCTATTTCCACATACATACTAACACTACTGGACAGTATAAAATAAACAAAAACAGTTTTTAAAGCCAGGACATTTTCAGGGTCAAATCTTCAACGTCCATGACTGTCATTAAACAATCAGGAACAGTCTGGCAATATATCACATGTATAGCATTCCTAAAGAATAGAGGTTACTTACGTCTTTAATGGAGTCTTCTTCTTCTTGGCTGGTTTATTGCTTTCTCCATTCTGTTCTGCATCGTTTGTTGGTATCTCAAAGGAAGCTGGCATTTTTGCAGGGGACTCTGATCTCTGGACAATGGGTTTGCATGGATCAGGTGACTCTTGGGCAGTAGGTAGAGAATCCTGCATTTTCATACCAGGAGAGAAGGGATTAAAGTTGGGATCATCCCACTGGTCCATATTATATGTATATGATCCTTTACCAATAGGAATTTCATCAGGATCTGTAGAAATGGTACTGGGAGGTCCAGGTGGTGCATCAGGCTTTTCAACTGCCTTTTTAAGCTTGGGTTTCCGTAAAGGCATTTTTCCCAAGGGTTTTTTGCTTTTTCGTACAGGAGGCTGACCCTCCCGTGCCTCTTCAGAATAATCGAACTCCAGCCTCACTGATTGCCCAACCACTGTAGGGTTTTCTGGTATTTCAGAGCTTTCTGCAGCTACCTCAAGTTTCTGATGGGTAGGCAATGGTGGGGACACTCTTCCAGTTATTTGTACAGGACTCGAGTCAGGAGGAGGACTGACTGGGACACTTGTGACACTGCTAAGCTCAGCATCCACAGAGGAAACCTCTAAAGAGGAAACAGATGATATTTCCTGCTCTCCTTTCAAAGGCAGTTCTGTATCTGTTGGAGGAGGTGATGGAGCAGATTGAACCTCAATATTTTTGGACTCCTCTGCTTCTTGTGATTCTTTGGGCAATTCTTGAGTGTCCTTGGTGGTAACAGCCTCTGTCTGTTTTTTAGTAGCTGCTGCCTTCTTCTTAAGAGATGCAGACCTTCCCTTCTTAGTCCTGCGAAGAGAATTACTGGCACTGTCAGATCCTCCTTGACCACTCAACAGATCATCAAGCTGGAAATCAGCAGCCTGTAGGCTAAGTGAGCGAGACAAAGTGTTGCGACTGGTAGGCACGGAGTCTGTGGATTTGCGACGGGTTTTGGAGGAAGGTTCTGAAGATGTTGAAGTGTTATTTGCTGATTCAAGGGCATCAAAATCTAAGTTGTATGTACCACTACTTGCTATGGGTTTGTCTTCATCAAACACTACGGAAAATGAGCGAGACGGCTGACGGAATGGAGAATCGTGAATGTTCTCAGCAGGTGTAAGGTCGGGAGTTTGGATGCTTTCCAAACTTTGCTCTGTAGCTGAAAAATAAAATAGATCTATTTGGTCCATCTGCCTTTGCTAAGTCTATACATTGTTGTTGTTACCAGATAAACAAAATGATTGTTAGTATTTTTTGGCTTTACTTTAGCAATTGCAACAGTAAATACTTTTTTTTGGAGCAGTCTATAAAACAGGAAAAACATGGAAGTGTAGAGGAGGCAGAATAGAGCTCAACTACAGAAGCTCTACTCAAGGTGTGTCCTAGGGTTTAAAGACCTAGGAGCTCTAAAGATGCAAACCAAAATACCAATGGCCATTGGCCAATGCCAATTTTTCATATATTTTAAACCATTTTACCAAGCTAAGGTGAGCCCACTAGTTAACTTTAAGCGAAAAAAAATGTAATGTGATGTCATTATTAATGGTAGATTTAGATATGACTTGTAAACCTTTTTCCCTTCATTGGATTACATGTATAGATAATAATTACCGGTGTCATAATTTTGCTAAACTCAAGGCATTTACTAATAGAAAGAGCATAAGCTTCAAATGCAGTTTGATATCTATCAGATGGAGAGGTAGATGTCATCATGAACAGGTCATTATTAATCTAAAATGATACTGATAGTGACAATGAAATGTGAATTTTAATGAAAGGACTACTTATCAAAAATGTGCCACATGAGAATGTTCAATTTCTTATCTTAGCATTGATTAAAAGTCAGTATTACATTTCCTACATTTAATTTAAATAGACAGCAAGAACTTCATATTGCTTGCGTGTCTGGTATGTACCTGGTTCTTCAGGCTTGGGTGAAGGGAGGGGAATTTCTTCAAGCTCCTGCCGCTGCTGAGGTTGTTGTTCCTGAACCTCTGGAAGTGCGGGAATAGGGACTGGAGGAGCTGATTTCACTGGTGTAGTAGACTCCGGTGTTTCAAAGGCTTCTTCAGAATCGGAGCTCCTGTACAGAAAAAAGAATACCAATTATAAAACTCCTTGTATCACAGTCATTCCTCAGGTGAAACAGCCACGTGTGCATGTCATGCTTGCTGTAAGAGCTCTTATATAATGGAAATGACTCTATGTTACTGCTTGTTTAAGAAACATAATAGTGACAGATGATATCTGGTATGCGGCTCCAGGCGTGGATAAAATGATTTAGCATTAGGTAGTCCTACCATTGATGGGGTAATTCACAGCAGACGGTCTGAGCAAACAGGGAAGCAATTTTGCATTGCAGTAAGGTGAGGTCTACATGACATGACTATAACCTTGGTCTAAATATATGCCTGTAGCAAAAAAAGTTCTCTTTAAATTCATGTGTTTGATAAAACACATCAAGCAAAAGCTAAAAGTACATTAGCTAGTGTAAATATAAGACACCTAAGATGGCTTCTGTATATTCTTGAAAAAAGAAGCTCTGCTATCCCTGTCAACTTAGAATGGAATTTCAACAAAAATAAATTGTATCTCCAAGCAAAACTTCTTTTTTTAGATACATTAGGAAGGGTTGGTGCTGTCTGTGTCCAAATTGTAGAGATTAACCCCTATATTTGTGAGTGAAACAAAAATGGAAGGGAAATACAAAATGTTTAAGTTGTACCAGAAAAAAGGATGAGGGAAATTGTCTAATGGGGACACTGCCGTGTTCTCCCCAGCCCCTTTTAGCCAGGTGCAACGCCCTGCATTTCTCATTAACTAAGTCACAGTTTTTGGGTAGTTATTGACAAATTGGGTCACAATACAGGGGCTGTCATCCACCTACAGCTTCTTCCCACCCAGCTTAAAAAAAAATGTCTGGGAAGAATACTGCACTTGTTCTGGGGATCGTACAACAGGGGAATTCTACTTGCTTTAGGAGATTTCCCGTTCCTTACATTGCATCTCTAGTACAGGAAGCAACTCTGCCAACACTGCAAAAAAAAATAACCTGGAAAGGTTTCAACCTCTCTCTTATAAAACAACAAAAAGGTTTTGTCTATGCACGCACTTTAAAAATTCACTATTTTGCACAATATTTGTCAGCCATTGAATAATGTTGTAGAAGCAATTTGTTACAGCAGTACTCTTTTACTATCACCTTCTAACACCCTATTGGCAACATTCCTCTGATAACTCAAAAATGACAATCTTTTTTAGGTCATTACCAATTGTGCTCAGTAATGGATCTTGTGAAGAAAAGATCTAGCAAGCACAGCCATGGGTTTAATGCCACATGGGCAGCACGGTGGCTCAGAGGTTAGCACTCTTGCCTTTGCAGCGCTAGGTGCCAGGTTTGAATCCAGGCCAGGACACTATCTGCATGGAGTTTGCAGGTTCTCCTCGTGTCTGCATGGGTTTCCTCCCACATCCCAAAAATATGCAGTGAGGTTAATTGGCTTCCCCCCCCTCAAAAAAAATTGACCTTAGACTGTATAAATGACATATGACTATGGTAGGGACATTAGATTGTGAGCCCCTCTGAGGGACAGTTAGTGTCTTCAAGGAACCCCTGCTATAATTACTATATACCCTGATCTCACAGTACAGTATTGTGGTGGTCAGTGGGAAGAATGCCGACCATTCGGAAGAATGTCAGACTTACAGATAACCAAAACGATCATTGGCGTCAGTGGAAACTGACCTGAGAGGTGCAAATTGCTTAAGGAACTCCTAGCAACCTCTGGAGGAACTCTGGTTATGAGACACCAGCCTATACATGAATGTTAGCCACCACGCTATCCCCCATGTATGTGGTTATGGCAGTTGGACTAATTTCAAAGATGTCTAGACAGTTCTTCTAAGTCTAGGGGGAAAAATCAATATGATTTCCCTATGATGTGTTGTAACTGTACAAAGTCCTTTGGAAACAGTAAGATATCCATCAGAATTTTTATACATACTGTATGTGACAGCTGCGAAGGAATATTTATTTTCCCTGTTTCAAATGTAGTACCATGTAGTACCAAGTACCATTAAAATAAAAACAGATTTAGGACATAGTAAAAGCTGGAAATCTGTGTATGTGAAAAAGGGAAAGCACCTTCTAATGACTATTTGGCACGCCAACAAGCTTTAAGTGTATGACACGTTGAAATGTGTGGGAATATGTCAAGCTGTAGGGTACTCTAATGGTATTTTTCATCCTCTACTGGTAACCTTACCAAAGTTCACCACCAATAGATTAGAACTGCCACTGACCTAAGAAAGATTATCCACTAATAGCTTGTACCAGTACAGATAACGGGATAACAGACACGGAATGTCACATGTGAGAAGATTTCTAGTTGTGACAAAATTAGGCAGTTAATACAGTATAGTACTAGAAATTCTTTGTGAATATTCGTGTTCACATAAATTGACAGGCTGACCATGTAAATGAATCATTAGGTCACATACATCAGTCAGAAGAATTGAGGCTCAGTAAGAACATCAGAGATAACGTTACATGCTAGCACTGTCACCACATCAAGAATGTGTATTGTATAGATAAAGAAGACCCAGGAAAAGCAGACACATTTGGTAACTGTGCCTCAGGGCTTTATTGAAGCTGAATAAGTATGAAGTGAACAGGATGCAAGAAAACAAAACCCGTCAGACTGGCATATCCATGTACAGTGTGTTGGTATAAAAGCTTTGGTTTCCCAATACTGTCCCCGGGGATAAACAGTGCAAAACAAAAAGAAGTGAAGGTGTTGCTCACAGTGCCATATTTTTGAAAAAACGATACAAAATGAGGAAAAAAAATAAGGAGTATAGGTGTTACAATAATGCCATGTAGACAGGACAGAGGAAAACAAAGTCAGAGGAAAATATTGTAAATATGTGTATGTTTGTTTATAGGGTTAAAAGACACCAAAAATAACACAAGAATGCATAAAACACCAAGTCAGCAACATTTTTCTCTCACATTAGCAGTTACAGGGTTGCATATCTGCAGCCTGCACACACATAGCCCTGTAAATAATTCTAGCCCCAGGGAACTATTGTCTGAATTCCATGTGTTCTTCCTGCCCTAATGATTTTCTAAATGAGCTCAGGGCATATGTGTGGGAGAGACAAATTAATAATGAAGTAAATGTTCATTAGTATGGTTCTGGTAGCATCAGCTCAACTAAAACTTGACTTGTTTGACTTGTTTGTTTTCCATTCATTCTAAAAACCATTATTATCATTATTTTTTGGAACTTACAATACAATGGAGTAAGGCTACTTACACACGTGCAATAAATGTTGTTAGAAAACGAACGATTAACGACTGATCAACGATTATTTTGAACGATCGTATTGTGCACAATTCTGTACATGCTGTAACTATACGATCGTTCAAATATAATCCCCCAAATGTACACATGCTAGATACGATCGTTTGAACGATGCAAGAAGTGACATGTAAAGGAGAAAGTGTATCACAGAACAATCCACAACCACTGAACGACCGTACACACAATACATAGCGAACAATCATCGTCCAATCAGAACCACCGGGATAATTATTCCTTTCCAGCGCCATTCCTCGTCCATCTGCGTCGTTGGCCAGTCGTTGTGCACTTTTTTTGTTAATGATTATCAGACGATCAGTCATAAGTCGTTCGTTTCCAACAATTATTGCACGTGTGTACGCAGCCTAAGTGTAATGTTCAATTTCCGACAAACAGATAAAATGTGTTGCTTAAAGACATACATAGTCTACTTTACATTCTATAGGATTTGTATATCTGTCCACCCAGTCCTTACACTTACACTACACTGGCAGATGTGACTGTTCTTTACTGCAGGTAAATAGACTGCTGTTTTGGCTATTCAGGGCTAAGTAAGAATACCTGGGTAAAGCAAACACCAGGCTACCTTATACCCACATCTCAAGGGCTCCCCAAAAAGCTAACAAAAATACTTGGATGGGCCATGTGACCTCCTTTCATTATCGAGTGCTATGGCCTCATCAGACCCAAGAACTATCATTACCAAGGGGTTGGTGTTAGTGCTCTCTTTAGGTTCTACCATCAATTGACTCTAAATATATAGTGGGAGCTGCAATGGAGGAAGGAACATGGGTAAAACAATGACAAGGTGAGGATAAGGTAAACTTTAAACCTTGTAACTTTGCCCTATATGGGGGAGTCAATAGGGCCTCTTTGAGACCTTGTGGATTGGGCCCACGTACTGTAAGTATAAGACCTGCAGGCCAAGTTACATTACATTACAATATAGATGTAACTACATTAAAGATTCTTCAAACTTGAGCTCCTATGGGCAAGCACTGTAAGATTACCAGGTTCTAATGCATTAGAATTGAATAGTTTATGCATTCCCAACCAGTCAGATAAAATACAGCACAAATAACATTCAACAGCAGAAGCAATACTGTATCCAGTCCACGAAAACTAATAGTTATGATTTCTTTACTCGAGTTCCCATCTGCTAAAGTCATTATATGGTGGTCTCATGCTTACACGTTCTAGACTGAAAATACCTGGAAGAGGTTAGTGCCTGAATAAAATTCAGCTAAGCGCTATTCATCCCTAGACTAAACGCAGAAGCACATCCAAAGGAACTTCCAACATTTTGCACGACCACACTTTGCCTTATATCTTGTTCGGGGCAAAATGCAGATGTGCCAAATGTAAACAATGCAATTTTTAAATTGCTCCAAAAGTATGTTTAAAACAATCCTTAGGAATAGGTAGGAAAAATTTACATTATTTCCAGGCTCCTGCAGTAGGGTAACATGTGTAATGTGTTGTGTTACATGCAATGCACCAGGTATATTTTATATATAAAGTAGCAATATATAGAAATGGTCCAGAACCTTTTTTTTTAATGTAATGTACACCAATACATAGCATGTGCATTGCAGTGTGCTTCAGTGGGAGCTTGGCTGTTGTAAGAATTACATTCAACATAAATGGCACCACAACATATCACAACATGGGTTGAATGTTCCCGTCATATTCAGTCCATGCAGTAAAAGATATGTTATGAATATCCTAATGATTTTTTAGGAAATATGGAAATGCAGCTAATGGTATTTTATTCTATCTGCTTAAAGGTGAGCCTTAGTAAGCCTGGCAGTGGTTTTATCTTCTAGCTTTGCTTTTCCATTGTCACAGAGTGCTCTTTGCTTGGCTTCCATCTTTCCATAACAACAGCACAGGTAACCGCATACAAAACATAACACCACATAGTATTTTCCTTCTCCATATTACAAGCACAGACAGCAAGTGTATATTCTATGGAAAAAAATAATTTCTAGAAAAAGAATAGTAAAAGCCCCAATCCTATCTATGGACGGACTTCTTCAACGACACCATCAAAATGGAGGCATATGGTTCTGCTCTTTCTGTGGAACAAGCACATAGTCTATGCCACCCTATTTAACATGTCATAAATGTGTATTTACAGCCATTTTTCCCCAGAGATATGAGAACATGTTTAAATACTTGAGGCAGTGGAGCTCAGGTGCTTACAGTATGCTGTCGCTCGTTGTCATTATTAGCCAGCAGTGACACACATTCCTTAGCATGACAGCGGTGCCGTGTGATGTCTCTCCGAGGGATAATTTTGGTGGAAGGATTCTGGGGTAACATAGCAGGGAGTGCTCTATGATGAACTGGCACAGATTGAACACAAGGAAAAAAGGACACAGTAAAGCCTGCTTGGCACAAAGCCACCACGGACAGCTGCTGGTCCCTTATTAGAGACATTTTCTACGCAATGTTGAGCAGCAATAAAAAAGGTGTTTTTCCAGATGAAAGAAATGGTCAAACCCTCTCTAGAAGAACATGGTTGTAAATAGGCTTACAGTTCATATATAAAGAGCAGCAACAGTTTCCAGTGGAGAGTGCAGCACATTTTAGACAATTACATAAAAGAGATTATCGGCAACAAGGGCGAACAAATCCAATTAATGATTTTTTTTTGTAGCAAACATCCATTGGTTGATGTGGAACATCCATAACGTTTAATAGGACAGTATACCAATGCCAGATCTAAAAGCAGTCTTACCATTAGTATATTAAATAATTTTATACATTTGTAAAATGGATGTGATGGAATGGTTAGCTCTGAATATTCAGCTTGAAGTAATATTGCCCAGCCATCAAATCCAATTACAGGCTCATTTGTAACAAAAGCATGAGATTGGAAGTCCTGTGTATACTTTGCACCTAAATACAAAATGACAGCCTGAAAATTCACATCATGGTTGACAGCCACCATGCACACACAGTACTGCCCAGAGGGTACTTATGAAGGCTGTTCTAATCACATAGGTATGGTAGACAAATGGAACTAAAAATCTCAAGTGGAACTATAAATCTTTTAAAAAATGTAAGGAGCCAAGGAACATACAGTATGCTTTGAAAACATGACAATAGTCCCTTTGCAGGTATATGTTGTTCCTTGATTTGGCTAGCCCTGTCACAAAGACAATCCAATTGGAAGTTATTGAACAGGTCTACGTCTTGTACCTTGCCAGTGTTAGGAGGTGACTGGACAATTTTAGTTCCACTATTTTGCATTTTGTGAAAGTGTCCTTTCCAATCTCTTTTCATTCAGTAACACATCAATACTCACGGACACTTTGCTTGGGGGTAGAAATACAACAGGTAACGTGGAAGATTCAGCAACTGCAAAGTGCTAATGAAGACTGACCTTTGTACCCAATTTACTAATATTGGCCGTTCACACAGGAAAGTGAATTATCCCTTTGCAATGGAAAGTTCTCCTAGATTAGTGAATGTGGTGATAGTTCACTTTGCGAAAAATACTCAACCCTGTGCAAGGAAATCTGAAAAAAACATTTTCCCCTTGCACAGGATTGGATTTAAAGTTAGCAGCGATTCATCTCATTTACTAAATATCTCTTACAAGGAGATAGTTCACTTTGCTATGTGAATGGTCTATTTTTCTTTACTAACTGCATTGAAGTTTTGAGTGCTAAGGCAGGTGATGTGATCTTGGAGTGAAAGTGAAATGCTTTGGTTGAGAACTATGGGTATAGTTCAGCTACAGAAGTGCAGCCAGGATGTGTAAATGAAATAACCTATAGATATCACTCACCGAGCCAACTACAACAAGCTAAATTCTGAATGGCTTCCATGAGTGACAACAGTTTGCACATTGGATTTGATCTCTGCACTTACTGAATAAACCTGTCTTTGGAATAAAAATCTATAAAATCATCTGGCTCGGGTGAATATTTTGGCTGTTTTTGTGAATATATGTGTGTACTATATAAAATTATAAATTACACATTCCTGTGTATGTTAAACCGATCCTGCACAGTGAGCACTCCACAGGCTGATGACACCGCCAGAGACTTATTCATGTAGAAAACATTGGAGATGGTTGGTGTTAGGGATGCAATGTACTCAGGGTTTATGAATGAATGACAATACAGTTATGGTTCAGAGGTTAAGGTCACAATTCAATGGTAATGAGAAATTCAGTAAGCCTATGATGTTCTAGCACATCACGAGTTTCGGAAAACAGATTTATGACAGCTTCCATTAAACCAACCATGATTCACAAAGGAATATTCCAAAGGAGATATTACTCACATATTTTCAGAGGGTTCACTTGCCAGGCTTGTGGCCTGTCCCTGCTGCAGTGCTGACTCAGTCCCTCCCATCCTCAGCAGGCTGCAGGTCGGCTCAGAGCCTCCTGCACTGCCCAAACAGCAGTGCCTGGCCCAGAGTAAGACAGGAGTCTGCAGTGCGGAGATCAGCGACCCGCTACCAGCCCTAATATCCAGCCCAGGGACGTCTGGCTCCTGCCACCACCTTGATATCACAGAGAGCAGTGCCAGGGACCAGGGAGGAACATCACCTCCGCTTACACAATACCAATGGTGACGGTCATTCCCAATGCAGAATAGAATCCATTGGCGTGATCCTTGTAACCTCACGGTGTAACTGCGATTAGTCCGGTCAATGGGTAAAAGCTTTCAGCAATGTCACTGGCTGAATGCAAATGGCTGTAGCACACAACGGGCGATGATGCTTCTCTGCTCAGACAGCACAATGAAAAAGCAAGAAGGGGGAGGGGAGGTAGGACTGTAATGTTCCTCAATACGGGAGAATATTGGGAATCCTTATCTCTCAGAGCTCTCTTCTATAAAGCAGAATTCTTTGGAAGGGATCATGATGAGTGGTCAGTCTAGGTAAAATGAGAGAAAGGAGATGGAGAGATGTGGAGCAGCATCAGCAGCGCAGGCTCAAGCAGAGAGGAGGAGGAGAACGATGGCTTCGATTTAACTCCTTTACGTCTGATCTTTATAATAGCTGCCTCTGTACTAACAAAGGGAATGGCACCGACATATTCTGTTCTTGCCAATTAAAGCTCTGTGCATCATAAATGTACCTGACTTCAAGTTACCTAACCCAATGGTGTTTCTCCAAAAGCATCCACTGATGCAGCCATTCTTGAATATATCATACTTATCACATCCTTCTATTCCTAAATCCTTCAAAATATAAAGATGTACATTAACCCATAGGAGACAAGCCGAATGGTAGAATAGTAACCGAGCAGAATACACCTGATGTCACTGATCCAACTACATTAAAATGCTTGCTATCTGTTACAGCATCATCACTCTGTGCTCTTCTTTATTTAATCAGTCTGTATGAGCTGCAGAAAGTAATTACTACAGAGTTAGTAATTAATAAAAATTATGTATCTGGAGATAATTTCTTTTTCAGTTTTGGATAAAGTGGTTCGCATTACTGTCAGTATTGGACAGTATTGCTGTCACTGGTAATGAAAACCAAAAATTTGGACTGGAAATTATCCAAGCTGTTGTTCTGGTGACAAGTGTTTTATTATATCTATATATTGAACAATACTGCGGTGCCAATTGCACATAAAAGTAGATTTTGTGCATGCTGTTACACAGTGAGCAGCACTATAATGTACATGGTTTGAGAAAGGGTGTTACCTGAGAATGTGTTACCTGAAAATGTTTTACCTAGAGTTTGATGTTCCCAAGCAAACAGTAGCAGTTTATTATGCACCTGGGAGCAGCCAGCTGGATAAAAATGCTTCCCTAGTAATCAATAGATTATTATTATGGAATATTGACTATAAAGGAATTTTATATAACTTCCTAATGTATGTACAGAACAGGAAATTAGGGTAAATACTTTGTATGGAACATCGATGGCAGCAACAATAAAAACAAAGATGATCCATTCCCTATTCTTAGCTTTGCTCTAAAATATACTAATAAACAGAGTTGGACCTATCACAGAAGTCAATATCTCAGCCTCTGTAATGGAAAGACTCCATAGAAAGTTCTTTAACAAAATTGTCAAATAGTGCAGATGAGTGAAGAGATTTGCAAAATCGTGGAAAATCGTGATTTGCAGAGGTGAATCACATTTCACATAGCTAATTCAAATTACTTCATCTGCATAGAAAAAGTTGTGCATATAAAAGCAGACAGTCGATGACTGTTGATGGATGATTTAGGTTTTGGATATTCAAATATGCAAATTGTGATTCCCTTGTAGGAACAGAAATTCACCTGTTTTAGAGGTTGGCGTAGCAGTCTCATATATAAGATTTGGACTCTTCGATTCAATGGAGATTTCTTCTTCAGTGCTTGTTCGTACATTCAGTGACCAACAGCAGCCACTCAGAAATCATCTTGTACCATCTGATTTTAGCAATGAATTTAGAATGGCTGCTATGGATTACTACACTTAAGAATAAACCAATACCATAAATAAAAAAGTAATGTAAAAAGCATCAACAATTCTAATATTAGTTCTGATCTTTTTAAAATAATGATGAATTTCATGTAAGTGGTTGCTATGAATGCCTGCACATCAATTGATTAAACAAATTACAGAAAAGAAACCTGTACTGGAAGAAATGCATAGGCTGCCTTTTATGTCCCATTCTGCAAATGGTGATTGCCTGGCTGCCATGCTAACAAAAAGTATAAATACTTCCTGGGCCACTGACCCGGAATAGTTTTCACTTGCTGCTTCTTCAGAAAGTACTGATGCTGGTGGATCAGCATGACAGCCAGGAGACGAGTTTTATGGACAGGAGTTTAACTAAATCATTATAATGAGCAGGTTAAATTGAATTTCCATAATAAAAATATTAATTATCACAATGCAAAAAGGTACAAAACAACAATTATATTGCAGCCTATGACAACCCACAATGACCATTGAAAGCTTGACTTGTGATTGTTGTCACAGTATATCAGGTGCATCGGGAGCCACACAATGGCTTGGAAAGTGATCTCTATAAGAACTGCAAAAAGCACAACAAAACAGAGGGTACATTGGCTGCGTCTCCTCTTTCCTCAATATCACTTTCTCCCCCCTGCTGAGATATAACTGACACTAATTCCCCCAGCACACACAACACAACCATATGTCTCTCAGCATTAGTCACTTTGCAGGTCACTGTGACTTCTTTCTGTTCTGATCATAACAATAAATCTTATCACAGCTCAGTAATATTAGCCAAGTTCCAAGAGAATGGAATGTCACTGAATATATCCCACGTGGAAACAGAATGTAATATCAAACCACCAATATATAGACCAATGGAGAGCAATGCAAACCCTAAAATATCCCTGTGACATTATTCAAGCAAATACACTTTGTTGGAACAGTGGGGTATTAAAATAATAAAAAATACTATTTCCAAGAAGGTAATACAATGTTATTGTTTCAGAAAAAATCTAAACAATAATGATTTTTACATCAATAATGTAGCAAAAGCTCAGTGTATTTTCAAAAAATAAAGATAAATAAATAGAAAACATTCCAATAATCAAGCCAATAGTCTCCTCCTGATATCCAAAGGACATCAGATGATTTTTGTTGGAAACAATCTTTTTTAATTGTTTCCAATGACAGAATATTAAACAAGAGTTTTACACACAACACTCAGTGTTCTCCCCAGCCCCTTTTAGCTGGGCGCACCACCCGGCACTTTTCAGTAACCACCCAGCTGTTTTTGAGTGGTTACTGGAGAGTTGGGTTACAAAACAGGGCCTGCCGTCCGCCTACAGCTTAAAAAATGCCTGGGTTTAACACAGACACTGTTCTGTTCTATGGAGAGGGGAGACAGGAGGATGAGTGAGCGGAACCCCAATGAGCTCTGCACTATAGAAGTGATCAGCTGTTGTTCCCAATCATTTGTTCATCAATCCACCATAGCGCATTGAAGAACAATGTCAGGGACCATACATATGTTACAATTTTGCCCAAGACGGAGGACCATTTATCTTGTGCTACATGTGTGCTCTACCTGCTGTGCACTCCTAGGAAAGTGCAGGGATTGTCAATGAACGATGATGGGAGGACTACTATACACACGATAGATTTTATGTTTCCCAATTGCGGAAGGACCGGACATGTTGATAAATACCAAATAAAAAGACAAGTTGTATTGTTTGCATGAGGATTCAATAAAATCTGATCAGAATTTGAATTGGAATATTAGATCGGATCAGTGCAAACATGCAATGCAGAGCCAGTGTGTTCTATGTTGGCTTTTTGCACATTTCAGTCCCACTTTAAGCTCATCCCCTTTACGTGTATTTCTACAAATTAGAAATCAGACTGCAGGACTGTGAAGAAGACGTTCGTGGTCATTTGATTTTTATTGCGCTGTCTTTGTGTCTAGTTCAATTTAAGCCAAACTGAAATAACAAAATATTACAAAAATAATTATCATTCTGATAAACAATTTAAAATGTTATACAAAATGTTTTGCTGCAGTTTTGATAACCCTGAGGCTCATTGAATCATCAGAACAATATGTATTTCTTTTTGACAGATTTAGAAGTGACTTTTTACAATTATCCAATTGTCCCAGCTGTCAGAGTCCATCTTATCTGGTTACACTACAGTAACAGCAACCCGTTAATAAGTGCTAGTGTCCACAGCTATGGATCCCGGGGGGTGATTGCTGCAAGCATGGAAGGATAAGAGGAATCAGTGTGGGATGGACCAGATGGGGACATCATAGTCTTCTCACATTACTCTGCCATCTGTCTAATGTTAGGTACAAGTATGGCACTATTATCAGGTCCTCCTGAAAACATTTTTTTTTTTACATTCAAATAGCTTGAACTGGGATATGATATGATCTGGGAGAACTGTGATATGCTTCCATTGGTGCCCCCTAAGAGTAACAATTCATGATCATGCTGAAAAAATATGATATGACTTTATGGTGATCATACCAGTGCTAAAAAAATGAAAAAAGCAGATTTACATAGCAAACCATAAATGGGAAACCTTAAAAAATGACTTCAGGACTTCAAAACCAGCGTAATGATATTAAAATAATTATAAGAATAAAAAATAAAACATTTTTAAAAAGCTAGGGCTACCTCTCCCATGACCTGTTTTGTGTTTATCCTCTCTTCCATATTGGAGAACAACGTACCAGGCTACAGGCACAATAGTTTACATTTGGGAAGGGTTATATCATCTGTAATTTTTTTGTTGCTGTCTTTATCTGAATTGGAGAATTGTCCACCAATTGCTTGCCCTGGAGACACTTATTAAATCACTGTCACTGCACAGAAAAAATGGGGAGAATCTCTCATCAAGGGACACAGACAAAAACAAGTTCTTAATTGCTCACTGTGCAAAACTAAAAAAACGAAATAGTATGAAATTGATTTTATGTTTTGCATTTAAATCCATGATGCTGCTCTTTTATAGTCATGACCCCACAATATCATTACACAAAATGTCATATATTACCCCCATATAGTAGGTGGTGTAGGTAAAATTGTGCAGGAGTCAGGTCAGGCACTATTGCTGCTTATAAAAAAAAACACCAACAAAAAGCCAACACACCAAACCTGAGATTATGTACATGTGCTGTAGTTGTCCTCTATTGAACCTTTATATGGTATATATATGGTAAGAGATACATAGTTTCTAAACTGGAAATGCTCCAGAGGTCACAGGGTTTCTATTCTCCTTCCTCACTGACCTTTAGAACAGAGACAGCAGTGTCATAGAGGGAAATAAGCTTGGCTGCTCCTGTACTTTCATGTCTGTGGACACTGTGCCGCTATTGTGTGATGATGACACATCCAGTCTTGGAAGCAGCACAATCACCATACAAAGCATGGCTGTTACAAAAAGCTCTCCAGTCCATTATAGGCTGAAAGATTTCTTGTGCTCCAATACATCCCAAGTCCAAACACAAAATGATTTAAGATTTCAGATGGGTGCTTTGGAATTCATATGGGATCTGCAAGCTTCCGGAGTATATACAGGGCACGTTATAGAACCCTTAAAGAAGAACTAAAGTTCCACTTTTAGGAATCCACAATCAGGTGGGTCAATATTGCATAAAGGGACAAGCCATCTCCATTCTGCCATAATTCCCTCCTACCTACCTGATCACTCTGGGTATGAGACAAAAAAAGGTGCACTTGGGCATCATCAGCTTTGATTGCCAGTATACCCGGCATCCCAGTTTCCTAGCTTTAGTTCCACTTTAAAGCACAATTCTTTTTAAGCTCAACACCAGGGTAACACGAACACTTACCATTGCAGTGGGTTCCTCCTACCCACAAAAAAGATTACCTGCCCGTTTTGACATTGATGATTATTTGTTTTGAGATGATTAATATGGGGATAAACTTTTTTCTTTTTTGCTACCTTAGATGTTTGATATTTTGGGGCCCTCCTGTACAAAGCAGGGCTGCTGGACAAGATGATACAAGAGCTGCAGGCAGCTAAGCAGAAAAGTTACTGAAAAGACTTTGGGGGACCAGTTACATGAAGAGGAGGAAGCTTGGGATTTTGAGGAATAAGGTAAGTTTATCTCCTTAGGAAAATCAGCAGAGAACGCTTGCAGTGTATAGGGAATACATGTTCGTTGTTCAGCTTTAAGTGGTTAGGTAAAAGTTGAAAACCCTATACTGGCAACACCGGGGCAGATGCAGGAGCCCAACCTTATGTGATGTTGATTAGAGCAGTGTTCAGTAGGATATTTAATGTACAGTGCTGCGTAATATGTTGGTGCTATATAAATCCTGTTTATTATTATTATTAATAATAATAATAATAATAATAACAACATGAGAGCTTGTATATGCTTGTATGAGCAGTATGAGCAATATGAGGTCACACTATCCAATGTGCAGGCAGCATAAGGCTTTTTAACATTTTTTGTAACACTTACCTGATAAAAAGCAGCATATTATTTATTATTTTTGATATGTCTATGTTATCTGATTGCAGTAAAGTAATAACCTTTTAAGGTTTAACTGGTTTGCTTGTCCCCTGCTACACACTTTATTTTCTCCTACTAGCACAGCCTTCACTAAAGAACATGTGTGCCAATAGGTAAAACCACAGCATGCCAATGGGAAACTGGTATTCCACTCATCTAACCATCTGAACACCTGCAGTGATGCGCCAAGGCCAATTTATTCTTACACAACAAACCTAATAGAATGCTATATTTATAAACACTAAACATTATGTGCAGAGGGTGAGGCCGAATTACCTGGAACTTTGCTTGGTAATCGCATTACGATTGGCATTGACATTACACACTGAATATCCAAGTTCCCTAATGGAAATGAAAAGTTGCATGTTGGAATCTGGCAGTTCTTGCAGATGACCAGACTCATTTTTGGCTCACTTTAAGGTTTATCATATGTGTTAAAAATTGGCCCTTTTACAACCAATTTTAGACATACCTAAATTAAATGAAGACTGACCTCACCTAAGCAATCAAATATATTCAATCAGGGTGGCCCTGGTACAACATAGCCACTATTGGATCTAAATGAGACACTCCGATTATAACATGTGTGGCAAGCTCAGGCTACAAATTAGCAGTTTTCTCATTGTAGGGAGTAGCAATTTAATTTTCTGTATATACAGAACCAATTTAGCAAAGGACTACTGGTCTCAGTGTAGCCATTTATATGGCAATCCTTACAAGCAATGAAGTTTGAAAATTATATGCAAAGAGTTTGCTCCAAAAATCATTGAAGACGTTCCCTTAAACTAAAGTATTGTCACAGACAAAGCCATCACCTATGTAATTCACAATAATACATGCTGTTTAATCAGCAGGAAACTCAAATCTAATCTGCAGCATCTACAAGGGGATGAAATTGTGTCTTCACACAGCAGCCTCTAGATGGTAGCAGAATGTAGCTGAAGGTCATTGCCTATCACCTGGCCGTCGGCAAACTTATTCAAGGCAAATGTTGTAACCCACAGCAACAAAGTTAGAATAAGTATTACTTCCTTATTAAAGCAGAACATCAGCCAAAACTACCCTGGATGGGGGGAGGAATGGTTAGAACAACTTTAAGGTTCCTATTATTATTATACAATATAAGGTTCCATATTGGCGACATCCCCATCAGGTATAATGCAACGGGAGTCTCAATATTAGAGGCAACAAAATACTAATCTCCTCTAATTCTCTCTTTATGATTTATTTTGTGGCTGGAGACTTGCTACCTTTAATTCCTGTTCTGCAGGATATTCAAAAAATGTTAGATAAACCTCAGGCATGTACAGCAAACATCAATGGTAGAAAACAATAGGCTAGAGTAAGATGGTGCTTGGAGCTAGAGGTGTAATAGCAACAAATATCTTCTGCCAGATATAGCTCCAGGGAATGCTAATCAATATAACCGGATCTATATATTACTGACATCATGCCTTTCCACTGACAACTACAATACAAGGGTTAAAACATATGGTAAATCAAATCAAAACTTTGGGGAAGAGATGGAATCCCTGTTGGTATCTACTGTTATCCATGGATTTGTTAGAAAGATTTCCTGTAGCTTCCTGTCCTGCCAACAATGTTCTGTGACACAGAAACTGAAGCTCTTGGAAAGCAACCCATACAAAGGTAATGATGTTTTAGTACACTGGTAGATGCTAAGACCCTCATCCGATATTTAGTTCTGTCTGTGCTGCTGTGCTCACTGGAATAGCAATAAAATCTATCGGTAAAATCTATCTAGGCCCCCCAAAAAATCTAATGCATTACAACTGTTTTCAGAAAGAAAGAAAATGTTTCAATTTACATGTACTTTGAGGGTCTGGGTCAATAGGCTTCAATGAGCAAATGCAATAGTTTTTAGAAATGATCAGTTTGAGATGCATCTGAGATTTATTGCAGGAGGTTGATCTGCATTTAACCTATTTCAGTTGCTCTGTTGTCTATCATTACCATTAAGAGTATGATAATTACATCGCAGCCGTCATGTCTAAGCCTTAAAGCGTATCTAAACTCAGAATTTTCACTTTACATAAAAGGGAGGACAACCCTTTTTTGTTATGTAAAAATTCTGTTTGTTTTTTTTTTTTTTTAAAAGGTAAAGCACCGCCACCTTAATTCTCGATCGCCTAGGCAATTGAGAATGAATGGGAGCACAAAGCCTCCCGGGATACCTACGTCACACATCCCATGAGGCTCTTGGGTGCTCCTTCTGCGCATGCCAGAGCAACTCAGGCATGCGCAGGAGGAGCCCTTTCGCCAAAAGGGAAAAAAGAGCCGATCTCATGCATGCGCAGTGAGATCGGCAAGTTTTTTCCCCCAACTATGTTACCCGATCTCGCACCTGTGTCAGGTGACATAGGATGAAGAACCCAGATGGCGGGGTCCGAAGCACCGGCCCGAAGACGGATACCAGGACGACGCGGGACCCGTTGGAAGAACCTTTCAGACCAATCGACTGCACTGCGGGATTGAAGGTAAGCGCATTTTTTTTTTGTTTTGGCCACTTTTGAGTTTACTTTCTCTTTAAACATTCATTGATTTTTGACAAGCTGCGGCAATTCAAGACATCTCTAAAGTGGTGACTAGAGGACCCAGTGTATGTACTAGTGAGACGCACTTTAACTTTGGTTACCCAAAGCTTGGGTTGGCTAACACTGGCCTGCTTTCTTCTGGAGATAATAGAGAAATCCTTTTCAACAAATGTTTGGTAATGATGATCCCATTGATTTATGGTGAAAGTATAAAATAAAGGGTGCCATGTCCCCAACCAACTTTATAATTTCTTGTTCCAACAGAAAAAAAAAGAAAAAAAACTCATACAGGACTTTACAGTGCATGTTGGAATAAGTAATTACATGTTTAATGTTGATACCGGTAACTCTGTCTACTTTATCTAATGAGAACTTTTAGTTTGCTCAATTTTCCCGAGTCCTTATTACTGTGCAGAGCATGACTTGCACTGGAAACTCCCCATGTACTTTGTGCTGTATTGGGGATGGAAACACTGAAGTATTTATTTTAGCAACAGAAGGCTTTTCTTTATATAGGTTATATTATGAACAATGACTCACTGAAACTTGTTGTACGTAAACACCACGTCAATGTCACTTAGCATTGTAATGTTATCTATTGTGCTGTTTTTATGCTCACAGAATGGTGGATTCTATGAAGGCAAAATATATACATAATTATGTATAGTACTATTTTTCTATTACTTCTAGTACTATTTTTCCAGGATATTTTAGTGGATCCTTAAAGCTAAACTTCAGGCAAATATACAGAAAAAATGGTTCGCAAGAACCCATAGGAAACATTACATTGTCTTCAAAGCCAATACAAAATTATATTAAAAATAAAATAAATTTAAAGCGGAAGTAAACCCAAAACTAACCCCCCCCTCCTCAACAACAAAAAAAAACCACGCTTACCTTCAATCCTGCAGATCAGTCTATCTGTCTGGAGGTCTCTTCCCGCACCGTCCTGGTATCCGTCTTCGGGCCAGCGCAGAGGGAGGCGTCACCATCTTCTCCTTTCTTCTTCCGTGTTCCTCTTCCTACATAACCCAATCTCGCACTGCACAGGTGTGAGATCGGGTGATGTAGAATGGAGAAAAAATGCCAATGCATTTTTTTCCCTATTGATAAAAGGCCTTCTTCTGCGCATGCCTGAGATGCTTGGGCATGCGCAGAAGAAGCAGCCAAGAGCCTCCCGGGATGCGTGGTGTAGGTAACCCACGGGGCTCTGCGCTCCCATTCATTCTTTATTGCCTAGGTGATCGAGAATTAAGGGGGCCGTGCTTCACCCTTTTTTTTAAACGCTTAAATGAACATACAGAATAGAATAGAAAAAAATCATAATGTTAAATAATTGCTAGGTTGGATATAATGATATACCAGCATACTAATCAAAAAAGAACCTCCAAAAAAAAATGGGGGGGGGGTTTCCTGATGGATGGGAATTGCAAGCAAAGCGCAGGAAGCTGTGGTAACAGCAACAACAGCAACAGAAGAATCTAACAGGTAAAAGGGACAGTAAAGCTGGGGAGGAAAGGGCTAGATGAAGCTGAATGTCCATGGGCCAAGACATTAGGCAGGTTTGTAACTTGCTGCAGACTCTATTGAACACTGTGAGAAGCTGAATAGTGAACGCAGAGTAAGCAATTTCTCTCCATTAAGGAGCCTGTACAAGTGAACAAGACTATGCGAGGTAAAGCTGGAACTTAACTTTAATGATTTGTTCAGAAGGGTTCAGCAATCCACCATAGTACTCATAGCTCTCAGTAAGTTGCTGTAAAGTACATTAGAACATTAAAACAAAACCTTTTTAAAGCATTCAATGTTTCCTAAAATTACAGTCCAACTAAGAGAACAAACTTGCAAAACAAAGACTGTGGAAAGTCAAGAAAAAAATATAAGGAGGTTGAACAAATTACTGTAGAGTCAGTTTATTGTAGGCGCCAGGACTCACTTTTATGGGGCCAGTGCAATTCCACTGAATAAAACAGAATAAAAGCGTTAGGCGCCAGCTTTATTTTTTAAGGAACACTGATTACCTGGGATCTGTCCATGTTAAAGAGGCCCTGTCTTGTTATCATTCACAGCATGAATGGACAGTGGCACTTGAAGAACACACTGAAGTCTGTGTCTTTGTATATGGCACAAAAGGTTTGGGTTGAAGCAAATCTAATTGATTTTCCCAAGTGCACTAGGAAATGTACAGCCCTGTTAACATGAAAAAGTCTTTCATTGCCTCAGTCCTGCAACCTAAATTAACTTTTTCAGAATAGCCATCTAGAATGCAACAACATCTATACTAAACTCTATGCAGATATAAAATACACAAACAAAAGCACAAATAAAATCAATCAAATTCAAGCAGTCTAAAGCTATGTGCACAAGTCAAACTTCTGTCGCTGGAAATTATCTTTTGTAATTATTTCCTATTCCATATCTATAGCACTATTTAGTCCTATGGAGAGGTGAGTGACCAGGAGGCATCCCGTTGCATCTCCCCCATTTGAAATGAAAGTGTTCGCTCAGTGATCCACCATGGCAGAACGCTAAACAACACTGAAGGACAGCTGTGCACACACTAGATCAAGGGTGGGCATACTTTTTTAGTCAGGGGCCACAATCTGATATAAAGTTTGACATAGGGGACGGGCCGATGGAAGAGTGGGCAAGGTTATGCCATCATGACGCCACTGAACATGACGTCATAATGACATAACGCCGCCCACTCTCCCATCGCAGATCTGACCCTGCGATGGGAGAGTGGGCAGGTTGTGTGCAGACCTGCATTTATTTCAGATTGTGGCCCCTAACTAATAAAGCCCGCCACAGCCCGCCAACTCTCCCATCGCAGGCTCAGATCTGGGGGATGTGCTCTGCGGCTCTGGCTGGAACCTCTACGCGGGCCCTAGTTTACCCATGCCTGCACTAGATTATTTACCCGAGACAATCACATTTGTTCATCTCAGATGACAATTATGACAAGTGCTTTTATAAAGCATAAGTACTTGCAACTACTATACAGATGGGCAAAGGGGGTAGCAGCAAAGGACGCCATTGTGTAGATGAAGAGCTAATAAGCTAACAGGGCAAATGCTGATAGCAGGAGAGAGCAGAAAACATATTAAGCTAGTCCGTTGATTTGATTTCAGAAACCTGGAGTGATCAGGCAGGTAAGACACATTATTACAGTAGGAACACCGCCTGTCTCTTTCCGCAATGATGACCTACAAACTTAAAAGTGGAACTTTAGTTGATGAAAATCAAGTCTTGAATAGCTGTGTAAATCTCAGAACTGGATGGGGAAGGCAGGTAGGTCCTAAGTCTAAAATGACAGTTTAATTTGCAAATATGCTCTTAAGGAGTACAGGGTCTGGTTGTATTTAGCTGCTTGCCTGGTGTTCAATTTATTAAATACAGGGTAATACCACAGCTTGGTACTAAAAATGCCAATGCCTAGCACACTATGGCATGTCATTGGTAATACTTCATAATTCCCTCCTTGGTGATAGAGGTGCATGGAACGTGTTTGGCATTCTACAAGTAGATCATAATTATTATGTCCCCTTGACCTTCATTCTAAAAATTACAAAGTTAAAGCAATTACTCTATCGGCACAAGTGTTTAAAGACGGTTGGTCGTGTCGGTTGCATGTGCCATTGAGTTTATGCTAACGATATGTGATCTGAGTGTAATGAACATAATGCTTAATGTACCTTGTAGATGACAATGAGTCAGTAGACGCAGATACATTTAGCTTCAGATGTCATGGCTCAGCGAGGTACCAGCTGTTCTGCCTGTGCACTCAAATCCTATTCCCTCCATGGAGCAGACTTAGAAGTGTGTGTTGGGACTACCATGATGTCATTGTTAGGGAATTCAAACCCTTGAGTCTCATAATTGTCTCCAGCATAGCAGATAATTGTGCAGGAATACTCTTCTAAGCTACTCTATACACTGGCATCAAGATCAACAGCTGGCACCGCTGCCCTTCGAAAAACCTTTCCTTTATACCATAAACTCTAGTAACAAAACCTAAGATAGCAATAACATCAGAAAAGGAACTACAGTCTTTCTAATGTATAGTTACAGATCTGATATCAGTAGAGTGAAATAGAATTGTTTTAAAAGCTAAAATATGCAGTCCTCTCTGATGGAAGGCAAGACATAACAGAGTAAACATCAGCCCACCGACCAGGGAGTTCACATATCTGACTACATGTGTATTACATGTGTCAGTGGTGTATTACAGTCCTAGTTGGTAAGGAGACCCTCAATTATCAAAACACTTTGCTTCACTCGCCAAGCAACCAAGACATTATTGTGTACCAACTATGGCGCACTCAGTAACAAAAATTAACTATTACAAAAATTAACTACTAATTAATTATTTCTCCGATCTAGGCACAGATAAGAGGACTCTTTGCAGAAAGAAGGGATTATGCCTCACTCCAAACTAGGGCCCTGGAAACATCTATTTTCCAAGGATTCCTGGAATTAATTCCAATAAAATCAAGTATTGTGGACGTGAGATCCTCCATAAGCATTATTTCATGAACCCTATACTGCCATGTCTCACAAAAGGTAGATCCAGCTTCCTCCATGGTAGAAGGTCACAGGACCTAGCCATGTGCACTAAATGTCTGACCACAAAGTGACTGTAACTTTTTAATTCCAATCTCAGATATAATCTTTCACTTTCTGTCATTGGGAATCAAGAGAACATCCACTCCTCGAAGTGAGAGTAAATAGCAGGTGTCTCCATTGGAAGATTTTTCCTCATCATCTGTTGCAGTGAGATTTCCCATCACTTTCTGGTGGTCAACAGGAAAAATAGAGAGGGTAAACCTTCCCAGCAAGGACACACAGCATAGGGGTTTTAGCACTTCCAGTTGCTATCCAATAAAAGAAAGTTTTGTATTTGGGTAGATTTTAAGCTACAAGTGCAATGTGTTTGGTCAATGAAAGATCCATCTACTTCTGTAGCCTAATGGCATGGCTGGCAATTGGGTACAACTCAATACAATCTTTCTCTTCTATTCAACCAGGGCTACCCAACCCTCCGCCTCCTTTCCGGAGATTACCAGCCAAACCCAAAACTTTTAATTAAGAAGTTATCACTAAAACATTATATTAAGTGGTAATAGACTTCATAATCAAATTCCAATATTTTATCTATATCTATAAGATTGCTGCAAATAATTCACTTGGGTGACATAACCCTTACTGTTTAACATTTTGATAAAAAATGTATTTATTTTTAATGAATTTTAATGAATAGCCTTGTATTTACTCAGGCGTACTTTATTTTCACTTCTGTAAGTGTTTTAATGTCCTCCAAGCAGCAGGAGTGCCTCGGTGCCTCTGTGTATTGTAAATTCACAGCGGCAAAGCATCTCCATAATAGGCAATGGCCAAGCATGGGAAGAGTTAAATGTTCCCATAAAAGGAGCAGAAACCCGCTGGGGGACAGCAAGTGGATTCTGCAGCATCCTGTCAGTTCGGGCCAGTTCCTTTCATCAACAACTTTGGCTAATCTAATGGCACAACAATTTTAGTTCTCAGACAGCTGGGACATTCTGTACTTCCAAATCATGAAAATGTTGGTTTATCTAGCAGCAAGAGGTATGCTCACATAATTTACAAGTTTAGAAAGGTTTCTGCCTTCTTCACAAGTGTTGGAATTATTTGATCAGGATCAGAGTTGTCTTCTGTTTATCTATACATGATGACAACACGTGGAGAACCTTGCCACTATATCACATGTCGATCCTTTAGAATAATATTTGTGAATTTCACAACACAAGGAACTATTTCTAAGTGTATGTTTGAAAATGATACCATTCATGTTTACTAATGCAAGGATGAAGCAAACCAGAAGTGCTAAATATTTATTCATCCAGCACTAGCAGCATGCGGAGGTGCCTTCATATCAATGTAAAGCAAAATTGTTCTTTGCTCGTGTAGGTCATAATAGTTGGACAATATGCTCATCTTTCCTTGTTTTTGCACCATTCTGTTCAACTGTTGGGAGCATGAGAATGACCCATAACTTCCACAAATGGGGGAGCGTGGGACTCACTCCCTTTCTTCTTATGGTATTGCACTGAGGCTTGGTGTTTGGCCCAGAGCTGTCACATATTGGTGGGGAAAGAAGTTTAAGCCTTGTGTAAGCTTCAATATGACTTGGAACTCAGAGAATGATTCCTTTCTTTTCTATGGTGACCAAAAGGGTAAACAGAGGAATGGGTTTATATAATGTCCTAGTATTGTGATATCTGCACGGTCAGGTGCCATTTTAATCCCCCCCGCCCCCCCCCAACTTTCAAAGCCTCCCTATTGGACCATTATAAGGCTAAGGAAATGAGGGGACACAAAATAAGGCACTTTATCTATACTTCTACAGAAATATCTGCATTTTAGAGCCCTCATTTTGGGCAGCTATAATAAATGAAATGGAAAAGGACATAACATGCACACATAATAGCAAGTGTCTGCTAAATGCAAACTATACTAAACATACTTAGACAGAAAAGGAAAATAATGGCACCCAAAGTGCTATGAATAGAAAGTATATAAGCAAAGGGTAACTATCAGTGAAAACCACAAGATCTGCTTTCCCATTTACTGGTGGTTGTCAGGCGTGCCAGTAAAGGCTGAAAGGTGGACAATATAGTACGAAAGGTTTGCTTGAAAAAAGGAAAAATTGAGAGCCTATTTTTTTCTTAAAAAAATCTTAAAATAAAGCTTTGCTTCATTGTCCGACCAGCTCTGTTTGTTGATCTAACAGATGAGTATCTGATTGTGTAGATTCAGTTTTAGAAAGCAGTGTTTACCAAGTGCTCTCTCCACCCTACAGGTCTGAGTCACCTTGTCCTAAGTGCTCCTTAATATTTGTATTACCAATACCTCCTAATTAAACATAACATTATTTATCAGGTGACCTGTGCTGATATAATTTGTCTTGCAGACCTCTTTCTGAAAATGCTGGATACCCAATAATAATTTGTGGCAATCGTCCCAATCCTTTGGCTTCATTTTCTAAGTTTAATGACCATCAACAATCACACAGTAAAGTCAAAACTGACCTGTCTTTTGTTCTGGGTCATTGGTAAAAAAGTTACTGAAGGCACATCTTACTTTTTTTATGTAGCTAAAATAAATGATCTTGTTTATAAATTTGCTGAAATAATGGATCTCTTGGAAATATGTATGGAAAGGACAATAGGCAGTAACTGTAACCTAGGACCACCATTGGGGGGACAAGGAGTACTTCTCTACCAGGGCTTCGATCAAGATTTGGCTTTGGCAACGCTGGAATTTTTAAACTTTGGGGAGAGGGACCCAGAAATTTTACCTAGTACAGGCTCACATCAAATGGCATCCCCAGTATAACCTGGTAATTAACCTGTGTCCTGATTTCAGCAGTACAGTTCAGTTTCTCCAGTCTGTGTGCTCTCCCTTTGTGCTATTTTAGGAATGGCTTTAGATGTTGTAATGGAAGTCTACAGGGCTGCCATTTGCAGCAAACAATTCCATTCATAAAATAGAAGGCGTAGGAAGCTGAGAGCTCACAGGCTGGAAGGATGAATATAAGTGTAATTTCTGTTATTGTAAATGATCTTTTGTGATAGTTTCAAGCAACAGCAGAACAAGTGTTGTACATATCGTACTGTTTAGTTTTATAGAGCGTGGAGGGGGAGAACACATGGGGTGGCACCACTCTATGTCTCCCCCCATTGGAAATGACAGCATCCACCCTTGGTCAATCATTTAGTGATCCAAAACAGTGAGTCACAAAAGTGGAGCTGTTAGGGAGCTGCTGTACATACGCCAGACATTCACAATCCTTCATGTCAGGTGACAAAACTTAAGGCTTATTGAACACAAGCAGATCTGCTCTAAATGAGCATTTATCAGCATCAGCATTTAAATTAAATCTCAAAAGCATCTTAGGGCTCTGTAATAGCCATATCAAACCATCATCTTTATCGAGTTGGATTTGTGCCCAGGGTCACAGTCATGCTGGAAAAGAAAAGGAGCTTCCCTAAACTTTTGCCCCAAGTTTAGAAGTGCACAATTGTTAAAAAAGTTTTCCTGTAACATTAACCAATACCCTTAACTTGAACCACAAGCACAAATAGTTATATCAACAAGGATACCCATCTCTCTAAAAGTCAGTTATTCTCATCCAAAATGTTGGAAAATGTCAGCACTTGCACAGCAGGATGGGGACATCCCCCTTACCATGTGTGCCACATCTGTAAGTCGGCTGTTGGAGTTATTCTGGGGGGTCCCAGAACGACAATTACCATTGTTAGGGAAGACTACATGGCAGTTCTTAATCCTGTTTTGCGATGATGATTAAGAAATATGCTCAATTAGTCAAATACTTGCAAATTGAATTATTATTTGTAGTATATTCCACGATAGTCTATCTAGGCATCCCTGGACAGACCTAATTCAAACCCATGACAGACTGACAAAACCACATTTGCGCCTTTAAATTATTTGTACCAAAGGGCAATTTCTTTCCAGATTCATTTCAGAAAACTGCCCTTTCTATGGAGCAAAAGTAATTCTTCATATAAGCGGCTCACATAACTGTCCAGTGTGCTAGACAATCTTTGTGCCAGATGCAAGGGCTCACAATGTAATGTTCCTACCATAGTCATATGTCTTTTATACATTCTATGGTAAATTTTTGTGGGGTAGCCAATAAACCTAACTGCATGTTTTTGGGATGTGGGAGGAAACCGGAGTAGCCAGAGGAAACCCACACAGACACGTGGAGAACCTTCAAACTCCATGCAGATAGTGTCCTGATCGAGATTCGATCCTGGGACCTAGCACTGCAAAGGCCAGAGTGCTAACATCTAAGCCACCGTGCTACCCCACTGCTTGCTTGCTTAATAACCCACAAATTGCATGAATTCACATAAACGTACCTAGAAGAAAACCAACAAAGGCATCTTGAAAATTATTACATTTAACAAAATTAGAGGTCTCAGTTGCATAGATTTGCAAATATATGTAGAAGGCACAGACCCAAAGTATGACCTCACTCTAAGCTATAGGAGCCACACCACTTACAGGCACAGATACATTTAAAGTAAAGCTTGCATAGTGGTCACCCTACCGTATACTTCTTTAATGGTGAAGTGACACAGAAGGTCCACACTTCACAATAATGCTGGCAATTTCCATATTGCATTTCCAACATTGCACAGTAATGTCATCAGGTTGAAATGACACATGTATACTGATAAAAGTGCAATAAGAATAAGGATTAGTAGCAAAGGCTATGTCATGTAGGCGTTAAATAGTGTGATATGAGTGTTTCCGGACACTGAAAGAGTTCTTCACTACACGGGGACATTTTCTGAAATATTAGAAGGGGAAGAAATCGCCAATGTGCACTATTCTGTAATATTCACCAGAGGTTTTTAAAGACGCAAATGTAACCAAAACTTGGCAGAATTCTCATCGCCCTTTAAATTGACACATCTTCAACCACAGTTACCTATCTTCAAATAATTCTTTACACACTTGGAATAAGAAAGATGCTCTGCCATATACTCAGTATTCTATTATCCTATTATTGTATGGCTACTATTCCAATCAGATCAGTTGTATACTGTATATCAGTTGTAACACTAGAACTAAGGTTCCTTCTCAGTTTAAAAGAAATGCCGTGGCACCTTGATCTCCTCTCTATACTGACCGACAAAGCAAGGTCGCACCCCTACACTGGGTGACAGCCCAATTTTGGCTATTTTGTTTTCTGCAATTCTTTTAATTTTAAGATTATTACTGAAAATGATATTTTTTAAAGCAAGAAGGTGTAAAAAGTAATCAACCCTGGATACCGGGTCTTCTAAGTATTTAATCCTGGATACAAAAACATTCTACGATGTAGAACGTGAACAGTACATATAATTATTTTTAGCAGGGGACTTGAAAAATATTTCAATGATTCATTTGGAAAAAAAAGGCTGCTCCAGACTTAAATCCACACACAGACAGTTAGGTATTAGACCACAGAGAGATCTGGGAAAGTTCATGGCTGAAAGATTTGGTAGCTTGCCCACAATTCTGAGCTCCTGGCATTGCCAACTGTGCCCCTTGATTAATTCTCACTCACCAGGTCCTTGTGTGCGACCAATGCTCCTCCGGCTGCAAAAATCCAAGGCGTGCCTGTTATGTTTTAATTCCCAGACAATTGGAAGTGGGGGAAATTGCCAAAGTACGCCATGCCGGCTTCTGTCACTGCCACAGAATGGATGGAAACTTTGCTTCTGCTCAGTGAAAGTTGAGACACAACAAAAGGCCAGGGAATGGAATGAAATGCTGTTTGGGAGGGGCTCTGCCTCTCTTTCCCCTCCTTAGGGAAGGGCACTGTGAAAGCTTCCAGACAGGCATGAGGTCCTGCACAGGGTCAGAGGAATCTGTGACACACACTGGATCAGCATGCCGAGGCACTGCTACAACATTCCCACCCCTAAGGGCAGGAACACTCAGCCCTCCAATCAGTGGGGGGAAAGCTGGAGCAGGGAGGGGGACATGCACACCCTTTAACTAACTCAACATGTAAAATACAGGGAGCATGTCACAGGCACTGGAAAAGTCTTGTGGATTGGTATGTGTTCACAAGACACACTGCCAGGAAATCTCCAAATTCCAAAAAGATATTACATTCTCCTAACTACCATGACTTAACAATCAGATTGTACAATTTTTCAACAATCTCTCCAAAGTACGCCATGCACACAGCAACTTGTGTCCATTAAAAAAAAAATTGATTGTGCATCAAATGAAATATAGAACGATGCAATACGTACCACATTGTTATGCATATTCCAATAGACCAGAAATATTAATGATCAAAAATGATCGTTTAGTTGATTGTATCGGGTCTCTTTCACACACACATGGATATGGACATTGTGATAAAAACACTGACACCAAGGATGGGGCAATATATTCCCTGCTGACAAGTGATGGGTCATTTTTCCTTCTACAGACCACAATGATGAGGCAATAATGGGACAGTATTCCCCCAACCCTTGGGAATTGTTTACTGACAACTGACACTTACCTTAGGAGACTGCTGAAGAGAGGGATCATGAAAAGAAATGTAAAGCAAAACTCTAAACTCTTATATAAGTTCTAACATGTTTAGTAGAATTTTAAAATTACTTTTCAATATTTTTCAATCCATCAAAATAATACCTGGAGATGAAGGTTCTAATTTAAGCACTTCCTGCTATACAGAGGGAAAGTTCTGTTCCTGTCTATCAGTTGCCCTCCTGTAATGTCACCCTTATAGATGCCCCCATGGTAGAGACTACCAGAGTCCAAGTTAACACCATAAGTTTGTCACCATAAGTAAACCCACCCTAAAAAATGACATGAGCTGGAGGTAATGCAAGTAGATTGCACGGAGGCTGCAGTGGACTATCAGCTTGGAGATAAATAAAAAAAAAGGTGAAAATAGTATTTTATGTTAACAAATATTCATATATATTGCTTTCACAAGCTAAATGTAAATTGGTCATGTGGTATATGTCCAATATGGAATACAGACTAATGTTACCAGGGAAGCTGATGTGTTTGGCCACCCTAGAAGGACATCAGTAAAAAGCAAACAAATTGTTAACCAAGGTAACTTTGATTATTCACAGGGAGAGACACAAAGCTGTAAATGCCACACTTCAGCAATATCAGACAGTCACACAACAAGTTTATCTACAAGTTAATGATTTACACCTCACCAGAAGCTATTACTCACAGATATGGATTGGTGGTGTTCTATGACTGTACAGATTCTAAAGAGGTTATGTACATACAATGAGGGGATTGCTGGGTTACCCTTTATATGTCACAAAGCTTTTATATTTGCCACTTTTTATACTTTTGCTGCCAGAAAGGCTTAAAAAGTTTATGGTACATCCTTTTTTTGATGTAAAAAAAATTCTATTAAAATTTACTTCCAACCAGGTAGAGTCTTGAACTGCCTAAATGTTTGCTGATCCAAAGGAAGTTGTACAATGACACCTGTATGTCATCCTAACATTAGCCATACATAAATGTCAACTGAAATTAGAATACTGCCACACATCACAAATGATGCAGTCAATAGGTAGTTTTGAGTCTTAGTAATTCAAACGCAAATCGATCGCTATATTTTTATTTTCTCATATAATAAAAATAAGTATATGTGTGCACTGATAATTCGATTGCACAGAAATCAATTCAGGGGGCTCAAAAATTTGTCAGATACTTGTACAGTCAACAGAAATTGTCCAGTTTGGCTGATCAAAGTTCTTTTGATTCTACTGATATTGATCCCTTCTGGTTTATCAATGCAGAAATTAAGAATCAATTTATGGTTGATTTTATAAAATGATCAATAGGACTGATCGAATTGGACAATTACCCTGTGAATGGCAAGTCAATCAGACAAAATTTCTTCTTCGCCATGTGATGCCACTAGTGTTATGTGTGGAATGATGTCCATTGTCATTCATTCTACTTCCTGTGATTCATGACTATCATGCACAGTCTTCCCAACCTTTTTACCATGGGGAACCCTTGAAGTAACTTTCAGGTATTCAGGGAACTCTCCGGTATAATTACTATATTTACAGCTCACTGTACATTAGTGTGGTGGTCAATGGGAAGAATATCACTCTTAAGCTGCGTACACACTGCCAATTTTTGTCGTTGGAAAGGATCTTTCACGATCCTTTCCAACGACAAGGGAGTGTACACACGGCAGATTTTCGCCCGATAATTGGCCGATGCCGATTATCGGGCGATAAAAATCTGACGTGTGTACGTAGCTTAACAGATAGCCAAATAGTCATTAGCATTAGTGGAAACTGACCTGAGAGGTACAAATTGCTCATCGATTAAGGATCCCCTGGCAACCTCTGGAGGAACCCTGGTTGAGAAACACTGATCACGCACATCATTATGCCAGACTGGGCTCATAGCACTCCAACACACTGTGGTGCTCACACCTCATTACACAAGCATCATACAGCCTGGGAGTAACTTTTTACTTTTTTTTTTTTTGGCCCCCCAAGCAATTCTGAAAAGTGAATTGCATCTGGCCCGCCTGCTACTACGTATTGCAGTGAGTGATGCCGCTACTACAATTCCCAGTATCACTCGCATCACTGCGTGGCCCTGCTTTGTTGTTCTGTTCCATAGACGCCGGGAATTGTGGTCTCGGTATCACTCACGTCTATGTGACAGAGATCTCTGCCCCTCCCCGCCCACCTCTCACACATCACAGGCGTTCGCAAAGGCAACTCGAGTCCAGCCCAGCCACGTCTTTAGAGATGCTGAAGAAGTCTTTCTGTGTGAGAAGGCTCCGTGTAACAGAGGGGAGGGAGGCAGAGAGGGCAGTACATCATTCTCCTATGACCGGTGAACTGTAGCTTTCCGGTCACTATAGTCTTGTAGTGCAATGTCTGTGCAATGTTCTGCTATCCAATGTCTCATTAGCTTCAGTCACTTTGGCATATATATAAATAAATTTATGTTTCGCATTTTTTTTGTTGGTAGGTCATTTTGATTTTAAAAATGTTTTTAAATTTAAAATAAAAAAAAAAATCTTAGGCCTCTTTCTCTGTTCTCTGAAGGTTTTGTATCTGGTGAGAAAGAGAAACTTCAATTTATTCAGTGGATTTCGGGTTTGCCTCCTGATTTGGTCTACGTTTTTGATTTCAGGCCTCTGTGTTTTTGAGTTTGACACCCCTGAGCTAGAAGGATGCAGGCAGGATAAAGGGGATGTATGTATGTAATTTTTTGTGGCAGTAGGGGCGTCAAAGGGGAAGGTGGGGGTGGAGTTGGGCCTAAAATGCTATGCAGTATGTGAATTCTTGCTGCATTGTAATATATTATTTTTGCTGCACTTTTAAAAAATGCAGTCATTTTACATGGCAAGCCAATAAAAAATATGGGGTTTTTGTGTTTCTGTAAAAAAAAAAAAAATGAAAGTGAATATTGGTGGCTGCAAATATGGTGTGCCTGATCTGTCACAGTGACCGTTATGCTTCATCAGAATTAGTAAACCAGAAGATGTCTACAGATAAGGACTTGTTCTTTACTTAGTCTGGCTTTTCAGATATGCAGAAAGTATTAAAGCTAATGAACCAGCATAAAAGCCAGGCAAAAGTATTTTCAATAGAAGGCTTCCATATTTCTCTAAGGAATAAATTCTATTATAAATTATTTTCCTATTCATCATAGTAGGAGGTATATAATACAAACCAAAGTCAAAAGCTTATTGGGAAGTTGTGCTGATAGAAATGCAGACTTTGAATTATGAAGTCTTATTAAATATACTGTATGTTAGGTGAGTAAAAACAAACTAGATGTAGCAATAAAATATTTACAAAAAATGTTAATATTATAATTATACATTATCACATTGCTTCCAATCTGTTTCCTGTATATTCTTGCTATGTTCTTGGTACTGGAAAATGTCCATAATCATTCAAATAATAAAACATTTACAAAAAAAGCAACCTAAATCTAGGAACTAATTAGTTTCTCCTCTTTAGGTTGCATAATAAACAAAGTGAACTGGCTGTTGTTAGTAAGGTGTGCACAACTTTTTAAGCATGCCTAATCAAAAGGTCATCTGTGGCTAAAAAAATGTGAAAAGAGTTCTGCTGCTTAAAGCAACCAGTCAGACTATAAGCCTATTGGTTACAACACTATAAACAGCAAATAAAGGTGTAGTAACCCAAACCAACCAACAACACATTGCAATGGGTTACTTCTCATATTATTATTGTATCCCTCATATATGTATCTTTTATTATTTTGCTGCAATTATTGCTACGCTTAGGGCATACACTTTCTCCTTGTTTACAAGATTCATGGTCTTTACAATTGCACAAAACAGGTAGGTTTAAAAAAATCGTAGATAAAACAAAACAGTACCTTTCATTGGCTGCTCCGTCTGTGCACACTCTAGGACTTGAGGGCAGAATCAGAGGCTCAGGAGTAGTTGGTGTCATTGTCTTTTTGGGTAATGGCCTCTCAGAGTGGAGAACACTTCGAAGTTTCTGAGTAAAGCTCAAAGAGTCAGTTGCTGGAAAAGTTGGGCTTCTGATTGCCACTGAGGAAGGTGCAGGTAAAGTCTCTTGAGTAGGACTGGCAGAAGAAAGTTGTGGTCTTGATGTGTCTGTATCAGGAGCTGCTGGTGGAACAGGTACCATGGAAGAATCCTGCTTGCCTTCAATGGATGAATCTGGGCTACATGCTAACAGTTCCATTGGTTCAGGTTTAGGCTGTATGAAATTTGTTTCTGCTGTTGAAGAGGCACATTTTTCATTTACCACTGTTATGTTTTTGTCTTGTGTGCTTTTTACCTCCATGGAAGTTACAGCCAATTCTGAAGTTGTTGAGTCATCAGGAGGAGGAGGGCTTATCTTGTGAGTTGCATTATTTGCAAAGTTTTCAGTTAAAAGTGGCTCATCAGATAGAATTTCTGTCTCCTTGACAGTAAAGCATGGCAAGTCAGATAGCATTTCTTCTTCCTTTTGTATTGAATCTAAGTGTTCAGGCATTATTGGTTTTTCTTTACCCTCATAAACATCATCTACCCCAGTGGCAGCTGAAGGAAAATCTTCTGATACAGTATTAGTATTTTCAGAGCTTTTTCTACAAAGTTCTTGTTTTGGATCAGAAACATATGCATCACTGATTTGGGATCCAACTGTTGAATCCACAAACGTTTCATCTTTCTTCTCTTGAAGAAGAGTTTCTGGGTTTTTTTCAGATTGACAGTGGACATGAGACGGTAGAGTTAAAGCTGCAGTACTTGCACATGTGTTGTCTTGCTCAGAATGAACATTTTGTAGCTCCAAGTCTTGCTTGATAGGTTGTTCTATAGATAATTCAGACTCTTCATTGTTAACTGTTTTCTGTGGAGTAACAGGTACTGAGTCCTGTATGGTGAGACACTCCTTGTCATACACTACCTCCAATCCATGGTTTGCTTTGGATGACATGCCATTTAGGATAAGTAAAGTATCTGCTAATGTAGTTATACCCAATTCTGTACCTTTGTCTGCTGTAAACCTGGAGACATCATCTGTGTGAATGCTTGCATGCTCCTTTGAACTGTAGACTGTTTCTTCTTCATCAGGTTTCATGTGAAGCATACCTTTAAATGTCATTTCAGGATGTTTTTCTTGAGGGTGTATTTCCTCAGGAGTATTGTGATGATGAATATTAAGTGCTTCCTCTGATTTTTGTGAGTTAACACTATGTGCATCGGAGCATTCTGAAAGCTCACTCTTTGACTTAACAAGCTCTGGATGAGAGGTCTTGTCTTGACAGATCTCTGTGTTGGAAAACTGTGAACCATCTTTTAGGTCATCATGACCTGATGGATATTTTGTATTAGAATTTTCCATGTTCACGTTTAAATGATCTGTGGAATAATCAGTAGCATTTTGGCTCTCTTGTTGCTTATTCACTTCTGTCTTTACAGGTTGTGCCTGTTCAGCTGGAATGGTGGTGGGCACAGGTGATGCTGAACCGCTTTTGTCATTCAGAATGTCCTTGACCTGACCAATCAAACTTTGATCAATATCTCCATGAAGTGGCTCAAGCTGAGGAATATTATTGTTTTGTGCTGACATTTCTGGATTGTCACTCACAGATTCAATGCTGAGGGAAACAATACCACTTACAGACAATCCCTGCAATTGATCATCTTTGGTCACTTGGAGATTCTGTACAGTTTCATCTTTACTTGAAGAGTTGTCTGTGGCATCATGTTCTACAGACTCCACGTTATATTCAGCACCTACCTTTGGCTCTATCTTTGGAAATATGGATGATATAGGAGATACATTTTGACCATTGTCATTAGTAGGAAGAACACGTTGCATTTCCTGTTGTGATTTGTAGTTCTTCTCTGGTGTTATCAGTGTGGGAGTCTGTGTATCTGCACCAGGAATAGTTGTTTCAGCTGTCTTTGCTTTAAAAGGACTTGTTTGCACATCGCTGCTGCCCGAATGAATACCATCATTGCCTAGTTTTACAGACGCCATCTTAATTTTGGCACATTCCTTTATTGGATCCCCTGGATAAGAGTCAGGAGTTGTATTCTGTCTGTTACCATTTGGGGGAAGAGGAACAGGTGACACGTTTTTGTCTGATGCCTCCAGTGTTGGAATTTGTATAACTTCAGATTGTAAGGCTAATCCAGGAATGGGTGTTTCTTTAATCATCTCATCAAACCCATCCCGATATAAAGAACTTGATGTTACTTCATTGGAGATATGGAAATTATCATTGCTTGGTTTTACAGAATCCTTCCTAATTGCAGAACATACCTTTGTTGGATCGTCTGGATGAATATCAGGAATTTCATTCTGTCCATTATCACTTGAAAGAACATTTGACATTTCCAGTTGCGAATGGAGGTCCGTGCCTGATACTTCCAGTGTGGGAAACAGGATGTCTTCAGATTCCATGGCTACACCAGGAACAGGTGTTTCTTCATCTGTCTTTTCAGAGACATCTTGAGAGGGAGCATTCACATCCCCAAGGATGTTAAAGTCACCTGCTGACATTTCCATTGGAATATCAGTATCAGCTTGAATTTGAAGTTGGATGTTTGCATCTGTTGGTATTTTAAAATGAACTTTAGAAATCCCTTTATCTTCTTCCTTTGTACCTATAGGCAGCTCTAAATTGTCCTTTTGCTGAGCTTTAGTTTTTGATCCTGGTGAGTAATTTTCCTCTGTCACATCATTGACAGTTGAATCAGTAAGACCTTTACTGCCCTGTAGTTCTGCATCTTCTGTGTAATCAGCGGTAGAATGAGTCCTATCCATGTCATCACTTATGACTGGAGAGTCTGAAGTACATGGAATAGGAAGATCCAGCGTTCTTCCAGTCTGTACTCTGTCTTCTGGTACCTCATCAAGACAAGACAGTTTGTCAAAGACAGGGCAGGGTGTGACCTTTGAGGACGCTTTTTCTTGCTGACTTAATATAATCGAGGGAACCTCCTCACTCTTTGTAGACCTGCTCTCCAGGTTTGGCTTGTCTCTGACTTCCTTAGTGTCTACCTCCGTAAATGCAGAGGCAAGGTGCAGTAACTGAACTTTGGACGGCTCTCCAAAGGTGTGATCTGGCTTGAGGTTATGTGTCTGTACATCAGACAGAAACAGTGATGGTAGTTTACAATCAGTCTCCCAGCTTTGATCTTGATGTGCAGAATTTAAAGCCATGTCATGCCCACTTTGGTCTTGGCTAACCTCTGTCATGGATAGAATCTTGCTGCCTTCATTTAGTAAATTTGTCTGTCCACCCTTTGGGCATGTCATAGACCCATAGTTTACATCTTCTTCCTTTGTACCTATAGGCAGAATCTGTGAGGGAAGAAGACATATTTCTTCTTTAGGAAACAATTCTATTAATGCATTTATTGGGTTTAAAGGATGAGTTGGTACATCTTGTAAAACTTGGGTGGATGGGGAGTATCCCATATTACTAGGACCTACAGAAAGTGATAAATTAGTGGTTTCTATATCAGTCTCTGCAGCTTTTCTAGGATCAGTGACTGTGCTTACCCTGTCATTATCATGCTTCTCATTGGTATTGCTGTGCATAGAATTCTTAACATCCCCAATACAATTTTCTTTTCCTGTAACTAAAACCTGTTCCTTGCCTGTGCTGCTAGGTTTGCTCTCAGTTAGGCCTGAAGGTTGAATCTTCACTTCTTTTTGATCCACTGTCTGGTCATCCTGAATCAGGGATTCTTTCTGAACTGTGAGCACTTTGTTATGATCATATTGTGATTTTTTTGAAATCTCATCCTGTAAATCAGGGTATGGTTCTGCCAGCTGTAATTCCAATGAACTGAAAGAAAATGATGGTACATCTTCGAAAAGTAAGTTGTTTTTACAGCTTTGTGGTTTATCATCCGTTGTCATTTGTACTGTATCAATTGCTTGACTAATCATTTGGCCTTGGTCATCTGTAAAAGATTTCTGCAAAACATCTTCATCTTTTAAAGGAACTATCTTATCGGCTGATCCAGAGAAAATTTCAACAACTGATTCCTGGCAAGGCTGACTTTTCTTAAAGCCACTGAAGTCACCCGGGATTATACTGAGCTTGTCACTAATTAAGTGTGTGGCAGGCACAATGTTATTCTGAGGGCCCGGATTTCTGTTTATGTCAAATATTATATCTGTTATGTCATTAGTTGCATGGGGGGTTTTGAATCCTTCATGCATATTTGGAAAATGGTCACTCTTTGGGCTCACAAAATCAGAAGGATCTGCATTTTCAACAGTGAATTGTAATTGATTTACCTGTAATTTATCTATATTTGCTCCATCTTCTTTTACATTTTTGCTGGTAAAATTCACACCATCTGCTCTGGAAATTTCCACATTCTCAGATTGAATGTTCTCAGTTATATTCTTCTCAGTTTTGTTAGCATTACTGTTTAGATCTTTAGGACACCTCTTGGTGTCACCATCCAAATCCTCTGACCGTATGCCAGAAAAAGTGTAATCAGATGTTTTTTTACCCATTTGTGCCAACAATCCTTCTCCCCCTGCAGCCTGACACTGTTGATTAAGCAATGATGTAACAAGATCTCCTTCAAGTGAACTATGCTCTGATTCTAGTGGATTCCGATCAAACACCTGAACTACTGGAAAGACTCCACTGTAAAGTCTGCTTTCTGAATTTCTAACAGTTGTAAAAGCTGGGGCAAGGTTTCCTTGACTGCCTGTCTGTATATCCTCAACATCTGTTTTTAAATCTTTGGTGTCAAAAAAACTGCATAATTGTTTCTGTTCTGTTTCAGCTGTAACATTATCCCTGGATTTCTCTTTTTCTTGTTCAGGTAGTTTATTGGGGATCTTCGATAGTGTATCTGCTTGTAATGGTTCTCCTTTCTTAGAGAATATCTGTGAAGGTGCTGGAATCAGTTGTGGAGTGTCACTTAGAAGATTAAGTTCCCCTAAATTCCAACTGTCTTTGTCTGGATTATCTTTGGCATTAAAAGGAGTAACAGATCTGTCTGCAATGGATCCTTTCAGATGTTGAATGCCAGTTAAATCTGAACATTCTGCTTTTTTCTCTTGTGCTAAACCACTGGATTTGGCAACCACAGATACCGTTTCTTCAGGAGATGGATCAGCCCATGACATCCATACTGTATCTTTCCTTTCTTCCTCTTTTTTTCTAACATTTTTGTCTGGCACCACATGTTGTCCCCATTCTCTGAGTATGCCAATCAGTCCTACGTCTTCTGCTTCACTAAAACTGTCCTCCTCGCTTGTCACCTCCCTGGAGAGGACGCTGCAGTCAGTAAGCATATCGTACAATTCACTAATATCTGTAGATGTGCAACACAGGGTGACATGCAAAAATAGCCAAAATCAACAGCAACAAGCAAAAGCTACAGCCAAGTAGAGGATAAAGAAACCACAGAACCAAGCACCACATGCTAAAGATGCGAAGGCAGGTAAGTACACCATATGTAAAAGTAACTGATCAAAATGTGCTTTAAAAAATAGCAACTATCTTAGTTTGCTGACAGTCTTTGATACCAACATTCCTTACTTTTTTACATCACTTCTGTGCAGCTACTTGCACTTGTAGGAGGTTTGCACTGTAGCCGGAGGGTGAAACCAAACTAGCTTTTTCTTTACAATAAAGGGAGTGGATCCATTTGGTTTACATTTGTCTCGCTAGGACGTCAGTAACAAACTTTACGCATTCTACATACTTATGTATTTGTATCTATGAGACCCATTATACCAGCATAATAGATATAGTCTGCCAGGGCTATACCATGAAGGGGTTTAGTACATGGATAGCTTATAAGAAGATTATAGTATTATGTCTCCTTGTAGATTTGTTTACACCCCAGACTTAAGTAGAATACACAATTCGTTTATTTATTATTATGCCCGTTGTGTATCAGAATATTTGAAGAAATCATTTGGCCAGTCCACCTTAATGATGTATTTATTTAATGGTGGATTCATTTAAGCCAAATCTCCCTGGTGGCTTTCTGTACATTTGCCAGATCTCCCCAAAACAAATGCCAGACTGATTCTCACACTATGACCCCTCTAGGGTCTTGCCCCTTCTACTACAACAGATGTTATTCCAGATATCATCTTCTTTTTTTCATTTCAGCATATTAAAAAAATAATATAAAGGGGTACATACAGTTTGAATAAACTGGCACCTTAATTAAAAGCAAAGGCTAAAATTGCTTCAATATGAAACAGAACAAGCACCTACATATAAACATACCTATAAATATACCTACCTATAAATATCATTGGCTCTCATGGGATAAGTGTGCCACTTCAATGACTAGATCCTTCTATTAGCAATATGGCTATCTGATTGGTGTTATGGGCATGTATTTACCTCCCAATGGCTAAATGATATGAATCAGAAATAATTATATGCAATGCTAAAAAATATTTTCTGCTTTTTAACTCCTGAACAATATATTTCTCCTCTATGCTAAAAAGAGTATATTAAGGAGTATTTAGTAAGATGTGCAAAAAGTAATGATGACAAAGTGTAGTAAACAATAGCAGCATCTGATTTTAGTTTATTGTCAGATAAGTAAAAGAAAGCTTTTAATCAATGGCTTTGGTTCACTTTACTTTGTAGGTTTCCCATTGGCTACTTAAAGAACAGCTTTACTTTTAGAAAATTTGTCCTTTTAGGGGTCCTTTACCTACCTTAGTGCAAGCCATATCCTAAACACTTATCTTTAGCCCTACTGTATTGATCATCATTTTGCCCTGCCCAAGGCCACACTCCTGTTGCTTAAAAAAAGAACAAAAGGTGCCATGTGGCTACTGCCCATATGAACTGCTAATCATTTCAAAGGTTTGCCTGTCCCCATGTAGGACACAGCCATCCAGACCCCAGGAATAGAAATGATAAGGGCAAGGTTGGGACTTTATCGTGTGATCGTGTGGCACAAGGCAGGGGCAAATAGTGAAAGGTAAGTATGGTGTATATAGCTTATGGCCTTTAAATATGCTTATTTGTGTATGCATAGAAAGGTGTAATCCGTGTAATAAATAGGAGGTTTCTATATATTTGAGATAATATCTAGTTACTGATGATACAAAAAAATACCCTGTAGTTAGAGGACACTGTCAACCAGGAAGAGAGGACCATAGCAATGGACTTCAGCCAAACAGATGGAATCCATGCAAACACAGCACAGCAATAAAAGAGAGATTTCCAAGAACAATGCTGCGTCACCCCTGTTAGTTCAGCATCACTCAGCATGCAAAGAATGTATACAACTCTCTAACTCAGGGAACTTCAAGCAGCAAATATTAATCTATTCCATCCCAATTAGTTCAGTCTCATAAGGTTTTGCAAATCAAATTAATTTTTAATGCATGATATCATACAAGTATTGTAAGTGCTACATTATTATCACTTCAGAGAATGACTCCCACTAATAGTTTTGTATGTATACTACTGCAGAAATTATAGAAAAATGAGGTAACCTACTCATTTGATTACCATAGCTTTGCAAAAATGCAGTGGGCATGGAAACCATTATTACACCTTAGGTACCATGAAGAATTTATTTTTTGGAGTAAACATAGTACAATGATTATCTGCTTGTTGTAATTTTCTGCTTATTTTTCACTTAATAAAATAGTTCTGCTGCTGCCCATCATACTCTTTACCCCTTCCCAAATGTATTTTCTGTATCTACATTAAAAAGGCTGGGGGCTGCTGTGCCACTGCTAGGAGGGGGAGAAGGGTGAGTTAAGTTGCTCAGAGAAGGAATTTATCGACTTCTGATATAAAATGTAAGGATTAATTTCTTTACAATGCCTGCATCTACAGAGATCGGTAAATAACCTTTTGAAGGCTTATTTACTAAATCTCTGAATAATGAAATATGTAAACCCTGAATTTTGGGGAAAACTATCTCTGGAAGCAAATTTCCAGGGCATGAAATATACAAAATGTATATGAGGACTGCAAAAACTCCTGGCATCTGTAGGAATAATGGATGATGGCATAAAGACGGTCTAAAGGGCTAAGAGGTTAAGTTCTACTTGGTATAAAGGAGAAAAATAATGAGCAAAGTTTGTCAATCTGCAGTAGCCAATCAATTCACTACAAAAAACTGAAATGTTTTAATCACTGTATGTTACTGTGATTTGTATGATCCTAATAAATAGACCATTTTATTATTAAATATACATAAATCCATGGAAGAGTGGTATGTTGCATTTATATGTTCTGTATCCTGATTGTGTTTGTGCTCAGAGTTAGCAATAATCCTGGATTAATAATGCTGAGACGGAATTCCACAGGTTTGTACATGACCGCTTAGCATGACTTAACACCCAGAAGTAGACTCACTCCAAGCATGCCCAGCATGCATTTAGCAAAAGGACAAGCTCAGGCTAAATACCCAGGTCCGGGATAATAAATAATAAAAGCAGCTTTTGCACTTCAAATAGTTCATTTCACGCTCACAGCTGTTAAATGTGAGAAAGCCAAGTCACCCGAGAGCTGTGTAACAAGCCAAGCATATAATAATGATACCTGATGGTGCCAGGCTGTGAGCTGCTCCCAGATTCTTTATATTCCTGTCTCTCTATATAAAGTTCAGTCTGCGGAAGGGCAGGAAGCAGCTGTCCTTCCTCCCAAACATCACACTGCAGCGGGACGTCACTACTCCTGGGAAAAAAGAGACATCATTGAACACAGGGAAATAGGGGTTCAGGCTGAAACAACACTATGGAATAATTACTAATACATTCCATGTAAAACAGATTACAAAGCCTTGTCAACTAGAGACTTGCCATGTCCTTGAGAAGGTGCCAAATGAGAGATAGTCATGACCTCAGAAGAAAAAGACTCATGAACATGGAAAACTCAATGGAAAAAATGAGGGATCCCTTGTAAAGGTTTTTATATTTTCCAGGACAGTTTCAGTATGGAATTTTGGATGTTTATTCCTGGTTATATAGCATAATAAAGGCCATAAAAACATTATTCAAAGATAATACCCTAAATAGATAAAATGAAAGGTTACCTTGATAGGTTAACACCACTACCCATTGATACTTAATGTCCTTGAAATTCTCTACCACCCTGTTTACTATTTGGAGCAATGAGTTGAATCCTTGCATGGGTGTCATACTAGTCTGTGTCCTGGCTAACAAAGTTGAAATAATCTAGCCTTTCCCCTCACATGACAATCCTTGGACCTGGAGATCAAGATGATCAGGCCTAAGTATTGAATTCTGGGAAGAAGAGGGGAAGGTTTCAAGCCTAATTCCTGGAAGTACCAGTTCATTTTAACTCCCTTACACCATCTTGAAAAATCATAGAGCACCTTATATTCTGTGAAAACAATACATATGTATCCTGTGATTGGACACTCATATATTTTGTAATCTCTTGTAATCCCCCAACAAATTTAAAAAAAACCCACATATGTGAACAAAGAAACACAAACAAGCATGTATTAGGTGTCACCGAGCAATAATCCCAGGGCCATAGTTCATGGTTAATTACAACTGATGATGTCTTTTAAAAGCACCATATGAACAGTTTTGGGTACCATGCCCATGCATGCACATTATCCATGCATGCATATTATCCATGCATGCGCAGGAGTTATGTCATTCTGGCCTGGTCGAATAGGATGGCTGAAGGTCCAAGTACAGAGAGAACAGGTTGGTGAAAAAGATAGTGGCACCCACGATGGAGCAAGGACAGTTGAGTATATTGTAAAAAATGCGATCGGACAGGAACGTTTATTATATTGCAGAAGGGACATCATCTGCTCCGTCAGCAATAAAGCACCTGTTTGGTCACAATTTTTAAAAAAAGAAACATCATTTTGCATCTGTCTTTGTAGCCGGCATTACTGACAAATTTTATAACTTTCAACTAGCTTATCAACAAAGTGAAAATATTCCTTTTTAACCTTACAGTGTTTTGGCTCCTATCTGTGCTTTCTTGTTCTAGTGGCAACTGTACCCCTTATTTCATTTACTAATGTCGCCCACACCTGTTGGTGAAGAGAAAAGTTCACCATAGCCATTCGGTCCTTGGAGTAGTCTTTCAGTCTAAAGTACAGACTGCCATGTGACATTGTTAACATGCGAATGATTCATTAGCTTCTCTTTTTTTATAAAGTGATTCTAATCACTTGAGGAAGTTTTGTAAAACATGACAAACCCTTTAAAGCACAAGTCAAAGACAGTGACCACATTAAATCTATCCCTTAGTACCTACCCTGTATGTGCAGGCTCTGTTAAGTCTTCGGAGAACAGTGATGGAAAATTTGTTTCCACTATCTGCTGTGGTGCAGCTTGTTGGCCGCTAGTATCCCATTGAGGATAAAGTACGGGAAGGTTTTCCACTGACGGATGAAACTCCTAAAATAAAAAACATGAAATAAGTGAAAACAATATAAATCATACTTAAGGTAAAGTAAGTCATAATTACTAAATACAGCAATAAAAAAAAAGTTCAGATACTGTTAAAAATGCCAGAAATAAAAATAACATCCACAGTGCTGGAAACTTGTGATACTGTTGGAAATATAAAAAAGTAACCAAAATCACCACCAATGCCACCTAGACTGAAAAGTTAGACCTCTTGTTTTCTTGACCCTGTTTAGGAGATTTTTCTTATCAAGGTGACTGTATAGAAAACTAGGGAATATTAATGAAGCACAATTATGGAACAGGATGTTAAACGTAGAATTTTGCTAAAAGGGAATTTTTCTGACCACAGGATGATTGTTTTTTGACATAAATAACAGCACAAGGTAAACCTAAATGAAAATAAATTCATCATGTCTACATTTTATAGAGATCATTTCGCAGAGAAAGAATCTAGGAATAGAATTTCCAAAGTCATCATATAGCGCCAACATATTACGCAGCGCTGTACATGAAATAGGGGTTGCGAATGACAGACTAATACAGACAGTGATACAGGAGGAGAGGACCCTGCCCCCAAGAGCTTACAATCTAGTAGGTGGGGGAATTTACACAAAATAGGATGAGAGCTATGTAGTGGTGGGAAGTAGTGATGGTTTCAAAAGACAGAAGAAGAAGATGGGTAGGAAAGTTTGAAAAAATGGTGTTTGAGTGTTATTTTAAATGAGCAGAAAGTAGGAGCAAGCCGAATAGGATGAGGAAGACCATTCCAGAGAGTTGGGGCAGCTCTAGAGAAGTCTTGTAACCATGCGTGTGATGAGGTTATCAGTGATGAATTTCCCTTTTATAAAGTTTCATTGTAATGGGGACATTATGTATCCATACACAAATACAGGGAATTTATTCAGGTATATCTGATGTTATATCTATAGGTTCCAAAGGGAAAACATAACTGTGAGGAAAGTCCAGGTTTCCCGTACTGTTGTAGCCATCCCTTTGATATGGTAATTAGTAAATATGTATGTTTATCATGTCCCTTCTGCTGGAGAAGTAAGGCTTTACTACTTTCAGGCAAGGAGAAGGAGCTCCTTAGAATACCAGTAATGCTTTTTATTTTCAACCAAAAATTTTAGATACATTAGTCTTGCATGGAAGTCTTGATTCCACAAGAACTATAAACCACCTATAATATCAAGGTACATAAACATACCGCAAAGTATTTCACAAATAAATAGTCACTACTAATTTAGAGATTTCAGACCATTCCATATATCAGATATTTTTTGCTTAGAAACTAAGTATGTAGGTGAAATGGGTAACGTGTAGGGGATTTGTCTAAACAACTAACACACTTGTCTAACCGAGCAGAATGTGCTGACGTGAATACAAATTCCAAGGAAGCGCTGGACACAGTCACAAGCCCTAGCTCTTCATGAGTGGAGTAGGTCCTAGTAATAAAGGCCGTATTGTGGGATTGTTTGTCCTTCCCACGCTCTTGTTTCCTAGAGGATGAGTCTATGTAACCAAATGCTGACTCTTCACTAACTTCTGCCCTTGTCCAAATACGATGTCCTTTCCTTGGATCCATGTCAGATTCTACACTGGAGTTTCTTAACACTATGTTGGCCAGAATTCACAGTTCAGGTCTTTTGACTCATGACGATCATGGGCTAATTGCCTATATTATCTCTTCTTTCCCTCTCCTCCTAGTCTCACTTTTCCTAATATAAAAGAAAATTATAAAACACAGCTTGGCCACAGTAGATGGGTGGAAATTGGGTAATTCAACATGTTTAGCTAGTTTGGGATGTTATAATTCCTTAAATGAAATAGGCTACACTTGACCAGAAGTGGCTAAACCCACTAATATTACTATGGGCTATGAAATACTATATGACCAAGGGTTTTTTTTATACCTGGTCATCTGTTTCTACAGTATATAGCTAAATGTAAATGTAGAGCTAAATGTAAGTGGTCTCCAAACTATACACTTCAGTTATTTCTGTGGGAGTTACTTTTATTTCAACAACATACCTCTCGTTTTAGAATCATTTCAAAACTTTGAATGCTATTTTCTGTTCCAGTATCTTCTACCCCTAGTAACGTATGGAGAAACCCTGGTTGAGATACTTTGGACTATAGTGTAATGGTCAGATGTCCACAAAAGTTTTTTTCTCTCCTTCCTAAATGAGGAAGGATAGCAGCATAAAACAATGTCATTGTTGTTATCATTGTTACAGAACCAAATATCTAATAATCTAAAACCCTGCTGCTTTTGTCAGCACTTTTTTAATGTAAATATGCCATGAAAGAAATATGGTGGCTGCCATTGCTGATCTATTTCTGAAAATGCTACCTAGTCATCTGTTGTTCTGATCCGCTTAGCTTCAATACTTGAAATCACTTACCTAGAACCTGAAGTCTTGTATGTGGACCAGGAAAATCATAGAATTTTTAAAATATATTTGTATTTTTGTTCAGGATTAGTGATTAAAAAGTGTTAAAGCCATAGTATTTTCAGAATGAGGTCAGAAATGGCTTTGGTTATATTTCTTTCTTAATAGGTTGGCTTTAAATTTTAGTAAAAAAGACAAAATAAATTGAAAAGTAAAAAACTGAAGGGGACAGTCCAAAAAATTCTACTATAAAGCTGGCCAGCATCTAGGACATATTTTAGGTTCTAGTAATTTTGGAACTGTCAGTGACCAAGGATCAGTGGTTACTATTCAACAATCATACAGTATACCATAATGAAATACCTATTCACCAAGAACACAGACCAATATCAGGAAAGCAGTTTACTATCCAGTGTTAGCACCTCTGCACCAAAGGAGCAGCTGTGAGACTCAGCAATCTTAGCATGTATCACACTGAGCTAATCCTCCTTTCCGCAGCACTAAAGCCTATTACATTGTCTGTCTAATTGCTCTTCCCCAGCACTAAAACACACTTTCATGTTGTTGTCTGTGCATTATAAACACATTGGAGTTAATGCACTTCAAAGCTGTAAAACAACCCTTCCTCGTGTCACTAAATACCAAGATCCCTAACCAACAAGACTACTATAGGGGACAATCAGAGAAAACACAACTGGCTGCTGAGGTCCAAGGCCAAGGGTCTGCATTTACCCCTCAGGCCACATGTTGGATAATGTTACTCTAGGATAATCTAGTTTTAATTAGATTGCAGTTTTTTAATATTCACTTCCCATGCAGTAAGTATGGGAGAGTTCTCCTTGTTTGAAAAGCAGCAAGGAAAACATTGTTATTCTGAACCATCCGCAGGAAGTGCTGCATGTATTAGTATACTGCATCCTATTCCTATTCTCTTTCAGCACATTATGGCCCTCACTTGACTTTTTTTCATGGCCTCTTGTAACTTTAATGACACCTACAGCTTCATTCAGTACTTTATATACATGTCAAATAATAAAAAGTAGCATTATTTTAAAATTGTTCTGGAGCATACAACAAAGTTTTTACAGATACATTTTTATCTATAAATCAATAAATCACATAGGTCCTTGGTGCTACAACTTAAGAAGGTTCCACCTGGCATCCAACAAAATTCCAAACCTGTCTTCTTGGTTTATTCTTCTAGCTGTTCTTCTGGTCTCTGTCTTTTTGATGTTCTTTTTTTATATGATCTATCCATCTTAACCCAGTCCTGCACCTCCACCAGGATTCTTCTGCTTTTTGGTTAAAAAATATTTTTGCAGTTGTTTTTGTGCACTTTTACTACTGAGTCTAGTACACATCTCTGAGCTTGGCATTTGCTTTGCAGAGACATTGTCCTCTGCCTGGAACTTGACCTGCATACATGCTGGGTGGCCTTAGTAATCCAAAAGACCAGATGTATTAACACTTTGTGTTAGGCATTTACCAGGAACCTGGTGTGTTTCCACACTACTTATATACACCCCCCTAGTGACCTGGCTCAGCTCCATCTTCATTCTTCTTTACCCAGGGTTGCAAGGTCTTGATTCTGGGCTGTGGTTCCTCTTACCGTGTACAATAGGGAGGCTGGTATTCAACAGATACCCAGAAGTGTTGAATACTTACCTAAAAATATACTATCACCATAGAAGTTACCTGTCATTAACCTGAAATTACATGTATGCTTAGATTAAATTTCCCTAAAACTGTAGTTTCAGGTATATTATGATTACTATTTTTTAGCAAATGAATGAGCCAACCTCACAGGCAAAACCATGACAGCTATGCACAGAACAAAAGTGTTTATTCCAACATTTGTTATGTTGCCAGGCACTAAAATCCACAATATTATCTAGCATACGTATGTACTCAGCTCATGGTTTATCCTTTCATCCTTCATCACTCACTGTATTATTAGTTTAATGAGAAGTGGATGATAATCATACCCATTTTAGACAACTCTTACTGTTTCTAATGGCGTTAGGGTAACGGGTCTCATTAGGGATCATTTGCTGGTATGCTCAATAACTTGAAGTTTTCATTTTTTAAAGTTTACAGTATACAAAGAAGAGGTGCTCAGACATGCTAGAAGTCTTGTTACAGTAATATTTAATATGGAACAAGTCCTTCAAACCCATACCTTTACATCTTATCATGCTGTTACTTCCAGGAATCCAGCTAAACAGCACCCAAGAATGTGGCTATAATGGTGTACCTATTATTAATATTAATCAGGATTTATAAAGCGCCAACATATTACGCAGCGCTGTACATTAAATAGGGGTTGCAAATGACACAGAGATATAGATAGTGACACAGAAGGAGGAGAGAACCCTGACCCGAAGCTCTTACTATCTAGGAGGTAGGGGAAGTATGGGATGGTGGGAAGTTGTGAAGGTTTTAGGAGACAGAAGAAGATGGATATGCAAGTTTGAAAAGAGTTTTAGGTTTTAAAAGAGCAGAAAGTAGGAGTAAGCCGAATGGGATGGGAAAGACCATTCTAGAAAGTTGGGGCAGCTCTAGAAAAGTCTTGCGTGTGATGAGATTATGAGTGAGGAAGTCAGTAGTAGATCATTGGAGGAGAGAAGAGAGTGGTTGAGGGAATATTTTTCAATCAGGTCAGAAAGGTAAGTGGGACAATAACTGTGGAGGGATTTGAAGCCCTCCTTTAGTTTTGGCTTGATTTACTGTAATTGTATATGCAATTTTAAATCAGAAATATAGTCCCTAGAATTTTTTTTTATTCTTCTGTGAACATGCTTGATTTTATTTTTGGAAAATTGTGGAAAATTTGATTAAGATTATCTCTGGTAACCTGATGTCCTAATGTCACATATTGCCTATTAGGTAAAATACTTATCCAGTGGTGATGGATTCACTAAATGCCAATTTAGTATCCACTGGGACTATTACAGCCAAAGCATGTCATTTTTCTTTGTCAAATAATGCCACATTTCTGTTGAGAACCCTTGGGGAGACAATCCTTTTACAGTTATCAGGGGAGAGATGAACCACCTGCACCCACTAAGCAGAGGGAGAGCGTTTGACTCATTCAACATTGATAATTCAGTTTTCCCCAAGTACAGTACACTAAAGCAATTAGCTTTAATTATTCTGATGGTTCTCAACTGATAAAAACCTAAATGCAGTTGTGCAACTCACCTCCGTCATTTCACTCTTTGTGGCAAGTAAAAATTAAAATACATTACATCAGACACAATACCCATAAATACAGTTCAGTGCCTTTATTGTCTTCTGATGTATGGAAAAACACATTGTCTTCTGAAAACAGCAATGATGGGTATAGATCAGCCTCTTTGACAAATGTCATATATGAAAATATATGTGCTACAAGAAATATAGACACGGCCATTACTAAAACCATTAACAATGTGCTCGCCTAGAAATTCTCTGATACTCTGGCATCAGGAGTTTTCAAGTCTTAAGACCAAAAGTTTTACGACCAGGAACAAGTATTCATTTAGACCTCCTGATCTGCATATTTGACATAGATATAGAAACATTTTGCTGAAATGCCTGATTTTCACAAGTAAGATGATGGGGTTTTTTGACACCATGCAAGCTCCTACTAACAGCCTGCCTTTATGTTCTGTATACTAAGCAAAAGGTAAAGTTGCTAAACCTAGTTGGATAATACCTGGGTGTCTGAAAACACATTGGAGTAAACTTTTTGTTCATTTTGAACCCATGAGTTGTATATACAATGAACAGCTCAGATTTGGCACTGGTTTCTGTAAACAATTGCAAACAAAAAGGTTGATTTAATCCCACAGGGGTCATGGATGATATGGTTTAGAGCAGGTTAGGTGAGAATTGGTTTTGTCAGGCCAGCTGAGAGATTTCTTCTTGACAGTGTGTTCTGGGTCTCCTGGGGTCATCCAGACATATGTGATACACCTCTGCAAAGAGCTCTCCAACAGGGATTTAGAGTAAAACTATTCAACTGTCAACACTTTAAATAAAGGATCAGTTGCTCTGTTGTGAGATTTTCTAAAACTGTCTCAATCCACACCTGTAATGCAAAATAATCCTAGCAATAAATAAACCTTCTTACATAATAAGTAAAAACAAAAGGCACAGGCTGTTTAGAAAATTAGTTTGAACAGAAAGTTTGTGCACTTTAACCATTACTAAACTAAATCAACATCTTCAGACCTCAGCTACATTCTAAATGTATCTATCAATATTGTGTTATCTCTTTTAGTCACCAAGGAACAGAATTTTAGGGTACTTTATTTTCTTCATAAAAGAGCTTCTTTTAGCAACAGTTATTTGAGGATCTTGTTTTCCAGCACTTTGCACTCCAACTTAAGGCTAGGTACACACATGCAATATTTATCTTTGAAAACAAACAATCAACGATTATTCCTGATTATTTTGAACGATCGTATTGTGCACAATTCTGTAGACCATGGATACGATCTTTTGAACGATCATTAAAACGATGCAGGAAATTACATGTACAGGAGAAAGTGTATCCAAGAACAATCCATGAATGCTGAATGACCGTACACACAATAGATTACGAACGATCGTCGCCCAATCAGATCCGCCGGGACGGTTGTTAGTTTCCAGCGAGATTCCTCGTTCATCGCCGTTGCTGACCAGTCGTTGTGCACTTTTTTTGTTAACAATTATGGAACAATCTGTCGTGGATCGTTCATTTACAACGACAATTATTGCACGTGTGTACGCAGCTAAGTCAAACAAGGCAAGATGAAGATAGCAAAGAGATAACATCGCTGCATACAATAGATTTGTCACTTCCAACCCTCAGAACTGGATACTTCCCATCCATTATATCCCTTCTACAAAAACTACACATATGAATGCAGGAAAGATGCAAAGCCCAACCTACATAATAAACAGTTTACACTAAACTGAGCATATGGAGGATGCAAGTCAAACTCTACAAAGGACACGGAGATGATAATGGCACAAAAGGACACGGAGATGATAATGGCACATTTCCAGATCCTCCAACACAAGCATGCTTTATGTTAAACTCAACTTGTTAAATTCAACCATTAAGTTTACCATGCCTGCACCATTCATTGTATTTATTTGAATAATTAAACTGAATATGAACATTGGCAATGACAGCACCTGTACCCTGTTTTTTCTCTCTGCTGCTTTGATTCTCAGCATCATGCACCAGGAACAATGTACTGCTGAAACAAGCATAGGTAAACAAGCTGGAGAATCATTTGGCGTTACATTGTACATGTGTTAGTTATCCATTCTTTATGTTAGCAATAGACTTGATAATACATGGGGGAGGATCACATAACACATTCCAAGTGACAGATTATCACATGAACCATCTCATTCTTTGATTTATTTCTGCCTGCGTATGGAGCAGAATGACAGACATCCTATGGAGGACCTTCAACTTAACAACACAACCGATACATAAAGCCATGACATTACCAAATTATGTATTAGGAATTTAAGAATCTCTTTCCCCCATCTGTTCCCAGCTACACACAGTTCATATTTATATGCTGTCTGGATTTTTCTTCTAGAAATAGATATAACTGTACACAAATGGCTCATCGCTATAAATGGAAAGGACACAAAAATGCCACCAGGGAAAATCATCAATATGCAAAACCAATTTATTCTGAGCTTCACATTTCCTGGCTGCTGAGGATGAAGAAGGAATGCTAGACAAATTATAGTAAACACAGGGTATTCCAGACATATCCACTCCAACATTAAGGAATCACGCAGCTGGTCAAGAAACTTTAACTGCAAAAGACGTCATTCTGAGGATTCGGTTCACTTTTGCTGCGCAGTAATATTTTCCAGTAGCTGTGCCAAAGATAATCCTTTGCAGACCGCTCTCTGCCTGGAAACAGAAAAGTCTCCACTTCACCCTGGCATCACCAGTCACAGAACACCTTCTACCCAATAACTGCTCTCATCTTCCACAGCTTATAAAACTGTGCACAGGGACAAGCTTCTGGCTAACAACACACTTGTAGACAGGGCTGGATTTATACTTTTGTCTCCCCTAGGCCAGCAAGTTTGTGCTGTCCCCCCCAATATTAGCCTTTAGCACGGATGCACATACATCACCTGCCTCTCTGCAAGCTCTTTTTTTTAGCTTCTTTTATATATAGTGGTGTACCAGAGATTATCTGATTCTTATTATACGATTCTTTGCTGGCATCATCCATGCTTCATGCTAAATTATTCAACTGCTCTTCCAAAATCACCATGCAGTGGGAGGCTGTGGACTGTGATGCCCCACACAAGATGCACCCTCCTATATCCCCTTCACAATTACACCCCTAGTCTATTCCACCTTTACTAATACACCCCTAGTCCATTCCTTCTTTACTATTACACCCTAGTCCACCCCCCGCCCCCTTACTATTATATCTCTAGTCTACCCTGCTTTACTATTGCACCCCTAGTCTTTTTTCTACCTTTACTATTACACCCTAGTTTACACCGCTTTGCTATTATACTCCTAGTCTACCCTGCTTTACTATTATACCTCTAGTCTATTCCTCCTTTACTATTATACCCCTACTCTATTCCCTCTTTACTAATATACCCCCAGTCTACCCCACAATAATGTTACACCCCTAGTCTATTTCCTCTTTACTATTACACCCCTAGTCTATTCCTTCTTTACTATCACACCCTAGTCTACCCCCCCTTACTATTATATTTTCAGTCTACCCCGCTATACCGTTGCACCCCTAGTCTTTTCCACCTTTACTATTACATTCTAGTCTACATTGCTTTGCTATTACACCTCTAGTCTACCCTGCTTTACTATTATACCCCTAGTCTATTCCACCTTTACTATTACACCCTTAGACCATTCCTTCTGTACTATTACACCCTAGTCTACCCCCCCTCCCCCATTACTATTACAGCTATAGTCTATTCCTTCACTATTACACCCCTAGTCTATCCCGATTTACTCCTACATCCCTAGTTTACCCTGCTTTACTATTACACTCCTAGTCTATTCCCCTTTACTATTACTCCCCTAGTCTATTCCACCTTTACTATTATACCCCTAGTCCATTCCTTCTTTACTATTACACCCTAGTCTAACCCCCCCCATTACTATTACAGCTATAGTCTATTCCTTCACTTTTACACCCCTAGTCTATTCCACTTTTCTCCTACATCCCTAGTTTGCCCTGCTTTATTATTACACTCCTAGTCTATTCCCCTTTACTATTACTCCCCTAGTCTATTCCCCCTTTCCTATTACACCCCTTGCCTACCCTGCTTTCCTAGTAAACACCTAGTCTAGTCTACCCCCCCTCTTTACTATTACATCTCTGTATCCCACTACAATTCTCTCATGTATCTCTCCTGAGAGAATTTTCTCCTGAGAAATGTTTTGTGTTTTTCCTCATTCTTGGTGTGTTTTCTGATTTCCTCCACTGTCCCCCCTACAAAGGAGGTATAGCTTCACTTTAAAAGTTTACACAAACCTTCACCCAACTCTGTACACTTCCTAATAGCTGAACCCCCTTCTGGTCCTCTGGCTCTCTGGGTGGCCTTGTGAGAAATCTGGCCCTGCTTGTGGATCTGATCTGCCCATTATTTGCTTTATTAAACCCTAAGTCAGTTTTTTTGATCCTCTTAGGCTGGTTTCACATCTATGTGACTGTGAAATTGTAGCAACATAGACGTGCATTGTATTGTGCACTGCTCCAGGATACAAACAATGAACTTTTATGGCTTATATTTGCTATTAAATGCAAGGAACATGCAGTGTCTTTCATTGTGGGTTGGCTGGCAAAGCAAGCTGGGAATTCAGAATTTTTGGTACTGTAACACACCAACCAACAAGAAGCCTAAAGTGCACTTTAGTCCTTGGATGATTGTTGGGCTGTCTATTTGATAGAGTGTACAGTTGGAACAAGAGCCAACTAAGGTCAAATGGTAGACTAACAATCTTTGTCAGCAACAAGAAGTGCAGTTATGGGCAGGATTTCCAAATTCCAAGTTTTACAATTGCAGCAGGTTAGGTGTATGGCGCGGATGTGGGTGTGATTTAAAGGGACAACAGTCACACTCTATACACTGTATACATTAGGACTATCAATGGTCTTACAATTTACAGGAACCTATGAGTAGTAATCCACTGGTAAAGCTCTTGTCCTGCATGCAGCATCTCATTTTGAACATTGTTTTAAATCTGTTTATTAAGTTTGTAAAAGTAACTATTGATTTACAGAGAAAAGAAAAAGCATGGGGAAAGAACACAATAGGTAAGTGCAAATAACATCATGCACATGTAACAACAATATAACATCCTTCAGAAATAAAGATAGCTCGTGTCCTGAGAGCTGAAGGATTGACAGCAATGAACCCCCAAAATCCACCTTAGCATGAACCCAAATACAACATAAAAATGAAAAAAAAATTATCAGCATTCCTGGAACTGTCAGATGTACTAATCATTGATCTCTACTAAGAGAAATGAGCCAAGTCTCTCCACCAGGACCATCTGTTGAATATTATTTTGATGGTTTGAATTGTGCTTACTGAAACAGCCAAGGTTCATCCTATGATTCCTAAACACAAGTTACTCAAATATTCCAAATGAAGCAGAGGGGGGAGTTGTTCTGGGATCTATTTAGACTGCACTGGGCAGAATCAATTGCTGATGGAGCTTGGACACTCTTAGATGACTCCTGAACAAATGCAGTCTAACTTACTCAAGGATCTACAAAATTAGGATTTTTCTACACAAAAAAGAGTTAAAAAGCTATTTGCATATGGATAAAAAAAACACATACCTGAAAATTATACAGATCAATTCCACCTTTACATTATATGATCCCCTTCCTAGCAGGTTCTGATGCAAGCGGCGGTGACCAGTCCCCAACAGAGAAGGTTAATTCCAAGTAATGGGCTAAGGTCATCACAATGGAAGGAGGAATTAAACTGCAGATGGCAACTGCTAGCCTGTCCAAACATTCCAGGTCATGCAGGGGCAGTTGGTGCATGTCTGCTGAGCTGAACCCTGCTACACATGACTGTCAGAGATGTTCCAGAATAGTCAGAGAACTGATGACTACCAACAAGCATCAGTACTGATGTGATCACACAAAATAGAATAGTTTGAAGAAACTTTCAAAAACATTTTCTAGGTTTATATTGCTGCTGAAGCTATGCACAAAAGATTGGTATTCAGGCTGGAAATGATGAAATCTACCCATCCTTGCAAGACTATGAGCATGGAGATACCTAGCAATACTGGCCAATAATAATAGAGGTTTGTGCTTTGCTTTTAGAATACCATTTCATACAGTGAAAAGTGAAAGATTATAACAAGCAGGATAAAAAATTTACATGTATAATAACCCTAAACAATAGCAAAAATATCCTTCAAAAGGAAGCATCTCGTGCTTTTATCATTTATCGATAGCCATTAAAATAGTACTCGGGATCAAAACACACCACAATCCCAATATTGCATACTTACTTACTAAACTTCAATGTTCATTTTTTTGACACAAAAAACAAATGATATTTAACAATATATATTACAATTGAATATAAAGAATATCAAAATAAAAGATTATATGGACAGGTAGCAAACCCGGAAAGTAATTTTCTATATATTTGAGATATTTTCAGGATTCAGAATTGTGGTAAATCTTCAAATCCTGAGCTTGTTGCTGAAGATCAGAGGTCAATGGAAACAACATTATGTACATTATGTTCCAGCTTGTGTCTATTTACCTAAAGTACCCTAAAATAATCACAATTCCTACCAACAGATGTTTAAAGAACTCTGCAAAGCAGGATTTCCACCACATCTGACAATATACCATTTTCATCACAATGATCATATCTGTAAAAAACAGGAAGAACTGTTTTTGGTATCTTCATACTGCTTACTAATCAATACCATGCGGCAGAAGTATTGAATATCTCTATAGCAAATACTTTCTTAAGTTTTGAGTTAGAACTCCTAAAAGGATTTATATGTTCGCATCCCTACTATTCCTATATCTGCTAGTTTTGATGACCAATATTACTGGTATTGCAAACAGAAATTGAAAAACAATAACTTTACAGCTGTTTCAAGAACAGGATAAAAGGGTAAATCTTGTTTTGGTGACAGCTGTCCTAGAGGGGTTTTTCCTTCATTTTGCAAATATGTTCTGACCTTGTTGTCACTCCAAGAAAAAAATTGAAGTGTTTTAGGATTTTAACCTTTTCAAATTTAATTTAAAAAAAAAGTTCCCTGTGGTTAAAGGGCTCTTCTCGGAGGCCCTTGTGATTACAAATTCAACTTACTCCACCTGCTGGTTTCTTCATTTATTTTATGTTGCAAAGTGCAGCAAGGTATTTAGGACTCGGCACAAGAGAGGATCAGACAGGAAAATCTCATCAGTGTACTTCATACAATTCTGTAGATGGTAATCCCACCAGTATTAATTTATATCTGCAATATCATTTAAATGTGGGCTGACACTTGAATTGACACCTGTCTTCAGAGAAATGAGGGGGCAACAACTGCGGACAGCAACAAAAAAAATGCCAGTTGCCCGATCATATGCTCTGTAATTTCTGATTTAATTACCTGAACCAGGCATGCATCAAGTAAAATTAAAACTTCTCATCTATGAAAGTCAGCAACAGCAGTATTTCTATTATGAGACTGGAAGATGTACTCCTTGAAAATGGGGTATATGATATATCTATAAACCATTCAATCCCAACTTTGGGTTTATTTTTTAACATTTCTTGCATAGTGGGGGTCATCCAGGAGCTTAATTTCCTTCTCCTTCACTGATATCATGTGGCATTAACTTTAGATTAGTCTTCATGGAAAATCTAAGAGGACCTCTTAGTTCTGGGATGTGTGGCCTGCAGAGCCACCCTATAAATCTCTACCATAGCTGTCATGAACACATCTACTGTAGTTTAAGAGGTGCCATCATGATGTTGCTGGAGTTCTTCTTAATATGCTGGTAACTTGTATGACTTTTTTTTTTATGAAGTAACAGAAATCCGCATGGTAAAATAATTAGTCCAAGTATGTGTGTGCAAGTCCATGTACCAAGGAATCTTCTCCAGCCAAATCTTAATAGAGAAGAACAGAATACTGCAATAGTTACATGACAACATCATGATAGTAAAGCCATTGGAAGCCCATGCCATTGACATGAGGAATATGAGGTATCCGCGGCTAATAAAAGTTCACTTTTTAGTTGGGCTTAAATTAGTGTCACTAGTATTAAACCCAGCATGGCCCATACTTCTAAAACCAGTAAGAGAAGTGTCTACTTTTTCAAAGGAGATGATTAGGAAAAGTCTTAAATAACAATGGCACATGCACTTTAATGAGTTGCTAAAGAAAACCAAACGCTTTTAGCTTTCTTCCCAGTAAATACACCATAAGTGGACATAGTGTTGTGCTGGACATACCACTCCAGGGGTCTTCTATATTGTAGAAATTCCAAGATTCTTTTGCCCAAGGCCATATGTCACATAAATGTAGCAACTGCTGTAGACAGCAACTGGTACATAGTTCACATATATCCTAAAGCCACAGCAGTGTGAGCTTGCAAATACAAAATCTCACAAAATCTATCTCGGCAATATTTTAAAGCTATAATGTAAACCAATGAGGCTATAAATCCATGCATTCTTCGGATATGGTATTCCTTCAGCAGCCTTACACAGTTGTCAAAAGAAGCAAATGTTTTACTTTTACTCCTTAAGGAACACACCACCTAATAGTGATATTTTGATCATAGATTTCTTGTTAAACACACACCATCATATAGCTTGTTTTTGGGAATATCACCTATCTAAGAAAAATCAGCCCTGTTTGAATTACTCCTGCTCTATGGCACTGTTTCCTGCAGTGATTCATTTCTACTATTGGATGAACTCAGTTTTCTGCACCCCAATGTTTGCGGGGTGCACATATTACCAGTGCCTTGGATTCTCTCTATTTTACACAAAAAACGGTGTTTTATAATAGATTTATAATAACTACAGTATGTATCCCTCTGCAATATACCCCATGGTTTGTGTTACTTTAGGGACATTTCAGACCCTTGGTAAACTGTAGCAGCGGTCCCCAAATTTTGGTGGTCTGCAGCTCTGGCCGGTGCACCTCCCAGCAGGGTCAGGAGAAGGACCCCGCTTGGGCGGGCACTGACCAGAGCAGCAGACTATGTCTCCCGTATGGATCACAGGCTCAGGGTGGTGGGCTGGTTCTGGCATCATGACATCACTCTTTGAGTGACACATGGCTCCCCAGGAGTCCATAAATTTAGTGGTTTGTAACATCCAAAAGGTTGGGAAAGCTCTCAAATGAACGGAAGCAGTAAAGAACCACTTTTTTTTTTTTTGCATGCCATTGCAGCATATTGCAGATCCAGTTGAGACCCAGAAAGTCAGTGGCATGTTGCTCTTGGCCATGCAGCAGCATTTCTTTATGCACTTGCGTGACCTACCACATGGTTTTCCACCACAGGTATGAAAGGGGTCTCCATGCTCAATCCTCCCTTTCAGAATGTACATTTACTGCCATTATTATCTAAATGTGCATCTTTGTTTTCCAAGCAACTTCCCCAAGTTAATAATATAAAAATATAATAAATAAAATGATTACCTAGTATGTTTGGTATAACAATTAGTATTTAATAAACATTAATAATACATAATATTATGTAAACCATAAACATAACAAAAATCCCTTTAAATAGAAATGTGCTCTGAACTTTGCTTAAAACCATGTACACATTTAGACCACGCACTGATTTTAACACTAAATTGACATTTATTTTTTAAGAAAATAGGAATAATATAGAAAATAATTAATATTTACCTCGCTTAAAGAACTATGCTGTCCAAAAATTCCTATGAAACTATTGAATACCTGGTCACTTCTGCGGGCTGTGGCTCTTTCACAATACGTCACAATAAGGTTGGGTTCAGACCTGCTTCAGGACCATTTGATCCCATGCGGCTCCCTGTGGCTGGCACTCTGCCAGCTGCAAGGTCACTCACACCACAGTGCTGGGTATTAAAGAACCAGCGCATGCACATTTGACAGCTAGTGACAGTAAGCGGTACTAGTAACCCCTAGGTATTCTTTATGAAGCTGCTGTGGGCGAAAGCTACATGTAGAGTTATAATAATAAATGCACCAAAATCTCAGCGCCAGTGTGAACATTGAACTATGGGCACAGCGGCACAATTGTTTCTGGCAATTAGAAAAGCAGCCCACAGAAGGTGATGCAGGTATCCAACACACCTATACGAATGTGGGATACAGAAGATTTTTCAACAGCCACAGAAAAGTGTTAGCAATGGAGCAAGCAAGTATTCATTCCATACTGACAGGTCCTTATTTTAAAAAAGAGTGTCCTTGCCAGTACTTTCAAACTCTTTCTCACGCTTTCCCAAACTTTCAAGACACCATATTTAGGCAAAGCTCACAGTGCCCAAACCCTCAATTACACTGACCAAAATGTACAAACACTGATCACTCAAATCTACCCATACTACGCCTTGCTAGTAGCATCTGAAGGTTGGAGCAAAAGTTAGAAACGTAATACCCATGAAATGTAATATATAGCAATATACCAGTCATTACATGTGGTGATATATTTGCTAGTAGTTTCAGGATCTTTTATTCTTTTATTTTAATATAGGGTTATCCTTCCAGTAGCATAGTTCCCATCCTGGGTGATCACTGCACTATATCTTTATATAAATCGTATTGTCTCCCTAGGACAGGACTATAGAAATCTTTCCTCTCTGTTTTTCTATGGATAACATTTATTTATACAATTTTGTACATCAGATGTAAAAGAATGAAGAGAAAAGAGGGACTGACATCTAAAAAAGGACAGTCCAGCCAAATAAGGTCTGCTTGAGATCCCTTGTATGGCCATACCCACATAAATCTGATCTTACAATAAAACAATAAATTTATTATTCTAATCAAATTCCCATTAACTGATCATTTTGAACAATCATTTCAACTTACAACTAAGTCAGCTTTGAAGATGAAAATGAATGCTGTTTTTGTATAATAAACTTTTTTTATTATTGTTATTATTATCATTATTATTATTATTATTATTATTATTAATAAACAGGATTTATTTAGCGCCAACATATTACGCAGCGCTGTACATTAAAAAGCTAACACTGATATTAGTAGACTAATTCATGCAAGTTTCCTTTTTACATTCACTGAATATTTCCAACATCTAATAAATTAAATAGACTGGATCAGAACATCAATCACAATATATTACAGTCTATATATATATATTAAAAAAATTATAATCAAACTGAATGAAAACATTGCTACTACAATGAACAAGAAGAAATCTAAAAACCACTCAACATTAATTTTTCTAGAATAGCAAAACTAAAACATGACCAATATTCATTTTTGGTTTACAAAGTTACATTTGCTGATTTAGATTCTGAAAGTAGCAGAAATCTCAAAGGAAGTATTACTTTCTAAAAGAATATATTCAATCTATGATATCTATAGATACTATATGATAATGATATCTAAGAAAGAAGAAACTACTCACCTCCTGGATGTCCTCATCAGGCAATGATGATGAACTGTGATTGACTCCAGTGGTGGTTTCTGGCTATAAGTAGATATATAGTAAAAGTTATGTATATGTCTATGTATTTACAATCCCCTTCTGCTGTCAGCCACCACGTGCTTGTGTGCTGTATAATACTACTACCCCTTCCCTCACAATATCACTTCTACTCCCCTTTAGAATCCTGCGCTGCACCTTTCTTACACTAAGTGGCGCTATACTAAAAAGTCACCATTTGTGAACACACAGCGCCCCCAGCAGCATGCACAGTATATATATATATATATATATATATATATATATATATGTATATATATATGTCAAAGTGCAACCCTGCTTTGTTTTTCAATTTGAAATGACTTAACATATCATTCAAGTTTTCAATTATGGCTGCTTGCTATGCTATTGAAAATAAGCCTCATTTGCTCTACTGGTGACAACATTAGCTGGAGTTACACCTTAAAGCAGAACAATACCGTACAAAGTCCATTCTGCAAATAAAATAAACTCACCTGCCTGTTTGGGTTTTTATTTTCCATATAGCCAGGCCAATGTATAATGCTAGAGTACCCTGGTTGTTGAGAATGCTGCTGGGTGCAGGCTTAGGAGTTTTATTCTTATGGCCTGGCCAACCCATATGGCTGATCCTGGAGCCAGCAGAAAACAGGTGAAAATGCCAGGGCCCAGAGGGGAGTTGAGTGTTATTTTTTAAACTTCTGAACAGGTAAGAGAGTTTATTTTAATGCAGAAGGGACATTGCCTGTTTCTTCCACAATAAAGAACCTGCCTGCTCACAATCATATGTATGCGGGATGGGCAGGTTGAATAGTGGAACACAGAAAAATGTTCTCCACTTTCAGAAACCTGATCACTACCTTTGTAATGCCGTATTTATTAAAATGGGAACAGGTTGTGTTCTCTAACAATCAGGCTTCTAAAGTGGAGAAAGAAAGGTAAGGTAATACCACTAAAGTGGCAATCAGAAGCTCTATTAGCTTGAAAGGCATACCTACTTGTTGAGCACTCACAACCTTTAGTTATAGCTGCAACTATTATTTTAAAGTAGCATTTTATTATATTGCAGATGTACACCACTAAATTATAAAGTGTCAATCAACAGAAAATGTGCTCTATGGGTCCTTATAAAGTAGTGATAAGTTCTGGTTTGTGTTAAATATCAATAATGGAAAAAAAACAGTTATCACATAAAAAATTTTCGAATGTTGCTCATTAATACTTATAATAACAGACCAGATTGAAAACCTGCAGAGTGAACCCCACTGTCAGGCCATATAGGAGACTATGCTTGTGCTGAGTGTCATGGCAGAGTGTCAGCTCAATGCTATGGTCGTTTTTTTTATGGAAGCAGAAATGTGGACCAGTTCCTACTGCAGGTTCCCATCCACCAAATTCTAATAATCAAGATGATTATCTGGCATCAAACAACTATAAGTTTTGCTAACTGTGTATTAGAGTGTTAAAAATAACCCCACACCCAGAATTCAGATGTTGCAGCTACATGTTGGAACAAAAGACAGAGCACTCCCTCCTAGGACAGGAATTGTTGGTGCACATGTTTTATAGACCAAGAGTTGCTGCATTTTTGCTGAACAGGTAGATCCCTCCCAAAGGCCAGGTTTCACTCCTGTGTATGAAAACAAACCTTTAAGCATTAAATCACAAACAGAAAATCCCCCAAATTAGCAATAACCCCAATTGATTCAATATATCTTGCAATATTGCTTACTGGTGGTCTGGAGGTCTGGATAGGGGGAATTGGTGTACACCATCCAACCAACATGTTATGAGATCTAGGTAGGGAGGACTGAGGTACACCTCTGCACCACTGCTGGTATGAAGTCTGGAATAAAGAACTGGGGTACACCACTGAAGAGGTCTAAAGAGAGGGGACTGAGTTAAATCATCCCTCATGTTATAGGGTCACAATGGGATGAATTGACTAAACTACAGACCCACAAGTTGTTAAGACTATTGCACCAACTTTGTTTACCTGCATGGAGCAGCAGTTGCTGCAGCATCTACATTCTGAATTTGGGGATATATACACATTGTAACACACCACTGAACTACCAATATTATGAAGACTGGATGAGGGGACTGAGCTACATCTCTAAACCACCAATGGTTTGAGATCTGCTTATGGTAAATTCTGGAGCATCACCCCCAGGAGTCTACACACCTGATGTGCATAAGAGATTCATATTCCCTTTATCAGTCATTTTTAACTAGGATAACATGAAACTTAGAGGTTTCCAGGGGTTCCTTAAGCTGTGGCTGACTGTTCTTCTTTCTAATAGTGCCTGCAAAGTTCCAGGTATAACACCATTTGGCAGAGACACATACATAACACTAATGATCATGTTAGCAGTCTATAAGGAAATCATCCTGACCACCATTCTACTTTACAATGACAATCAATATAAGGGGAATTTCCAAATCACCCATGTTGATTTTATTGTTTTTAGTAGGGATTCTTTTAGACTTGAAAATATTTGAAGGGTCCCTTAGGAGTAAAATATTTTCAAAAAAGCTTCTCTTTTTATATTTATTGACTTTTTAATAAGATGAACAGGAAGAGCTGGTCCATAAAAAGGTAGGCATGACTCTCAAAGCTCCTAGATGGAAATGATTGCAGGAAAATCTCACCACTGAAGTATCCAACTTTAAATATCTATAAAAAAAAGTCTGACTCAGCTCATTAGACTCTGTCTATAATATATAAAACACTTCTATAGGGTTAATAATGATTTCTTTCCTTTATGGACTTCAGTTTACAATGCTGTTTATACAAATTTATTTACAATGCTGTATACACAAAGAATACAAAGAACAAAGTGTATACAAAACTTCTAGTGACATCAAGAAACAATTACCCAAATATCTGCCCTAGAGTAAAAGAATGTCTTACCTGAGGTTCGGATTTATTATGGCTGTTGTCATTACCCATCTTGTACTAGTATAGCATCATGTATTAAAAACCTACAAAAACATAAAGAAAATTGCTATCACATTTAGGAATACTATTCTATATCTTGTATTATGTTTGTTGTTTACATTTCATCTATTCAGATCACAGCTGACAAGTGGCAAATCTGATTTTCTTATATGGACTATGGACCCTTACAGGTAGCTCTGAGGTGCCGACATTTTAGGGTCAGCTTTCTAGTTTGGTTACATACTGATAACTAAGTTGCCATTGTTTTGGCTGGCAATGCCCCAAGATGGCTCTTTGGATATTCTCCTATGCATTTTATTACTAAAGCTATTTTGTTTTCCTCCATCATTTACTTACAGCTCTTGCAGTTAATTCTTGATAGGATAAGCATACAATTTCAAGCATGTAAAAAAAAACATGCTTATATCTTTCCAAAATATCCAGAGTGCCTCCTCCAGGGCAAAATGCAATACAAACTTGTTGCTTTATAGGCCCTTCTTACTGTATTAAAGTTCCGTGTTCCATATGTGAAGTTCCTGCAGCTGTCATATACTTACAGCAGTAATACGTTGCATAAAATTCCAGACTGTACTTGTAGAAATGTAAAGCTTTCTCTTCCTCCCACACAGACAGGTAAAATACATCTATTACCTGAGGCCCGCCCATCATAACACCAAACCTGCTAAACACACATTGCTGGCACCCGCCCTGCAGAGCCCAGACTCCTAATTTACTATGGATCACCTGTCACCTAATAAAACTGCGATGCCTGAGAATATTACACTGAAATGGCATTTAGTCTTAAAAATGACGTGTATCTAAACTAATCAAAACATTTTAGGTTTTTGATGGGGAAGGGTTAAAAAAACACATTTGGGATTTATTTCTGTCTGCATCCCTACAGGAGAGATTTAATGTTCTTTGTCCTGGATAGGGATGAGCGAGTGAGTTTTTAAAACTCAATCTCGCAGCGAATTCGGCCATTCTCGCTTACCGAAATTGTAGGCGAAAATGGCTGGTGTAAATTTGCCGATCGAGCCTGGAAAAAAAAGATTGCGGGCTGTGCTGATTAATGAATGCAGGGCCAGCTTCATACATTGATCAGCTCAGTGTGCGATCTCCGGCACTAGAGGTTAAATGGGGACGGCTTTCCCCTGCCAATCAGAGAGCAAGAATTTTAAGTTCTCAGTGGATCAGGAGATATCAAAGGTCTTTGAAGGGAGAGACATGTTCCAGTAACAACTGTTTAAGATTGACCAAGTTTATAAAGACACTGGTTAGTAGAAATATAGGCATGTTGTCAGGGTCGGTGCCAGTTAAATGGGTTGCAGTTCAAATACTTTCACCTTGAAGATGTACTTTCTGTGCCACTTCTGTGCTTTTACAAGGACCAATATTCATAACTGATGCTATTTAAGCTTCAGTTCTGACAATGGGGCTTCAACTTGATTTAAAAAGTTGTAACTTTTAAACAGAAAAGACCAACTGATAGGTGTAGGGATTACACATGAATACATTACACATGAATAAAGTGCTTTCCACCATGCAAAAGCATCCTGTTTTAATGGGAATGAGTCTATCACTAGCTCAACCTCAAAGATAATATAGTTGGTGAGTTTGGGAAATGTGGTAATATATCTAGATGCCCATCATTTTCATTACAATATCTGAAATTAAAGTTCCATTTATTTGTATAAGCTCTTATAAGCAGAGTTATGTTTAGATATTATGCTACCCTGTGCACACCTACATGACGGCACCCTTTTGCAGGGTAGGACTGGGCTGGGAGCAGAGGCACTTTTGGCATCAACCTTCTTTCCATCTATGAAATGTTAAATGATGAACTGCAGAACTTCACCAAAAGTCATTAATAAAAAAATGTAATGTGTTGTGTTCATTAGATTAAATGAAAATAATTATTTGTGATAATGGTACAGTATTTTATTTAAGTGAGCCTGTGTTATTTTTACAGAGATGATCGTATTGAGCTTATAAAGTACGTTTTCGATATGTATGTGATAGGATGTGTTATAAACACTCGCCTTCCACCATGGCCACCAATTATTATGGTGCTGCAGCACAGCTTTTTGCTTTAATTAACAGAAAACTGTCCCAACCCCAAAAGGCCCACTTGGTTGTGATTATCTCCAAGTTAAGTCCTCTTTAGCTCTCACCTTGTGATTTGCAAACTACTCGCCACTGGCAAGGCATAGAACTATATACACTACAAGGGACAGAGCACGACATTCTATGCAACCTGGAAGAGGCCCCCCATGGCAGCAATCATTTTAATGAATTCTGAATATTTAAATTTATTGCAAACTTACACCCTGTTCTCTCAAGCTTCAGCATGTCGATGTCAGAGGTTTTGTATGCAGTTTATACAGGCATAGGTGCAACAAACATTCTCATATATTACTCTGTTCTGCTACAAGGTGGCAGGTTTATGTTTAACGCTTGTATAAAGTAATGTTCTTCTATTGAAACAACATGGGTATGATGTATTCCTATCTCTTTGTTCCTGCTCTTTTCCATTATAACATGGTACAGCCTGTGTCCATTTTGATTGGTAAGGGTCTTGTCTGTAGCAGCTTTCCAGCAAAGGGCCCTTGGGTGAGCTGTTAAATTTTTATTGCTTTTTGAAATATGCTGTAAAACTCTCAAGAATTAGTCATTTAGAAATCCTACATGAATCTCAGGTTTCCTTATACATATATGTTTTAAAATCTCTTACACTTAGAAAACAAAATATTTGCATAAAGAAAAAATATTTTAGAAATAAATTCTGTTTGTATCTGTTAGAAAAACAACTGTACACACCTTAATGGATATTTCCTGGGTTCAATATGACAGAAGACAGAACAATCCCCTTTTGTTAGCTTTTTTTTATCTGTATGGGTTGGTTCACATTTATTTCTGTCCTGAGGGTATTTATACATGTGAACTAAAACCAAAACATCTGACAAGCTTAACACATTGGGGCAAGTCAACTACAATTTACAAAGTTTTTTTGTGCTGCCTCAACATGCAATGAGGGGCATCATAACAGGACACCAACCACTGCCCCATGGACATGGAAAACTGCTGGCCGTATTTATCCCACTTTATAAACTGCATAAACGTAAGTCTGATGTTTCCAATGTTACCATGGGCCTAACAAAAGATCTAGATGGTTTGTGGGCGTTTATGTATATAATGTTTACATATAGCAATATAGACCTACGCCTGATGGCCATAATGCCATTTGTTGTTAGGTGTTCTCCAAGACAATTTCAAGACATATTGCATTGAATTAAGCACAAATCATTTTACAGCAAATTTATTTTTAGAAAGTACAATTATTATTATGATTATTTTTATTAAACAGGATTTATATAGCGCCAACATATTACGCAGCACTGTACTTTAAATAGGGGTTGCAAATGACAGACAGATACAGACAGTGACACAAGAAGAGGAGAAGACCCTGCCCCGAAGAGCCTACAATCTAGAAGGTGGGGGAAGTATCACATATATACATAAACACCCACAAACCATTTAGATCTTTTTTTTGTCCCCATGGAACATTGGGAAAAACAGACCTTCCTTTTATCTTTAAGACTAACTTCCCTAGGCAATTGCCACCGACCTTAATAAACCAAAAAAAACGGCCATCAAAATAAAGGGTTTAAAGGAAATGGAACATTTAAGTAATTTGGAGTTAAACTTAATCCGTTAATACTTTTATATTTTTGTGTCCCCAATTCGGAACCCCAAGGGGCCTGGAATAGGGTTCACCCCAAAAAAAAATTGGCATGTATTGATTTTAAGCTGAGCAGAAAGTAAACATTAATGTGAACACTGATGAGCATTACCAGCTAAGACATCTAAAAAAAACAAATCTAGTCACTTAGCCTTGTGACTCTACCATGAACGCTTTTACTGACATAACTATTGTATGTGTCATTGAGTAACTCTGTATCCATGTACTAACCCTGCCAGGTCTCAGTAAGTCATTTTCCAGCTGCTGTGATATGTACATTAGACTACACGGGTGTCACACGAAGCCCTCAAACATTATACTTCAATACGATGTGACGAGTGAGGACATTCTGCATATCTGTAACTCTGCATTCCTATGGAGGATAGGATGGTGCAGTAATCATACATGGTATATACTGTATTGTAATGCAACCAAAATGTATTGACAAATCATATTAATAATGGTACATAACACTTCTTCTGTCTCAGCCTTTTTAACATGGGGGGAACCCTTGAAATAAGTTTCAGATCCTAGGGAACCCCTTCTATAATTACTAAATCCACAGTTCACAGTATATTGGTGTAGTGGTCAGTGGGAAGAAGGTCATCCTTACAGATAGCCAAAAACATCATTGGTGTCAGTGGTACAAATGGATCATTGCTTAAACCCCCTGGCGGTATTCCAGAGTGTAGCTCGGGGTGAAATTTCTTTACAGAAAGCGGTAACCCTGAGCCATACCCAGGGTGGAATTGAGGGCTTACCTGGTCCTCACGTGTCTGCGGCATCTAGGTCCACTAGGTGATGCCTGACCGTGTCCCGTTGGTGATGCCCGGCATCTGTGTCCCTTAGCCTCGCATCCTGGCATGTGAGACACGAGGCTAGGGGATGCAGATGCCGGCTGGGAATGCAACATGTATGCGGGTGGTGTGCGTGCGTCGGGGGGGGCATTCCGGTGGGAAATTTAAAATTGGAAGTATTTTTAAATGTCAAATGTACTGATTTGATATTTAAAAAACAAAATAATCATACCGCCAGGGAGGTTAAAGAACTCTGAAGAAGGGTTGAAAAACATTGCACTGCTTTCTATTTACAGTCCCCATGAGGGCTAAATTTTAATTACTGGCACATCTTGACAAAGAACCTTTAGCAGGATAAGTGTTTCTACTATACATATATATACTATATATATATCTACTATATATATATATAGACAATACCTGTAAACGTGTGCACTTGGGGAATAAAACATGCATGTATTATACAATCTGATGAAACTGGGTCAATTAATAACATAGAAGGATTTGGGTGTTTTGGTAGATTGTGGACTTAAAGCTCAACACTTGGGTGCTGTTATTCAGATTTAACTTGACCTTTTAATATTTGCTTTACTAAGCTATATACATTCATACATACAGTCCTCCACTGTTCGTAATCAATTCACCATGACCAATTAATGAACGGGCATTAAGGAATGACTGCTGTGCCAAGCACTTGCTCACTCATTCTCCCTCCTCATCTTTCCATAGAACAGAATGATGCTTAGTTTACAGCGCTCATTCATTTTCTTGTCACTGGAAATGAACATGAAAGATTGTTTCCAGACACATTAATCTGACAGCTTTGGGGTTTGTTCACATAGACAGTTGTGAGACAGAACAACTTAATTAAGTTACTTAACAAGTAAATGCAGTTGCTTCCAACCGTGCTTTGTAGTCCTAGCAGTTACCAGGTGATAGATAGGCAGAGATATACTTGTGTTGAATAGACAGACGACCGTTGGATGCTGCAAGTAGGATTTTAGTAGGATCTACCACAAACACCCATAACCACTTTTTCTACTTGTCCAAGGGTTGCAAAAGACTAATTGGATCTCTAGAAATAAGAATTAGTTCACTAGATAGTTGCAGGAGTAAACCATGCCTTTCCAATGTGTTCTGACATGGACACATATGAGAATGGTTGTTGCACCTATGGCTGCATTAACTGAATACTATGGGCAGCACGGTGGCTCAGAGATTAGTGCTCTGGCCTTTGCTCTGGCCTTTCCCAGTTTGGGCCAGGACACTATGTGCATGGAGTTTACAGGTTCTCCCATTTGCGTGGGTTTCCTCCTACAATCCAAAAACATGCAGTTAGGTTAATTGGCTTTTCCCCAACATTGACCTTAGACTGTAATAAAGACACATGACTATAGTAGGGACATTATATTGTGAGCCCCTTTGGGGGACAGTTAGTGACATGACTTTGGACTTTGTACAGCGCTGTGTAATATGTTGGCACTTTACAAATACTGTGAAATAATAATTGTAATAAAGCTTCCCTACAATCCTTAACTTCCTCTCTAACAATCACCAACATCTTAATAAAATAAATGATTGGGTTTATGTCTACTTTAATTTCCCACTCCCCTCATTTTTCCCATGATTTCTTCACCTGGTGAAGGGCAAAGCATATATTGGATAGGCCTGAATATGGAGGCTCAACCCGTACTGCTACAATCAGCTGCTGATAAACTTTCAACAATCTTGAAACAGCATATAGCAATTTATTCACTACAAAGTCTGACAACACTGTTCATTGTGCTTCAATTCCTGATGAAGGAGGCAAGGCTTAGCTATGGAGTGTGTTGGCCTGTCTTTCATCTGGTTGTACCTAGACTATAGCAATATGGTATAATGTGTTCATTCTACATGTACTAACTCCATGTATCAGAACAATAAGCAAAAACTAGGTGGGGAAGTCAATAACTTATTGCATTATACACTGGATGACTGCCAGGCAGCAGGTATGGAAGTGAAGAGCAGCAAAATGGAATAAAATGAACCAGTTGCTTTATTTTGCATGAGCACAGGTTCACTTTAATCCTGTATAAAGTGGTATTACATATTGTTTTTTTTTTCTTGGGCCTGTGGTATTCAAAATATATGAGCACTAAATATATCACTGCACTGTCAGACAGCAGAGCAGAAACATGATCGCAGCAGCTAATCCTAACCCGGCTGCATTAATACTGAGCCAAATGCAAACAGCCAAAAAAACAAAGCACAAAAGGGGTCCAGACAGAATCCTGCCCATAATTGTGATGTCATGCTTTTCTCTATTGCAGCACAGACAATCTCCTCCACTTCTGGACTTCTACATGACGGACATCTCTTCTGTAATAACTTTAAGTGTTTAGAGTGTTCATCTCTGAACTGTATTGAAAACAAAGCCAAAAGTATTTTTTGTTTAACTGAGCATGAAATCATTATTTGGGAGTGTAAAGAGTAATTAGTCATGCTCACAATCACTAGAAAATTGTTTAATAAAGAATGTATTTGCATGACACACATATTACATTGATTTAATGCCATATGTTCCCCTTCTCCTTTGTGTTAACAGCTTGGTATAAATACTAAAGAATAAATGTCGTACTACATTTGTTTGCTTATTACAGGCAGAAGACTTCTCTTGCATATGTGGTGTGTACACTGGTAGCACCCAGCCCTCGGGCCATGTACTGCAGCTGTTGTTCACTTCTTCTGCTTGCACCTCAATAAAATTACTCATGGATCCATCAAACTTTTTGTATTTGACTAGTATGACAAAAGATTTGGGCTGATAGTTGACTTCAAAACAGATCTTACCCAATTCATTTTTCTCCTCTCCTTTTTTTTAACAAGCATTACATTTTTTTTATAGATACTAGAATAAATATCCTGAAATAAAAACCAATCCTTTGTACAAAGAAATAATGGCATACAGGCTAGTCTGATACCTGAATATGAATACCTGATATGAAAAATGTAGAAAGGTTTAACAACAATCTGTCAATGTGGATGGCTATAAGGGAATATTGGCATATTTTAGTAACTGTACAGGCACCTATTATTATCATTATTACTACACAGTATTAATATAGCACCAGCATATTACACAGCACTGTACAAAGACCATAGTCTTGCCATTAGTTGACTCCCAAAGGGGCTCACAATCTATGTCCCTACCAAAGTATATGGTATATATAGTATATGGTCATAATACAGTCTAAGGTCAGTTTTTTTGTCATTGTCATGTTTATCATGTTCGGTAACATGGTTGCACCAGTCATACAAGGAAACTTTAAAACCCAGGGTAAGGCTTTAGGTGTTTTGCATGGGTAAGGTTGAATTATTCAGTCTCTGGGTTTCCTAAAGGTTTTTAAACAAAGGGTAAGTTCTTTGGGCCTGATTTAATAAAGCTCTCCAAGGCTGGAGAGAATACACTTTCATCAGTGAAGCTGGGTGATCCAGCAAACCTGGAATTTATTTCTTAAAAGTTAGCAATTTGTTAGCAAATGTTTTAAATCCTGGACCAGCTCTGTTTCAGGTTTGCTGGATCACCAAGCTTCACTAATAAAAGCATGTCCTCTCCAGCATTGGAGAGCTTCATTAAATCAGGCCCTTTGGGTCATTTAAAATTTGTTGGGTCAAATTATGGCCAGTGGTCAGTGAGAATAATAAAATGCCACAGTGTTAGTAGGAGAGGAAATAGTGCCTAACCACTGGAGTCAGTGGAAGAAGGAAAACAATGCCTTAGTGTGAGTGGGTCATATTTTGACCTTGTTTTAACTTTCAATAAATAATGAGCAATCTCATGTAGAACATGTGTTTTGGAGTATACTGCACAGATGTGGTCTAATTTATTAAAGCTCTTCAAAAAAAACCCTTTGCCAAATATTAGCAAATGATTTTAGGAAATCCATTCCAGGTTTGCTGGATAACCCAGGTTTTTCTATGATAGTCTATCTTTTACAGTCTTGGAGAGCCCAAATTGATCAAGTCTATTATTTCAGTACTGAAAAAAAGTAGAAAAGTTGAAGAGTTGAAGAATTTAAAATCCAGTGTTAGAATTTTTGGTTGGATTTTAAGGAATATTATTCACTTATAATTCAAGTACCTATTGTTGCATGCAATGCACAGCATTGTGTTGTGTTTTATTTTGTCAACTGCTTATGTTTAGCTATGTCAAAAGAAATACACACAAAAACGTTATATATGCAACATCTCATATGTAATCTACTTGCTACATTTCAGCATGATGCCCATATACAAATAGTTATAGTATAAGTTAGGCGGATAAATATCACCCCTGTGATCCCTGCAATTGCACCAGAATAGACCCCCGGGCTCCAGCACTGCTAACATTAGTGGCTTTTCTCTAATTCTTTTGAGGTTTATGAAATATGCAGTCACCCTACAAGAACAAACCCTAGACAGAACTACTGTTTGCACTACAACATGCTACAGATACACAGAAAGAAGAGGTTGCATGGCTGGTATAATACAATGATGGTCTTATTGGACTTTTGCAGCTGCCTTTGATAGTGGCTGTTGGAAGAACAACTTGAATATACATAAGTACTGGTGCAGCCTGCAAAAAGCCACAAAAGAAGTAGATCATCACCCCAGTGAAAAGCAGCCATGCAATATATGAGTTGGTCCTCAAGACCCTATCCTACAGTTATGGGGTATTTGTGCTGATCAGAAGGGTGGACTGCAATGTGCACCAGGGACAGGACCTAACCAGCTTTGAAGTCTACTAAGAAGAAAAGCCAAGCAGGTGAAGATCACCTCCCGGAATATAGACAGCTGCAGCTGCATGGAGGTCACCACTTCGTTGTGCTTCAGTTCATCACGAGCCTGGGAATGGAGGCTTTTTATGTTTTACTAGGGGAACCGCTCTTAAGTTTTGCTGGGACACAGATTTCTAGTTATGCCTCTGCTTAGCTATAATTATCAATTAAATTAGCAATTAAAACCCTTAGTTTATGATGAAAACCCTACATATATTTATACCATATGCACTGTGCCTATATTAAACCACCCACATTTTCTATAGGCCCTGCCTAGTAATTGCCAACCTCAGTTGCTTAAAGCGTCCAATCTGGACACTGCCATAAACCTCCAACACTTTGACCCTTCCTTAGGCTATGTACACACATGCAATATTAGTCTTTACCGATCCCTTCCAACAACTAACTACTACACGATGCATGAACGAGTGCTGTACATACATCACCATTCTGCTCTATGGAGAGGGGAGGGGGGAGAACGACAGAGCGGCACCCTGCTGCACTCTCCCCCCCTTCACTTCTATTACGATTGTTCATCGTCCATCGTTGGATCCGCCAGGACAGTCGTTCGGACGATGGACAACAAGCCCTGTATACACGCAAGATTCTCATCTGATATCAGCCCTGAGCCGATGAGAACCATTGCATGTGTGTTCCTAGCCCTACTTATAAAAGTGTTTATTGCTCTTTGGGTTCCTGTTGGAGGAATTTTATTCAATATGACTGTAAAGGAAAAAAGTGATAATTTCTGAACAGGTACATCGACAGCAATTTATTGTAACATACGAGTTACCTTACTTTATTTTATCCAATCCTTTAAAGAAACATTTTGGCTGCTGTTTCAAAAATATCTATATAGCAAATATTAGTCATTTCATGGGTCCTCGCTTTTAGTTTCTGGGCCGATGTAACCTAGTGTTACACCTGGCAGAGCCTCCGTCCTTGCAGCATTTTCTCCATAATTCTGCCATATTTGCAGTATAATAAAATAGCAACACACAGATGTTTCTTACCCTTCAAACACATATAAGGAAGTTCAGAAGAGCTTTGATGTTCTGTTCTCAGTTATTTCCTCTTTTTCTTTCCTCCGCTGTAGTTAGGGTTACCTACTAATCCCTGTCCTTGTCTCAGAGTGTCTTGAGAATGTCAGAATTGTGCTTGAGTGTCTCTGATCCTTCTGCTTCCGTTCTTCTCTCACCTAGTCAGTCCAGCCCTGCTGGCAGCGCTCTCCTGTGCCTGCTGGCTCAGGATGTTATCCCCTCTCCTGAGCAGGTCACATGTAGCCAGCTTCTATAAATGGGATTTGTAACTCTGGTGAAGTGTGAGGAATCTGATCCCAGAGCTATATAACGGCCCTGGAAATGTTCACACAGTGCAACTGAGAGGGGAAAATAGAGACGCAGCCACAGGGGATAGACAAAGACAGGTCAAAGGGAAACCGAGACACAGGGGCGAAACAGATATCTAGGATGAACACATTATATTCCAAGAAAACTGATATTTTTCCCTGTTAGAAATACCCGCCGCTGGCGAATGGCTCCATTAGATATAGACCCAAAATGTGTGCACATATAGGGCCTGATTTAATAAAGCTCTCCAAGGCTAGAGAGGATACACTTTCCACAGTAAAGGTGGGTTATCCAGCAAACCTGGAATTGATTTCTTACAAGTAACTTCCTATTTGTTTTCAATTCTGCACCAGATCCATTCCAGGTTTGCTAGATCACACAGCTTCACTGTGGAAAGTGTAACCTCTCCAGCCTTGGAGGGCTTTAATAAATCAGGCCCGCAGTGCTCAGCGCTGTGTATATATTCCTTAAGTAAGGGAGCACTCTACCAACACAGTATAACTGTAAGTCCATTAAACTGGAATATCAATCTTTACAGTTAGGAAGCAGGAGTGATTGTGAATCAGTTGTATCTGCTTTGGTGTAAATGAGAGCAACAACAGGTAGATAGAAGGGGCAACAGCAAACCAGCCCCTAGTGATGGAATGGTTTAACCCCAGCCAAATTCCTTCTTCTTATTCTTCCTAATTTTTCATCATTCTCCCTGTGTTCTCCCCAGCCCCTTTTAGCCGGGTGCACCACCCGGCATATTGCAGTAACCACCCGGCTGTTTTTGGATAGTTACTGAAGAGTTGGGTCACAATACACGGGCTGCCAACCACCTGGGTTGAGCACTGAGTCTTGTATTTTGCTAGTGCCAATCACTACCCATAATGTACAATGGCATGAGCCGGTACCTGCAGAAGAACAAAGGGTAACATTTGTCTGACACATACAAAAACAACAATAAAAACCTGATAGAGTTTATAAAACTTCCCTAATTTACTAAAATATTGTGTTTCTGTTCTCACTTCCTAACCTTATGTTACAGATAACAATAATATGTAGATTTTAATAAAATAGGATTTTCTGGAACGCTTTAAATGATTTGTTTGATTATTACCAATGATTACAGAAGACATATTAAACCTGGAGGAAAGAGAATGCGCACAAAACTGAAGCTGTTGCCTTTCTAAGCCAATGAGGTTTTACTTTTCATTTATTGGAAGCCAATATTGATGTCTGATTGCTGACCATGAAGCTAATCAAAGTTTCTGCTCATGGCTTTTTTGAAATATAATCAAAGTTTAAGATTATTTGTAGGTAAGTTATTGGATATAAGTCTATGTCTTACCTTCCAAATCATACAAGTGTGCTCCAAATATCCTATCATGATACTGCCCCTGATAGGATATTTGGAGCTTATATGATTTAGGAGGAAAGACATAGACTTATATCTATTAACTTACCTACAAATGAATCTTAAACTTTGATTATATTTCGTGTTTTTTTTGACATTTCAATAATGTCTTTTTCCTTATATGTACCATAGCCAGATCCCCAAAAAACAATGCACCTTTCCTATATCTAAGTAATAATTATTCACCCTTAAAGAGGAAGTAAACCCAAAAACTACCCAAAAGAAAAAAAATACACTTACCTTCAATCCCGCAGAGCAGTCGATCGGTCCGGAGGTTTCTTCCATTGGGTCCCATCCTGGTTGTGTTGGCAATTGTCTTCGGGCCTACGTGCTGGGTATCCTGGGAGGCTCTGCGCTCTCGTTTATTAGGGAGCAGTTGCACCTAAAAAAAAACACAAACAGAATTTTTACCTTGCATAAAAGGGTTGTCTACCCTTTTGTGTAAAGTGAAAATTTTGAGTTTAGGTACGCTTAACAACTAGCTTAACAAGATTATTTGACCCTAGGGTCACCCTCTAATAAACACCTTTTATCTATACCAGGTACCTATCCATTACCTATGCAGCCAAACCACAATACCATAGTGAATTCTGATCATTTTTGTCACACTTGGAGTATCAAGCACCAGCCTGTAAGTTACTACAATTCAACACCCTTTGTAGCCAGATATGCTCAAATTACCACACTGATTATACAAAACATGAACATAATACATCTTTATTTCACATATCCTAAACAGAAACCAAACATTAATCTGTCACCTTATGAGTTTATGTGAAACAAAACATTTACCTTATCTTCAAATATTTTTAGACATCTGCTATTTATACATTCTAATAGAGATATTTGGACACCATTTAGATGTCGCTATGTACATCTATGCTGTATATCTTATGATTTATGTATTTTGGGACAAAAAGCCTTACTAACATGATTGTTAGAAAAAAAGTTTATTAAGTAGCTTTTTCTGAATCAGTTGTGATGAACACAATGTTTGACAATTTTAGTACAAGTTCTCAAGTCTCCATATCTCCTGGGGAAGTCAAAGTAGGCGAAACGCGTCTGGTTAAGACTTTTGTTCTTGATCCTGTAAACATAATAGTATATGACACCCAATGATTGGCCTCACACAATGAGTGGAATGAGCCATTGACCTTTGCTAATATGTGCTATGTTTACCATGTGAACCTTTATATTATGCTGATTAAAAGTTATTGTTTTTACCTGTTTCAATACGCTGCCTCCTATTCTTCCTCTTTTTAATATATTGTCAAATTATGAGGCTTGGCACAAATTAGGTTTACCAAGACATATTGAGACTCCCTTTTGGTACACTTTTCCTTTTTCAATAACAACTACTTGTATAATGAAGTTGGCACCCACAGCACTCTTTACCCCTTGCTGACAGACACAGATATTAACAAAGTTTAGCGGAGTGAGAGCGAGGCTTGGTGCGCATTTCTCGCTGTTTTGTTGTCTGGCCATGTTTGGTCCCTGCAGGTCTCCGTAGGATCTGATATCCTTCCCCTTTATCGGTATCGGCGGTAAATTCTAGCGGGGCGGAGTTTGTGTTGCTGTCACAGGACTTTTACAATTATGTCCACGGGTGTGGAGGACCACAGAGACTCATTCATGGACGGAGACAACGAGGGAACCCGGGACGATGGGAGCCGTAGAGAGATCCGACACAAGTACCGAGAGCTCATACAGAACATGCACCGTGAGTGTCTGTCCTGGCCGACAGGGCCTTGTGGGGTTACCATAGCAACAGACTGACTGACCATGGACACAGCATATAAATGTCTGTCTGATCACGTGATGTAAATACAAGGCTCACATATGGAAACCCCCAAACCTGGGGACCTAAGAGGAGCTTTACATTATATATCTGAACCCCAAAACCTTGTGGGGGTGATGGGCCTGGAATAAAGGTTCTCAGGGGCCTTGTGCACATGTGGATTGTGTATCTGCACGTGTGCTTTACATTGCATGCTCATAATGCCACATGTCATGCTTATATTATTGCAATGCGCAGATTGTTCATATTGATACATTGCTAGTGCATGACAACACATGTATTGGGGTTCTGTTCATATTCAACACCGCACGGCAGTACATGTGTTACCATGCATTGCTACATGCGTCATAAAGAAATCTTTGTGCTTCATATCTGTTCTGATTTAGATTTTCTAATATGTCTATTAGTAGATCTTATAGTTCAACATTGACAGATATGGCTTATTTTACACTATCTGTAGTTTCTGGGTGATTGTTTGAGCAGAATGAAACTTTTATAAATAATAAACTGATACCAAGCAGCTCCTTTGTTGCAGAAGGGTGGAGTGATGTCCAGTCTACAAAAAAATAAACTTATCTGCCTGATCTTAGGAGTTTTTTTATCTACCTTCTTTCTGAGGTCTGGTATTCAGACATCCTGATTGGCTGGGATGATGTAACCCCTGCACATGTATGTGTGAATTCATTGGGATTCCCTGCTATGCTCTGCTATGCTGGGCTGCTCATGCACAGCTCTGTGTATTGCAGGAAGGAGACCCCACCTGTCCCTTTTAGCAGTACACAATGCACCTACAGTGTAACACTGTTATTCGTCCCTCCCCACGGGCATATTGTCTTGGCGCAACTTTCGATTCTGCCCTCCCATTTACCCCCCATATTCAGAACATTTTTAGGTCCTGTCACTTTCACCTACACAACATCTCCAAAATCCACCCCTACCTGTCCCCTGAGACCACCAAACTCCTTGTACATGCTCTTATCATCTTTCATCTGGACTACTGTAACATCCTTCTCTCTGGTATTCCACTAACCCGACTCTCTGCTCTACAATCTATTATGATAGCTGCAGCCAGACTCATCCATCCTTCCCACTGTTCCTCTTCTGCTGCATCTCTTTGTAGTTCTCTTCATTGGCTTCCATTTCATTTTACCTTCAAATCCCTCCACAGTTCTTGTCCCACTTCCCTTTCTGATCTGATAGAAAAATACTCCCCTAGCTGCTCTCTTCGCTCCTCTTAATGACTAACTTATGACTTCCTCACTCATAACCTCATCACACGCAATGCTCCAAGACTTTTCTGCCCCAACTCTCTGGAATGGTCTTCCTCGTTCTATTCGGTTCCTACTTTCTGCTCATTTAAAAGAGCACTCAAAACCCATCTTTTCAAACTTGCCTACCCATCTTCTACCCATCACCCAAACTTGCCTACTCATTCCCACTACTCATCACTATTCCATATCCCCCCTCCTATTGTGTGATACTTCCCACATCTCCTAGATTGTAAGCTCTTCTAGACCGAGTCCTCTGCTCCTCCTGTGTCACTGTTTGCATCTGGCTATTATTTACAACCCCTGTTTATTGTACAGTGCTGCATAATAAGTTGGCGCTATATAAATCCTGTTTATTAATATTATTAATAACATTAAGATCAGAATTCGCATTTTAGAACTTCCTGATCCAACACGGCTGTCTTTACTTTCATTCAGGTTCTAGGGTTCAAGTGTACCTTCATCCGCAATGTTTCCTCTCCCAAGGGCTGGTTGTGACATGTGGCAGATTTTTGTCACTATTCTGTGGTTGGAGTTTATTCCTTTATGGTGTTAGCTGTTGCATGCTGACGTACCGTGCTGTACTTAAATTAATGGGCTGCAGACCACAGTGCATTGCAATACAGAGGGCAATGTGTGTTCATTTGGTTAAATGCACTGTATTGCTTTAGTGAGAAAGAGCACTAACAGAAGGAAATTCACAAACACTGGGAGAACAGGCACACTCCATGCAGATACCAAGGCACAACTATGATCACAACCTAGTGCTGCAAGCCAGGTATACGAACTACTTGCAGCTTGGCTTGGGGATCTTTGGTAATGTTGGATCAAAGGTACTTTTGCATTCCATAATGTTTTTATTTTTTTCTTTTCGGCAGAGAACAGAGATGACATGCTCAGCTCCCGTAGTAATAGACTGACCGAGACCCTCGAGCAAGCCAATAAACTGTTTGAAGGAGGCAAGTGGCTAAATCAAGTTTACCTTTACATGTACCCCCTACGTATATAGCTGTAAAACTACCCGTGGTTGGGATGCACAGCAGAGGCACCCATACATTTAAACAGTACTTGGGTACATTAATAAAATTATCAGTGTATCAACTCATGGCAAAATTAACCATAAATGTATAGTAGAAAGGTATTTACCAATGTTTTCCTTTTTTTGGGGGGTATTGCTGGAGAATCATAATCTTCCATTTGTTTTGGCCCTGTTTCTGGCTGTGAAGCTGCCTTGAACAACTTCCTGTGTTTGTGGGTTCTGTGAAACAAACTAGTTACTACAAATATGTATACTCATGCCCAATCACTAATGTTACATTTATATGTTACATTTATACATCATGGCACTTGTATTTGCAATTTCAGTGTCCAAAGCCAGAGAAGCTGCACTTGACGCTCAGTTTTTAGTTTTGGCATCAAACTTGGGGAAAGAAAAAGCCAGCCAACTCCGTGCAGACCTGACAGTGTTTGACCCGATTTCATTTGCAGAGGACTTGGTAAGTTTTACTTGATCAGAAGTAAGTTGTGTGAATCAGATCTGATTTTAAAGGTGGTTTCTAGGCAGGCAATGAACATTATTTATTGGAGTTGTACTTTTCTTCTATTTTAATTTAGACATATTTTCATTTCTGGATTTGTGTTAAGCAGTGCCCAGACTGGAAGAAGGCACTGGGAGTGATTCAGGCTAACCTGCATGCATATGTACTGGCAGGGAACATGCCAATAAGAGTAGAGGCCAGAGAAGGTGACTATGCAATCACTTCTCCTTCATTAAGCAAAATGTGTACAAATTCTTTTCTTCTCTTGTACAGATAGGAGGGCAAATGATAACTGTACTTTGCAAGTACAGGTATTCAGTATTCTACCCATAAATTTTTTAAAAAGGAAGTAAACTCTAAAGTCACCCAAAACAAAAAAAAATACACTTACCTCCAATCCCATGGAGCAGTCCAGACGTGTCCTCCATCGGGAGCCTGACTTAAAGGGGCTGGGGAGAACACTGGGTATTGTTTAAATGTGTTCCAATCCTTTTCTCCCTTTCCTTTTTAGAGTAAAATTACTTATCCAGTGATGTAGTGCAATCACATCCAGAGTTCATATGTGTACTAACCTGCATGCAGTAAACTAAAGTCTTGTTTCATTTGATTCCTACATTTTGTATGTTGCCTCCACGTATCCCACTGCTGTATGTAAAAATTGTATTATTCCTCATTGCAGCTTACATTCATGGGCATTAATCGGCTGGAAAACCCTGACAGTGACAGTGAAGATGAAGGATTTGCCAAAGGATATCTTCCTCCAGACGCCTGGCATAAACTGGGAACTGAAGCTGATAAATATTTCAAAAGAACTCCTACCTTTCATTTCATGTGAGTGATTGACTGAGCCATTGCAATTCACAATTGGTATCATGTTGAAAACTGTTCAGTCCTTGATCTCTGTGGTACAAAACATATTGGAAAGGTAAATAATTTATCTGGGGATGTTAGGATTAGTATACAAAGCAGATATGGAATTAGGAAATTGGGTCATAAGTCTATGCCTGAACAATGCCACCAGTTGACTCCTCGGGCTTAAGCTAGGTACACACTTATACGCAATATTTATCATTAGAAAACGAACAACTAACGATTATGCACAATTATTTTGAACGATCGTATTGCGCACAATTCTGTACATGCTGTAACGATACGATCCTTCAAATATAATCCACCAATGGTGTACACACGCTAGATACGATTGTTTGAACGATGCAGGGAGGGACATGTAAAGGAGAAAGTGTACTGCAGAACCATCCACGATCACTAAACGACTGTACACACAATAGATAGTGAACGATCGTCACTCAATCAGATCCGCCGGGATGGTCGTTGGTTTCCAGTGACATTCCTCGTTCATCGGCTTCCTTGGTCAGTCGTTGTGCACTTTTTTTGTTAACGATTATCGGACGATCGGTCATTAGCCATTTGTTTCCAACGGTAATTATTGCAAGTGTGTAGGCAGCTTTAGTTTCTCCTGAACAGGTAGGAGAAAATTTACACTAGACACAATGGCACTACTGCCCAAGCGATTTCAGTGATGGAAGGGAATATTTTCATCTCTACTAACATCCAAAATTTTATTTGCAGAAATGAAAATTACTCCCTTTTATGGAGAACATTGTTAGGTACATATGGATACCAAACAGCCACCTACCCAAAAGCAAAATGATCATATGGAGAACATGAACAGCAATCTTGTGATGTTTGGATTCATTGCAGTTAGGACCAATTATTGGTATCAGAGGTTCTGGTTTTGGTCCAGTCATTAGAACCACATGGCCTATTGGTGCTTAAGCTCAGAACTTTCCTCTTAGGAGGGACCCAAGGTAATTGAGCAAGAGAGAGGTGACCCCCCCCCACACACACACACACACCATCCCTGGCTCCATAACTAAGCAATGGTGGGAGGTCGCTTCATGCTGAGTCCATAGGTGATTGGGCAAGCAGGAAGTGACCTCCCACCATTGCTGGTTCCATAATTACAGCAAGCTTTCAGATGTTTGTTGTTTTATGTCAGAGCTGGTCCTGAACGAACGTATGCCATACACCTCCATGTGATCCAACAACCAAAAGCATTATTCCTCGTATTCTGCTTTTTATTCCCTTTTATTTTTTAGCAAATTGTCTAAAATATTTTATGCTTTTATTAACCATCTCTTTGTAAATATTTTCTATGCACTATTCTACTCTTTTAGAATATTTTCCAAGTACCCTAATACTATCATAACTCCTATAGTCTGTGTGCATAGCTGCATTGAATTTCTAGTGCTCGTAAGCTTTCCAAACAACTAGGGACCCTAGGTTCATGACAGTATATTATTTATCTAGGCTGGGCTCGTTCAAGACTGAACCTCCTGTAGTTCGGCAAAGAATTGACCGCCAAAGGAGAGCTAGTAAAGTTGAAGAGAAGAGGGTGATGCCAGCCCAGGTATGATGCATACGTGTTGCTTTGTTACATTAAAATGTAATCATTAAATGGATTTAAAGTCATAAATTGCTGATTATGATTTATTACCAATCTACATCTGTGCTGTAGCTTTGCTTTTTATGCACCCATAGTTTTTTTTTCCACAATACAAGGATTGAGGAAAAGGAAATAAAAGAGCTTAAATAATTGGGTAAAAAAAAGAAAAAAGAATCATGCATTGTAACATGTGAAAGAAGTCATAGGGAGACCTCTGCTTAAAGCGTTTAAATATTTATGGCTTTCTTGTAGACATGTCCAGTAATTTTTTTTTATGTACAGCCTACTGTTAAGGGTTTTACTCAGCTGTAATGAATATTATGCCATACAAACTGCATTTTCCCCATACATAAGTACTGAAGCATCAAGATCACATCAGCATCCTATTGCAGAAAACAATTAGTACCACCCTCCTCCCCAGGTAGTGCTTGTTACATGGCATGACATACCAACGCTGTCAATTATTTGAGAAATAAATGAACTCAAGCTCTGTCTTGGTCGGTTGCTGGTGTTCTTGGCACATTACTGATGTTTTTGCAGAAAATGTAATCTTTTTCTGTGAATGCAGAGAGATTTTACATTTCTACAAATATCATTTACATACTTTGTATTTTTTTTGTAGCTGAAAAAAATGGAAGAGTCACACCAGGAAGCAACAGAAAAGGAAGTTGAGCGTATCCTTGGCTACCTACAAAGCTACTTTAAAGATGATCGTAAGTCAAAACTTTTTGTAGTATCAGAAATGGATGTCTTTATACATTAAAGCAATCCTGAGCAGGATAAGATGGAAATAGATATATAATCACTCTGATCATGGTTACCTAGCTGTCGTGCTGCTATGGCTTTGGATTTAGATGGCCTCTTTGTTTCCCCACTACTACTTTGATGTAATGTTCATAGGCTTTTATAAAGTGATGTTTATGTCTGATTTACACCTAACATAAATAAACTCGTTGGTAAACTGTATGATCACATCACCAGTACCTGAGCTGGACCAGTACATAAGCTGATTGTCACCTTTATCAATAGGGAGATCTAAATAGTTCGCTTAACCTCCCTAGCGGTTCATTTCTTTCCGGTTTTATATGTTTAAAAGCGGTACATTGTTTTTCATGAAAATGTATTTTACAGTATAATAGTATGAGTATAATAAAGTTTGAAACACAAATTCATGATTTGAATATAAAAATATGATCAAAATATAAAATTAAATAAATTTTTTTTTTTTTATTTAAAAAAAAGAATAAATTCTTTAAAAATATAATCTATAATCATATTATATATACTGTAAAATAGATGTTCTTGAAAACCATGTACTGCTTTTACACATTTAAATCCAATGTATTGCATTTAATACATTTATTTTGTATTGAATGCAATACAAATGGATTTTGAATTTCCCGCCCTGCCCCACCAACGTCACGGGAAACTCCCCCGGGGACTCATCGTGTGCAGAGGACGCCAAAAGAAGACGGAGATTGCGGCAATCGACAACGCGGGACGCCGGCGGATCAGGTAAGGCTGCATTTACTAACCTTCCCATAGGTTATACCTACCCCGAGTGTGACTCGGGGTTACAGCTTGCAGCAACTTTTTTCTACTCCAAGTCACACTCGGGGTTACCGCTAGGAAGGTTAAAAGTAAAATCACTTTTGTGGCAATCTAATGGCCCATATGTATGTAAATATGCTCGATGAGTCACTAGCAGCAACAAATATCTCCCAGCAGATTTAAACATTTTAGGGTTATGGATCAGTAATCCAAAAAGTAGAGCAGACACTTTCACAAGTTTATATTTTTTAAATAGGAGGGGGAATGTGTTTTCAGCACTCGCTTGTTCTCCCCTCTCCATTGAGCAGAATGGCGCTGTATGTACACCGCTCGTTCATCTTTCGGTCTTTTGTCGTTGGAAACAATCGTTAACGACCCTTTCCAACAACATTAGTCTTACTTGTGTATGTAGCCTTTGAGATTTCCTGTGTCCAAATGTTGACTAGTTTTACACATTTTTTGCCTGGAGTGAATTTGCTCATTAGGCTTTACAGTGAAACTGGGTTGCTGGAGTTTTATACCTGCCACAGATTTAGATAGCAGGGACTCACATGCATGTTCAGCTTTATATTTCATTGTAAAGAAGTGGGGCATTATTGCTTTTTGATAAAAAAAAACTTTTTCAACCCTTGTAACCTTTTTGTTTGGAACCCTTTTTTTTTCTTTTCTTACGTTTAATTTTACCTCCTTTTTTTCTTTTAGCTGAAACTCCCATATCTTTCTTCGATTTTGTTATCGATCCAAACTCATTTGCTCGTACTGTGGAAAACATGTTCCATGTTTCTTTTATCATTAGGGTAAGTCTCCCATACAGCTATACATAGTGATAATTGCCTACCCTGTTTACTGTTGATGTATTACTAAAAAAATATGGGTTAGATCAAGAATTGTATCAATTGCATGGTCTGTATTTAGCATTATTCTAGCTTCTAGCTCTAGCTAAAGGTATGGTATGGAATGGTTTTGAGAAACTTGAGTGGCTTGCACTGAGCTTTGACCTTAAACCATTTCTTCCCCGATATCCATATCTCAAACCTCACAAATGCACTTGTTAGTATCTATATTGATGCCAATGGTTTTGAAATGGAGGGGGGGGGTTGTCCAACATGTTCATAAGTATGATAGGCAGGTGTCTACAAACTTTTGGCCATTTCAGGCATTCCTGACTTTTCTAATCACTTAATTGCTTTCTCAGTCATTGACCTGGAACCAGTAATGCTACGTACACAGTGCAATATTTGTCGTTGGAAACGAACGATTAACGACCAATTGTCCGATAATCGCTAACAAAAAAAGTGCACAACGATGCCGATGAACAAGGAATGTTGCTGGAAATGAACGATCATTCCAAGAAGTCTGTTCGGGCGACCATCATTCACTCTCTATTGTGTGTACGGTCGTTCAGTGATTGTGGATTGTTCTGCGGTACACTTTCTCTGCTACATGTCACTTCTGGCATTGTTCAAACAATTGTATCTAGTGTGTGTACACTATTGGTGGATTATTTTTGAAAATATTCGTAAATAATCACGATTATTTTAAAAAATAATCCACCAATAATGTATAATTGATTATAATCGTTGATCGGTCGTAATTCATTCGTTTTCTAACAATAAATACTGCACGTGTGTACCTAGCCTAACCTAATAAATCAGGAGTTGTGATTTCTGTTGTTACAAATTTATTCAGGTTCACTGGCACTTTTTGGAGGAGGTCAGCAATAGAAGTTTCAGTGATTTACATATTTTTCTTGTTGTGTATGATACAGCATGTACATTTATTAGTTTCTTACTAACTACTAAGTGTTTTTCTTATTTGCTTTGCTAAATGCTTGATTTTCTTTTCTGGTCATTTTTATTGTAGGATGGTTTTGCAAGAATAAAGCTTGATCAAGACAAACTGCCAGTTATAGGTAAGCAAAAACCTAAAGAATAAATGACATCTATTAGAACAATATAGTCGTTTGATAGAGATATCCAAACAATATAGTTTTTTTTGTAGTGGTACTTTTCAACCTTTTTGCTGCCTTAGAAGTGTACCAAGTCTTAGTAAAGTTCTGTCCCATTTGTATTGTGTTTTGGCTTCACATACAAATTTTTGGAAATTCAAAACACACTTGAAGGAGGACAAGGTCATCTAAAGCTAATGCCATCAACACAGGCCCTAAGCCTGTCCATACAGGCCCATATTGTTGCATGCAATGATTGAGGGCATATATAGTGAGTTACTGCCCTCTAATTGATTTACTCATCAGATTGAGGATTGAGTTAAGTGATATTTTGCAGCCTTTTTCATTACACCGATGTAGATGTCTGTTTTATATTGAAGGGTATGTTCTGGCTGTTTTTTTTCCCATTTTCTATATTTTACTCTAAATTCACACCCTACACCCCCCACCCCAGACACAAGTTAAAATATGCTTACCTTTGACAATTTACATCATTAGGTATCTCCACATGCACTATAATGAGAGGAAGAATTTGAGGGCCAGTATTCATTGTTAAATCGAAAATGATGTTCTGTAAAGTCTTTGGTACATATTTAAGACACCATCTCTGCTCAAAATAAAAAGCTAATGCTAAACTATTGACTTTATTTTTTATTAATGTGCAGCCATTTAATCTTGTATGTTTTACACTTTAATAGAACCGGTTTCTCAAGAAGACGAGTCACAGATAGACAAAAATGATCAATCGAGGTATCAAGGAGTCATCTCCCTTAGCCACCAAGACTGGAAGGTGACTCATATATGTATATTTTATATATATTTACAGTTTTTTTTTTTCTCAGTGACAAACATTTAGTTTTGCAGCGCTAAAGGCTCGTTTATAATAATTTGTTGCAGTAATGCACATCATTTGCGTGATGTGTTGTTTGGTTATCTTATTTGCATTTCAGTCACATCTTCCAAGTGCTCTGGCCACAGAATGCATGAATTGTTATTTAATTATTCCTTACCTGGTGACTGATACCAGACAGGACCACAGAACCCCATTCTTCTATTGTCCATAACATGGAGGAGTGGTTCCAAGGGGCCAGGAGAGGTTCTCACTTAGGGCTTATAAATATTTCGACAGGGGTTAACTTTTAAGATTTACATTACATTTACGATTATACAATTATTTTTTATATACCAACATTTATGGAAAGCAAGGGCCCTTTAAAAAAAAAAAAACAAATAAAGTGGAACTCCAATTTAAGCTTTTTTCCTTTCTTTTTGTTTTAGCATGCAGAGGGGGGTTACCCTGTCATTGGTTTGTACTGTGTTTCTGGAACATTTAAAACTGCTTCCAGTAATGTTTATTGGCGGTTCTCACCTAGACACAAAGTGAGGGGAAATCTGTTTGATTTCTAAATTAATGGCTAATGATGTTCTCTAATTGGACAGGCCCAGCTCCTAAGCTGGCTATACGGTGTTAGATTAATCATTTTATTTGCTAATAATATATAGTTTATCGAAAATCTATTAGATGACCTATGACAATTTGACAATATTTTAATGAATATTGATTGGTAATGCTCATCATTTTCTCATCAATGCAGGAAGGTAATGGCAGTGCTTGTCTAGCAGGCTGATTGTACAAAGTAACATTGGTTTTCAGATTTCTTTTCAGGAGTTTCTTGATTTCAATGAGATTCTGATCGTTAACCTGATCATGGAAACATCTATAACTGTGTAGTCAGTTTTTTTTTGGAAGCACTTTTTTTTTAAAATGACTGCCTGGTTTTTGTCGGTACATCTTCAGATCAATCAGTAGTGCAATATATATATTTGTACGTTGTGTAGCCTAATGTTTCTTTGTTTTCTAGGAAATAATAGAGACGTTTGAAATCACTGAACCTATGATCCCCCCACTAAAAGCAACATAAACTTTGTAAGTTTTAACAATTATTTATGACATGTTTATTAGATGTATCTGTTTTTCCAGATTGATGCCTACCTGTCCTTTGATCCTCTTTAAGTTTATCAAATGGATATGTGTCTTTTGTTTGGCGCTCCCTGCAGCTTCACAGTTATTATTGTTATTATTAAACAGTATTTATATAGTGCCATCATATTACGCAGCATTGTAGACGCTTGAGTTGTGCTACCTTTAACACATGTGAATAATGATGTCCATAAAGCCATTTGTTTCTTTCTAACAATCTCCATGATGCATAGTATAGGATGCAATGAGCCAGGATTTGTTACTGGAGGCTGTATTTTGTGTTCTTTTATACATTGCTAATATAGTTTTGTTGCTCCGAACACTAATTTGTTTGGGTTCTCTTTTAGGACAAGCTGTCAGAAAAGCCTAGCCAAGTGGGTGATGTCAATGCTGCTGGACCATGGAAGGAATTATTGCTAAATCTTTCAAAGATTGTATTTTCACACCAAGGCTTATATCTGTAAATTGTTATATTCTGTATACATTTTGTACATATGTTTTACATTTTGGTTTATTTCCAAATATATGACTCTTTTCTGGGATTGAGTTGTTTGTTAATCATTTTGTCTACACAGGGACCACAGTCTATGATGCAAAAAAAATTTTTTTACTACTTTTTTGTTACTGGGTTTTTAAATCAATTCATGGGGGGGGACTAATTGCGTTCTTTTATACATCAATCAATTTATAGGTTATCATGCTAGTCCCTTTGCCCCTATACTTTGAGGTCTGGATCCAGTATACTTGGTGACTCAATGTATTTGAACTCAGTGGATTAGCATCCAGTCTATTGGCATTTTTAGGATGACACAAGTGCCAACCCACCTATTTCTTTCTTTTTTTTTTTTTTCTTTTATGGTTGCTTTTTTTTTTTCTTTTTTTTCTTTTATGGTTGCTTTTTTTTTTCTTTTACGGTTGCTTTAAATGAGAACTTTTGCATGCTTCTCATACTAATCTTAAAAACCACTACATGAACTAAATGAAAGGAAGTGTGTAGAGGCATGCTAATTGAGGTTTTGTAGGCTAAAAGTTTCATTCATAGACTTCACTGACATGAGACCAACAGTATTTTTCCAAATTACATTATCATTGCTTCAAACACTAATCAACCAAACTATTAAAGCCACTTGCTCAATATTATATAGGTTTTCCTTATTAATTGTGCCTTATAAGCAGTTCTGAAGGTTAAACCTGTTGGTGCTTACTTTTTTGTTTAAGTATATATTACTTTTTTAGATGTCATAGTGTCCAAATTGTGTCAAATTCCTGGTAGTGGAGGATTGGCCCTGCCAATATCCAATCCTATAGTTAACAGCCGGCAGAACTGACTAAGCTGCTCTACCCCGATATATCCTACACTAGAATGTTTTCAGCTCTTATTTATACAGCGATAACATATTACACATCGCATCAAAATGTAGTCATGTGATTTACCTGTACCTAGGAGCTCACAATCTAATGTCCCTACCATAACCCCATGCCGGTTTGTGTATATATGGAAGAAAACCCAGAGAGAACAGTGAGCTTTCTCCCTTTTGGCTTGCAAACCAAATCAATTGGAACTTAGTGAGAATTATGAAACACTATATGACTGTTTCTGAAACAATTGTTTTTCATCTGTTCAGAGATTTTTGTGCTGTTCATCACTTTGCTTAGTATTAAGCTAAGTATTAACCTTGTAGTATTAAGCCTAGTGTTGGGGCATTGATTAGGCATTCATATGTGTGATAAAAGCATACAAACTGCATGCAAATTCAAACCTACACTTCAATGCAAAAGTCCTAGCCTGCTCAGCCAGTATTCTGCTAGTTTTGTTTTTCCATTTGTTTTACTAATAAATGAATAAAAAGGGGGCAGTGCTAGAGCTTGAGCTATAAGTTGCCAGTAGCAATAGCAATCACTTTTGCAGACAGGAGAAAAAAAGGTAATCCTTGCCAATATATTAATATATATATTGCACTGCAACTAGGTAAACTAATATGATTGTGCAGATATATCATAACATTAGAAGCTATCATCAAACATGAAAACCTCACCTGTGGAACAATATTCACAAGTGCTATATTTACAGAAATGGAGGTGTCAGACTGGACATTCTGTGCAGCTCCCAGGCACCTTGCTGGTGTTTGCATGTTTTACAATGGGCAGTACTGAACTTCTCACGGTTATACTTTATGGGTTGTCACAAGTGATATACTCCATGCAACCACTCACCTTAGGAGATGGGAACCTCAGCCAGTCTGGCCATAGCCTACACAGGCTTCATTTCCAAAATTTAGATATGGTGTACATACCTGTTAACAAATATATTTGCACATAGGGTTCCTGCTTATCACTTCCGAGTTGCCGAATCCTGTCTAGCATTGGCTAGTAAACAACCATTTGGGAACTTTCTTACGAGCAAAAGTTGTCTTCATTAAGAGCACCGATCACTCACTACAGCTTGGCAAACTTGGCATAGAGAAAAGTTAAATATATTCCTTGAGATAACACAAAGTGTGCATAAGAATCGCACTGAATTTCTGATTAGATTAACAATTATTTTTTACACTTTTTGAGCAGATTTAACAAAATGCTTTCAATATATAAATGCAAAGTAACAAATCAAAGAATTTTTCTATTGGGTTCATATACACGTTAGGGCAGACCATTTATTTTCAATAGGCTGCTAATACACGAAACTAAACCCAATGACGGTATCTTTTCTTACATGGTGCAGGGTTACTGGCAGCTAGCTGCTTTACTTTGGCATTGGGAATGTAATTCTAAATAAATAGTAAGTTCTTTGCATTATAGTAACAAAGGGTTGTAAGTGATGCACTTTTTATTCTTCTTTCTAGCCCATCAGCAGTTGTAAAGCCCCAGCCCCAGGGAAATTGTTTAAATTTGTTATAAATCCACTCTAGATTGAGCTCTCAATCACCCAGCAAGGGTGCAGTACCAGCGGGAGCCATTGCGAGCAGTAAAGTACACTATCTTATTATAAGGCTTTCCGCTCCCAATGCGCTTCTCGTTTACGACCCCGGTTTATTAGGAGGCCAGCAAATCCTATGCTACTATGTATTCTATACTGGAGTACAAAGGACTTAGAGATGAGGCGAGATGCGGATACTGTCGCTCCCTGCACGGCAAAACATCTCATGGTAAGTTCTCTCGGCTAAGTACACCTGCTATGGGGTCGTGCTTCTAATGGGCCACCACACTGCCCTCACATAATATGGCGCTTATAAACCTGGTTGGATAACTTTTGCCCATAGTAAAGATGGCAATTCAGGATTCACCTAGAAGCGCAAGGACGCATGCGTACACCCGGCTCCGTTGACGGGCAGGGAGGAAGATGGCGTCTGCCGGTGGTGGAGCTCTGAGTATCTTGGAGTACTTTGGAGGAGAAGATGGGAACCGGTGCGGGTACTGTAAGAGCGATGGCGGGAACGTATCTCACGGTGAGAAGCTGAGGAGTTGTCTTAGAGGTCCCAGCATTCTTTGCTAGCCCGGGCATGCTGGGACTTTCAGTCTGAAATATTGCTGATTGCTGCAGCCAATGGGCTGCCTAGCTTCTGTTTTCACTTTGATGTGTGGGCGGGGCCAGGTGGCTATGTCTTGCCCCATGTAATACCCCATAGACCTGCACCTGGGGCAAATATACATTTACCCAAGTCCACCCCTCTTCCCACACCAGCTGAAACTTCAAATCACACTGACAATTCATTCCAGTTCTTCTTTAATAATAAACAGTCATAAGGGCTTTCAGATAGCTTTTTAGTTTTTCACAGCATCAGATTTTATCTGTTCCTATAGGATCTCTGTATTGGGGACAGAAGCTGCAACAACCCCCTTTTCTCCCGTATACTGACAATATTACATTTCAGCCTGATCGGGCTTCTAGTTTTTATCAGCAGGAGCCTCACAGTTCAGTTTCTTTAGAAAGCAGCCACAGCCACAGAGTAGAAAAGCCTTTTTGCTGCCAGCGTTCTGCTGATGGAGGAGCCATGCTGTCTGGATGGATGACATCCCCTGTGATGTCCAATCTAATCATCATAGATGCAGCTAAAAAGGATACTTGCTGTCTGACACCCCTCCTACAGAGTAATAGCCTTCCAATCAGCAGCTTTGTTCATTGAATAGTCGTTACTGGAGTATTTTGGATCTTTGCGGAGTGACTACTGCTTCTACACAGGGAACAAGTGTCCTTCTCTGCAGGAGGTTTGTCTGCTAGTAAACTCCTATTGCTTTGATGCAGCTGGAACATATTTCAACAAATATTTAGGTGGGATGATTCTGGAGTGCTATCTGGAGTCCAACCAGTCTGCTGATTGTGCCCTGTATTGTGGCTGGGTTCTATCTGAGGTCGTACACAGACCCTGCTTCTTGGCAGACAGTGATCTGTGCAGGGAACCCCTACATTTCACCCAATAAACTACAGGTAGTGCCCGGGTTACATATGGGATAGGGACTGTAGGTTTGCTCTTAAGTTTAATTTGTATGTAAGTCAGAACAGGTACATTATTTTAATAAATGCAGTTAGAACAGATGATTGTCTCAACATATTATTAGGCAGAGTGGTGTGTTACTGTATAAAATCCTCACTGTGAGTTATTCACAAACATATGGAGCCTAGACATTCATTAACTGCTGGAGCAAGCTGTGCTTTGATATGCAAAAAGAACTGCAGAGTTTGTCTTGGTCATTAAAGAGTTACAAGGTTGTAGAAGAGCCCCCCCATTCTACTGATCAGCTCTGTCCTTAAGATCACCCACAACCTCAGCTGTGTTTAGCAAAATATTTCTTCTGCATGTTATGCAAACTGTCCCCTCCCCCCCCTCTAAGCCTCCATTCTTCACACTAAGGAGCAAGGAAGCCCTATTCGTATCTAGGAGTCATCTGTATATCAGATATCCTTAACCTGGGGACTACCTGTATATAATACAATAATACTAATAATGAATCCTATTAACCAAAAAAAATAAAATCCAGAGTGGAAATGTAAAAAGCGCAGTGGCCCATGCAGGGTATGAGAGCTGAAGAGCTGGTTTACACCAGCCTCAGAATCCAGCGATCCCACGCGGTGGGCTACTTTCACAAACACTAGCACTGCAGCCCTGGTTCTAAAGAAGCAGAATCTGCACACAATAAATGGTTCTGTACCATTCACTGCTGCCCCTATTCATTTCCTATGGAGCTGACACAAGGTGGCGCTATCATGTGGTGTCTCCTGATAAGCAGCGGTTCTTGCGGGTATACGCACCGCAACCTCAGCATCAATGTAATCCCAGCCTAAGCGTAGAATGTTTCCTTCTATCATATTATTATTATATTCTACTTGTAGCTCTGTGTTATGTCTGAAATTTATTGTCTTTTCTCATACATAGTGCTGAGTTTTCTCTATTTTAAGTTCTGTATCCCTGATTGTCTTTTTTTATCTAAATATTTTTGTCTGGACATAAAGAAGAATCCTAAACAACCCTCACATGGAGCTGTGCTGATCTATTTTGTCAGAAGGGGGGCAAACACTGCCTGTTGGTAATTTGCTGTTCTATGGAAATTCAGGATTCTTGGGAAAGCTGCATACACACAGATACTAATATTATTATTATTATTATTAATAATAATAAACAGGATTATATAGCGCCAACACATTATGCAGCGTTGTACATTAAATAGGGGTTGCAAATGACAGACACTGAAGGAGGAGAGGACAAAGATTTGATGTGTGGGTGAAGCAACTGGGCGCCAGATTTGATCCATTCTTGCTGGTGGCTTATGGACATTTTCTGGACTTTATTAAATGTTAGAAAGTGATGAGTGACGTTTTAGTGTTTACATTTGAAATGGATGGGTGTGAAAGGAAATATTCGGAAATATTCGTTGGCATGTGATGGGAAAGTATTCCTAATCCAGTCTACAGAAGCGGCCGAGCAGCTCACCTACTATGAGACGCTGCGTGTGGCTTCTCAGCGCTGCACAAAAATCTGCACCTCCTGCTAATAAAAAAGACTTTTCAACCTCAGTTTAATTAATTAAACAATAATTAAAGTAATATTATAATATTAATATTAAAGCAATATATAAATAATATTAAAGCAATAATTAGGGAGCCCAATGGTTCTGCTGTCATAGGGTGAAATTCTGTGAAACCTCTTTTTTAAACTCTCAAGCTCTAAATATGCCAACATTTTCAGAAGAGATTTGTGACATTATCGGCCCCTTTTAGCTGTAGGTGCTGCCCAGTTTTATGGTTCTTTTATGTCCTATGTAAGTTCAGTGCTCAACACAGAAATCTTTTTAGGCCGGGTGGCAAGAAATTGTCGGAGAGTGGCAGCCCCCGTGTTGTGACCCAACTCATTGATAACCACCTAAAAACAGCCGGGTGGTTGCTGAAAAGTGCCGGGTGGTGCGCCCAGCTAAAAGGGGCTGGGGAGAACACTGAAGTTTCATCTTTCAAAAGAGATTTCAGTGCACACCGGCAATAGGACCATGCAGCAGGGATTGTGTGCAATGCAATAACTGTGTTGCTTTGTCTAATATGGATAAAGTACAGGATCCCTTGAGATGATATTTCAACTCCAGCCTGGAAATGCTGAATGCAGATCTTAAGTTCTAGGTCAAGTAATAAATGTTCGTTTTGGATAGAGTGGGAGGATATATATTCTGTGCCATGTTTTTATTAGTCTCTCCTCCTTTTTTTTTTTTTTGTCCCGGTGACCAAACATCACAAGTGACGGGAATACACACATTTTAGAGTTGACTGGAGAACAAGAAGGAAGAATAGGTTCTTTATTGGGAACCAATGTTTCAGTGACAGTTGTGTATCATGGGAATTATTCACACTTTGGGGAGATTCCTCTTATCTTTCCCCTTATCTTAAGCTGGGTGGGAAAAAATTGCAGACAGGTGGTGGTCCCTAAATTGTGACCCAGCTTTTCAGTAACCACCCAAAAAGAGCCAGGTGGTTCTGAAAAGTGCTGGGTGGTGCGCCCAGCTAAAGGGGGCTGGGGAGAACACTGCTTTTATTTAGACCCATACTCTTCCTTCCCAGTTTTCAACCCAGCACTTTTTTTGAGGTGGGTGGGAAGAAATTTCAAGTGGTTGGCAGCCCCTGTGTTGTATCTCTTAGTAACCACTCAAAAACAGTCGGGTGGTCGCTGAAAAGTGACGAGTGCTGCGCCCAACTAAAAGAACACAGTATTTGCCCCATTGAAAAAAAATGTAATTTGCTTCGCTATTTGGATACTTTACAATAAAATTAAAAAAATTAGGTCTGTGAATGATGTTACACTTTTCTCCTTCATTGCACTGCAGCTATTTAAAGTAATAATTGGTCACTATTAGATTCTGAGATATCGCCCATGGTCAGATTTATGAGTAGAAATCCTTCATTAGACATTTCTCCTTCTTGTCCTTGCAGGCATGTGGGCGCACTCCCTCACAGTTCAGGATTACCAGGATCTGATAGACAGAGGATGGAGAAGGTAAATGGCTGATGGCTTCCTTATCTATCATTGCTAACTTTCCTTTAAAGTTGATGTATTTATTCAATATTCTTCCTGCCTAATTACATCTTCCAGTATTCTTCAGCTTTTATGTAGGTATCTATTCATCGCAATCTGCACTTCCTACCCATCCCACTTCCTGCCTGAGTCTACTCCCTAATCTTATGTTTATGACAAGGATATACTTGGCTTTTTCTCTGCGGTGATACATGACCGCTCTATGGCTCCCCATCTCTCGGGGGATAATTAAATCAGGCCTGCGTTGTGCATTTTCTGGCCATGTGTTGAGCATATTACACAAACATTGACAGGTTTCTTTTCCCATTGAGGTCAGGGAGGATGTGTGCATATTATTTCCAGAACGTGACCGTGAAACAAGCAGAACAGTAAGGAGAACTACTTCAAGTTTTACAGCTGATTTTTTTTGCAATAAATTTTATCACAGCACAACCTTTTGCAAGGCATCTAGTGAGAGTCTTAAATGGTCTGATAGCTGAAGCTTATAACTAGAGAATTTGTCACAAAAAACAGGTATCGGATCATCATAAAGAATTAAGATTTTGTCCTTGAAGCCTTGAAAAACTTTCCTTGCAGTGGTTCTAGAACAGGGGTGGACAAAGGTTTTTATTCAGGGTTCACAATCTGAAAAAATCTGATTTGCCAGAGGGGCCGGGTCGAAGTTAGAGTGGGCGGGGTTATGCCATCATGACGCCCCTGAATGTGACGTCATGATGGCAACACCCCAGAATCACAGGCTCAGATCTGCGATGGGAGAGTGGGGGGGCTGTGTCACTACACACAACCTGCCCACTCTCAGGTCCGGAGACATGTTCCACAGCTCTGGCCAGTGTGCCCCCCTGGCGGGGATCCTTTTCCTGACCCTGCTCGGAGTGGCACCGGCCAGGGCCATGGAACACCCAAAGAGCTGGAGAGACATCTCCATTTGGCCGTATCCGGCCCGCAGGCCGTAATTTGCCCATGCCTGTGCTAGAATCATACTTCAGGGGTTGAATGCTCATTTATGTCCAGGGGTGATTAAAATAATACTTGTTTTACCTTATCCCACAATCCCCTACAGACTCCGTTTCTCTGAGACCAATCTTCCACAGTCTTTTCTGTAAGCCAACATGGGCTTCAGTCACAGGCGTCAATTATTATTAATATTAAACAGGGTTTATATAGCGCCAACATATTATGCAGCGCTGTAAATTAAATAGGTGTTGCAAATGAGAGATAGATACAGACAGTGACACAGGAGGAGGATAGGACCCTGTCCTGAAAAGCTTAAAATCTAAGATGTGGGGAAGCTGCATACAATAGGATATTTAATGGTATGTGAGTAGTGAGGGTTTGTCATTCCCCTATATTGGAAGACCAATAGACTGTAAATGTAGGTGGAGGATGCTAAGGGCTGGACCATAATTCGGTTCTTAGGGAGACAACAGCAGATTGCTCACTGCCCAGGTACTAAAGTCTCATACAGACGTCTGATAGATGTCAAATGATTGTCCCTGTAAATGATCTTACAGGGCAGAGACGAACATACGAGCAAAGCACACAAATGTCAGAAACCTGTGAACATTATCATCATCCAGTGATAAAAAACCCCAACAAAAACAATGGAAGAGCAGGTAAATACCTACATTTTCAGTTAGATCATCTAAATACATTACAGGTGATTTTAGCTTTCTAGAAAACGGCCACAGCTTAAGTAGAAAACCTGCTTGCTTGTGTGGAAGCGGTGATATCTCTGCAGAGGTCTCCCTACTCCTAAGTTAGAAAAAAAAATGCTCAATCAGTGGGGAGCAGTGGGAACTCTTGAAATTCATACTTTTTAGATTGGCATTTCCCAACCTATTTACTTGAGTGATCCTGTGAAATAACTTTCAGGTCTAGGTGAACTCCCTGTAAAATTACCAAAGCCACAACTCACCGTATATTAGCATGGTGGTCAGTGGGATGAATGCCTCTTATATTGCTGGCCGTTGGAAAAAATCCTTACAGATCATTGGTGTCAGTTATAATGAACTGGGAGGTACAAACTTGAAAATACTGTTTAAGAGCATGTGATTGGCATAATGGCCATGCAGATGATGGTTTTAGAAGTGGAGGTGGGCAGCGTCCATGGCTACAGTTTGCATAGCATGTTTCCGGACTGATGATTGAACATCCTCGTAATGGAATTCGTATTGTATTTCTGTCACTATAAATAGTTGTTTGACAGCCTTATCTTGTGCCTGCAGTCATTTACTTTGTTGTTTATCCTAGTTGTTTATGGAATGTTTTTGGTAACAAATAAAGGAAATGGATTTGTTTAGCAGCATTCTTTTGTATCTGATCCCAGAGTTTTGTATAACTTTATTTTTAGGAGTGGAAAGTATGCGTACAAGCCCTTGATGAATGAGACCTGCTGCCCTCAATACACAATCAGGTATGTTTTATAACTTGGAGTAAATATATATATTATGTGTATCATACCATCACCATTATTTTTAGAATATTTGCACATTGGGGGATTGAAACAGATTTTGTACTCAAGTTTTTCATAGGCTAGTTTAAATCTAAACTTCTGTGTTCTGACTTTGCTTTGTTGAGTTCAGATTGGCTCCTTTGGGAGTTTCTCAGATAAAATCTATACAAATATCAATTTAAGATCAGCTGGTTTTTCTTAAAAGTATAATGTATGACAACAAAAAACATGTGCTGCACATCTCTGTAATACATTTTCATGTACATGTGTAAAGGGGTTGCAAGTACAGAAAAATTACATGCAAAAACCTTCCATTTTCTAACAGAACTAAAATATACTTTTAAGAATCAATGAGCAGGCAGTGCATTATTGCACAATGGGAGACATATGATCTCTCTTCTGCAATAATCCCTCCTACTTGCTTGATCGCTCTGTGTGTCTGTCAAAAGGCTGAAGTACACATGCACAGATTCAGCTTGGGTTGCCACAATACCCTGCAAACCAAGCAAATGAAAATCTGATGCAGCAAATTCAATGTTTTAATTTGCTATCCATTTAAGAGTTGCTAATACTTTATGCTATATTATGGGGAAAGATAAAGTTAAAGCTTCTGGTTAATTATTTCTTTACAAATGTTAGAGGAGGTAAAGATAAAGTACTTTGTCCTATTAATGTCCTTTCCTGTGTGCTAAATGAAGGAGGGATCCAGAAATGAAAAGTATAAAATGAGTATGATTGAGCCATATGGTGATAGAGAGCAGCAAGAGGTCGATGACTGTTAGTATGAGCTGACCCTGATTTTCAGTACAGTCACTGACCCAGAACAAGTATGTGGATGACATGTTCTGGGTCATTAAACATAATATTGAAATAACAGGGTTAGTGTGATAGACAGAACGTTAAGGAGAGGTCAGCATCAGCACATCCTGTGTTTTTCTATAAACAGGTTTCTATTAAAGTTTACTTTCAAGTTTGTAAGGCCAAAACTCAGAGACTGAAAGTGATGGGAATTCAAGATTTTGAGTCACCATCTTTCATTTTTTACCCTTATACTTAAAAGCGAACCTGCCTGGGACGGGCAGATCTCTCAACTGGGACAAAGATGGCAAAGTATTGACTTTACACACAAGATATACAAATGACTGTGGAATCTAAAAAGCAGACATCTAGAGGGAACCCCAGGATATTGTTCCTGTTTTAAGTAATTATGAACTTTTTTTTCTAGGTTATCTGCACCAGATTTCCATCCCAACAAATCACACAAGAAAGTCCTCAAGAGAATGCAGAAGTTTCTTCAGACTGGGGAAGTCTCTCGCTCCACAAACGATGGTGAGAAGATTAGTATTTTAGTTTTAAAAACTTTTATTGAATGTTTTTGAATTTTGTTGAATGGATATATCTAACCGCCCCCTTTAAAGATTCCCAAAAACTATTTAGGTGCAGCTGCAAACAAAAGCTGGTAAGGCTTCAGTAATTAATGAACAAATCAGGCGCTCAAAAATATTACCTTTACACTCATCAATTCTAAAATTAAAAAAATGCATTCATAAAAGTCAATAAAAAAGCAACCGTCATAAAAGATTTTCAGCTTTTCATCTGTCCAATATTATTATTACTCTTAAGCAGAATTTATATAGCACCAACATATTACACAGTGCTGTACATTAAATAGGGGTTGCAAATGACAGACAGACACAGGAGGAGGAGAAGAGCTTACAATCTAGGAGGTGGGGAAAATATTGGACCTTAAATGCACTTACTGGAGGGGACCAAACTTTTATTTAAGACAATGCACTCTATCCTTAAGAAAGTTTTTGGTAGGCTAGAAAGGGTGAAGGTGTGTTGACCTGAAAGTGAAAAATTTTAATAATAAAGCCAACCATTATCCTCACCCTCCCCTGAAGAAAAAAAAAGGAAAATTCCCCTTATCTTGCTGAGCAAAGTAAATGGAACACCTCAGCTTTAATCACTTTTCTTGCTCGCCCCTTCTTCGTATGGCAACCAGGGGAAAAACTGTACAAGCACATTAGAACCAGCAACCAAAGAATCTGAAGGGTGGTTGTCATTTCCAGGTTTTTTGGGACCTGTGTTCTCCACAGCTTGCACTTTAGATTTGTTTGTTGTTTTGTGAGCATATTCACCCTTGATTATTGGTATTCGTGGATTTGCCAGTCCTCTCTCAGCTGAATTTACCTGTTGTTTCTTCTAGAAATTTCTGGAGAGCCAATGGATTCACAGGCTGGCAGTCCCATTTCCCACAAAGTCTGTATTCAGGACAAGACTGATATTTCTGCTGAAGACTTGAAACCTTTAAGTACGGAGCTAGAGGAGACTGAAGGAGAAAACAACAAGCAATTGAACGTGAGCACTGATAAGAAAGTTAATGAAGATTCGGTGGAATCAGAAAAGGATGCTGAACCTAAGACAGCTTTTCAGTCAACTCCAAAACCTGGTAGGTTTCATCTGCAGTCAGCAAGCTGGTGCCTAGTATAGAAGTGAATGTTTGTTATAAACAAGTAAATGGCATACACAAAGAATATTAACAGAACACTAAACCACAGTTTTGCAGTGTCATAGAACATTGGAGAAAATGTTGTTGTAACCATTGTAGTTTATGATGCTTTACAGAGGAATTTGTCTCTCCCTTTAGTTACCGTTGTTCAAAGGAACACAAGAGCTTATATAGTTGTGAGACAATGGGCCTGATTTATTAAAATTCTCCAAGGCTGGAGAGGATACACTTTCATCAATGAAGCTGGGTGATCCAGGAAACCTGGAATGGATCTGGCTCAGGATTCAAAACATTTGCTAACAAATTACATATGACTTTGAAGAAAACAATTCCAGGTTTGCTGTAACACCCAGCTTCACTGATGAAAGTGTATCCTTTTCTGCCTTGAAGAGCTTTATTACATCAGGCCCAATAAATCTGGACTGTTTAAAATGACCTAGATTTCTACATGAATGGCTCTTCAAATATTGTCTGAACATCATCAAGCCACAATAATAGAGAAACACAATATGGCTAAACTAATGACCTAGGCATTTGTATTCCAGGCTAAAAAGTATGTGAACCATTGGATTCAAAAATCTTCATCTTTTATCTGTAGTTGGTTTCACCAAACATTGCTGATCAGAGTTGCAAGGTGGGCTATAAAGAAGTTTCTTCATACAAACCACTCATTGTTTCACTTTTGTGAGCCGTACATGTGCAGGGTTCTCCCTAGGCCCTTTTAGCTGGGCATACCACCTGGCACTTTTCAGCACCCACCCGGCTGTTTTTGGGTGGTTACTAAAGAGTTTGGTCACAATAAAGGGGCTGCCACCCACCTACAATTTCTTTCCACCCGACTTAAAATTCTGGGTTGAGCACTGATGTGTTTAAGTTGTTTTCCTTTGACTTAATATACTGCATTTCAGGTAACTGCCCCATGCTGTGTACACATTTTAATTTCTTGTTCCCGTTATAGCAGCAAGAGACAGCAAGCAGCCCCAAGTATAATATTTGCTATGCCGTGGAGTCACAGTCAGTATCAGTTATTGTGTACCTGGAGGCAGCATAAATATTTATGTCCACAGTCATGCTTTTTTGTGTTAAGGCTGTGATTACTTTGTTCCTGCAAACATTGGGTATCTAAGCAAAGATAGCTTGCATTTCATCAGTCTATAAACATCTCCCTATTTTGTAAAATCTGCATATAACCGTATAGTTTTTTATGTTTGGAAACTGTTCCCTAAGTCCCTGTGCACCATTCTTTTTATTGTACCTCCACAGACAAAACATTTTTCAAAGTAATTATGGATTGGGATCATTTTTTGGTTTTCACTGCTTTAAAGAGCCAGAATGTAAGAAAAACCAAGAATGGTGATTTGCCAGCAAATATTTCAGTGAGCACACTTGACTTGGTGGGGTTTTTTTTCTTCCAAGAACATTGTTGTTTACAATTTAGGAAAAAAAGGGTCTTTTGCATGTTTTTGTTGAAGCCGAATTAATCCAAAGGATCACAAACTAGTATGCAAGATGTGTCTGCCAGGAAGAGGTTGTGCAGCAACAACAAATGACCAGATCTTGTTTAATCCGTTTAATTTTTTAAATTAATTTTTAGATCCAGATATTTCACAATTTACAATTTTTACACTCTTAAGTAGTTATAGAAACCCCGAGATTTGTTTCCTTTTTTGTAGGGGAGATTATACGGAGCGAGTGTATGACTGCAGCGTATGTGTCACACATGCTGTGTTTAGCTATAGATTTATTGGCATGAAAGTAAATGGTAAAACAAGTGGAGATTCTTTTCCTGTTGTCTCTTGGAAATCTTTCCAGCTTGGTTGAGTTTTGTCCCACGCACATATGGCTTCTTTTTATTCTGTTTGTACTAGAAGTACCGATGAGTGGGAGCGTTGGGTGGTGTGCACATTATTTCGATCAATGTGTGTGGTTCTGGGGCTGTGTTATATTTTCTCATGCGTTTATACTTCTGTGATTGATGAAATGTCAGCTCTGTGTGAAGTGATTTAGACTGTATAGGATTTACAGTTATAATGTGTATTTTAGCCAGTAAATGACACTACATGCTAGCCTATTATTATTATTATTTTTATTATTAAACAGGATTTATTTAGCGCCAACATATTACGAGCACTGTACATTAGTCCCTGGTAAATGTGCATCTGTAATTGTATTTATTAATATTGTAAATGGTGCTTTTGCTTCTTTAAATACAGCATCTTTATCTTTTTGAGGAAAGAAGGAATCTTTTAACTCCAGTTTTTTGTGGTTTAGGTTGCAACTTTTGTTTGTGTCCTGCTTCAGACTTCCCCTTATCTTGTTCACTATGGGCACTGGGTCCTGTGCCCCATCTGTTGATAGGTTGGACATTACCATATCGGAATGCCAAGTGGAATTGTTTCATGGTTTTTATAAAACTGGGGGAGATCATAGAACTATGGAGTCAAATGATGTTTTGACACTATCCTGAGCATACAATTTCCTGTTATTGAATTGCAAGAGATCCCTTTTAGTTAGATCCTGGATAGGAGGATGGGCACAATATGTTTTTTGTACTCTATATGGGATCTATATTTTAGCTTTCAGTAATTTAAGTACAGATGCCATTGCATCAGGAAACAAACTAGGCCATTTATAAATAGAAATCAGCCATTTCATGCACTGATTACCTGCATGTACCACATCTCATTGAGCTTTACTTTTATACACTATAGGTATAGGTGCCGATGCCAGTAAACCACCTTGCCGTAAAGCCAAAGACATCCGTAAAGAACGTCGCTTGAAGAAACTTCAGCTGCAAAGTTCTGATCATGCCATATCCTCAGGGGAAACTGTCACCATCCCAAACACATCAAAGCCAAAAGCTACTGGTAGCAAGTCACTGGAGGAATTTCTCATTGTGGCAGACCCAGAAAATGCAGCACATCGACTTGAGGTATGATGTTTTGTCCATTGTTTTTGTAAAAAGTTTCTGCAGTGCCCTAAACTTCCTACAGCCTGTTTCATGGTGCAAGGTGCAGTAAGGCACCACAACTAGCAGACAGGCAGTTTAAGAAGAATTGTAGCTTCCCTTTGCACATTTACATTTATACTATCCCAAAAAAATCTATTATTGCAAATTTAATTTTTTGAATCCCTATAAGGCATTGCAGTTTTCAGGAGTCCAAAATCACTTCAATACAGGTACCCACGCATTGTTTAAACCTGTTTGTTCAATATAAAATGTTTTTATATTCCAGTCAAACATGTAAAAGTGAAGTTTGTGTTTGTTTTATAATCCACTTTGATTGATGGCTCATTGGGGTGGAAACAAGCAGACATGTAGGTATGTTTTTGTTCACTATTGAAGTATTTCAATTTGATTTATTTAGTAAATGCAACAATTGAATAAACTATGTATCAAAAAATAAGCAGCAATTACCAATATGTCCTCTAATCACCTTTCTGATTTGAAAAGTAATATTTAATATAAGAAATTCTCTCAAAGCCAGCGATCTACATTTTATTCCTGTCAGATGTGATGTGGACTTGTCCCCAATAAATTCAGTTGATTCTGTTTGCATGAAACAACTATTTAATTGTGTTACCTGCCCATTCAGTGCAGATTACAAGTACTTCCTGGGCCCCCCAGCAAAGTATTTTCACCATCCCTAAATCACTTCATGTGCGGTGGCACTATGACAGTGCCATATATTAAAATGGCATCTCAGAGAACCTTCACAACGCACATGCATTGCAGTGCACATTAAATCTAGCGTGCTTCAGGTGCAGTGGGGAGAAAAAAGCCATGTGCATGTGCATTTTTTTGTTGCAGCCCATTTAGAATGAACTTGTGTGAATACCCTTAGGATGGTATAAATGGGAAGGCAGTGAGGTAGGGTAAATGTGTGCATATGCTGCAGGAGGCACCATCACTCTGCCCCGAATGGATACAGTAATTGTAACCCTTTAAATCTTTCAAAATGCCTTCATGCAATGTTGAAAAAGCAGTTTAATGTTCCATAACAAATGGTTAAAAAAGCATACTTGGGGAAGGAAGCTTCCAATGATGATCACCTTTTTAAGTAAAAACTCCTGATTGTTCCAGGTAACTCAAAAAGTAATAAAGGCAATATATTAACGTGTGGCAAGGTTCCTGGCATGTTTAAAAAGGAAGGTCAGCAAAGACAGCTGCTGTTTTCCTAAATGCAGCTTTTGTTAAAGGTATTTCTACTGATGCTGTGTTTTGTATGTTTACCACCAGAGGGCAGTATGGGATCACCTGAGACCATCTCACAATGTATTCTAATGCATTTATATGTTTCGGATTATAGTTATATATTATAGTTATATGATAGTTAACTCTTATTTGATTTTTTTTCCCCCCTTAAGGCATTGCTACTGTTTGTGTTCACCTTTGTTGTAAGATAATATCTCCACTGTTTCAAAATATAATGTGTTTTGTGTTAAAAAAAAATACTTCCTACTGTTCAGTGGAGAAAAGAGTAATGTGTAGTTTTACTAATACCCAAAACTGTGCTCCATTATTACACCCAGAGCAAAATATGGCTATTGGTTATTGTAGTTTGCATTAAAGAGACTCTGGTATCATTTTTAATGCTTATTTGCTGTGCTTTATTACTCCGTTTAGAATTAATTACCTAGCACATCAAAGCCATCTACTTGTCTGAGTGTCCAATTTCTTTCTGTGCTAGCCCAGCTACTCTTCCATTTCCCTTATTGCATCTATAACAGGAAGCAGCCAGGGATAAACATAGGTGAATAAATAGGGAGTCACTTCAGTCTTCTGGAGCTGCTCATATCACAAACAAACCCAGTAGCAGTTACAGGACTTTGAATGAATATTTACACATGAAAATTTTACAGGTAAAACAATGTGCATAAAAAACATTAAAGCATATCTAATCTTAAGATTTTGAGTGAAATGAATGGTCTGGCCACATGAGCTCTTTGAGCTTGTTTCCTGCACTGCCTTCTCTAATACATTTGTTTGCCCAAGGAAGGCAAGTTACATATTTTTGTTGCAGGAACCTTTGTATCCTTCCGATAAGTGGAGCTTTATAGTAACCCGACCACATGCAAAGCTTTTCAGTATAAGTGACTACAAATGAATGCCTGCTGGCTAGTAATGACATCTCTGTACTGTGCTCTGCAGTTATACCACTGGCTGCACATCCCCCTACATAGCTGTGCATGGCAGTTTCCTAGCACTTTGCTGCAGCTTATTAATAATCTGCACACAGCTAATTGTTATTTTTTTATATTAAAGGAATTTGCTTTTTCTTACTTTTCATTCCTAAAGCCGCGTCTCTTCGTGGCTTCAGTAGATTATGTATAGATGATGAAATCATGCAGATGGTAGCACCTCGAAATGCTCTTTTGTATGTTAATATTAAAAATGGCAATATTGTTTTAAAAGCATAGGATAGATCTGTTTTTCTTGGTGAAAACTAAGCATCATACAGCTAAAATATGGATGCATATCATCTGTTATTGGCCACATTGTAGCTGCAATGATTTAGTTCATTCCTAAGCACCAGGTCTACATAGGCAAAGGGTAACCATGTCTTTTACTGGTATTTTTGCAATTGGCTGATGTCCTGCAGTAGACGTCTTGTTTTACTGCAAAGTGTAACTAATATTTCATTATATATCACCAAATCAACATTACATGAGACTTCTGACAGGACTGAACAAATCAGGACAAAAATAAGTAGGTATCTAAAGACCATCTGACGGTTAATCCATTGCCTTTCATATATTTTTTGTCTTACCCAGCTGTCTGCAGTTATTAAACCCTATAAACAGGCAACCTACTGTATACACAGTACCTTTAAATCGGAGGTTGATAAATGAAAGTGTCCTATTAAATTCTCTCTGCTGTCGTTATCAAGTCTGTAGTGTTACCTCTTAGGGCCATTTTAGACTTGCAGATGACTGCAAGGTTTTACTGCAGGCTCAACCACACAGCCATTCATCTGAATGGGAGCAGTTGGGAACCATTTTGTGGTTCCTGGAGGAAGAACTGCATCTCAACTCCCTTTAACCATCAAATCGTTACGTAGTTAGAGAGGGGTGATCCGGAGCTTTAGCTGCAAGTCTGAAAGAGGCCTTAGGGTTCTGCAGATTGTGTTATGTATTTCTGCTCACTTTGTTTTAAATGAAACATGAGGACATAGTTGTTCAGATGGGTGCTGAATGCCCACATTTGAAACTTTTTAGCTATATCATTGTTTAATCTTTATATCATCCCTAAAAAAACAACCAAATTATTCAATCGCTTTTCCTAGTTATTAGCATCGTTATTCATACTTTTTTTTCTATTGAATCCAATGTTGGATGAAAACCACTTAATAGACCCCTTAGTGCTACTGGGATATTAGGATTTGCACATGTCTACCTGCTGACCTTCTTTTATAGCCAACAACGGTGGCCAGACCCAAGAAAAAGAGCTCCTGTAATACATTGGAACAAATTGATGTATTGGGCACACACAACCACTTTCACAGAGCCTTCTTTAGGATGTTAGTAAATAAAGTTAAAACTCTAAATCTTTAATTGGATTGACTTAAATTGTTCTTTTGTCTTTGATAGTTTAAAGTAAAAAAAAAAAACATATGGCTATTTATACAATGTAATAATTGTCCAATACTGCAATGATTGTATTGGTGCTACAATTCCAATGTTTTCCTTTTTTTTTCGCTCCTTTTGAAGGTAAGACTTGTCAGGTCTTCTCCTCCTAGCCCTCAGTTCAAAGCTTCGTTTCAGGAGTCTTACCAGGTGTATAAACGCTATCAGATGACCATTCACAAGGATCCACCCGACAAGCCCAGCATAAGCCAGGTCAGACAGTAAGAGAAGGATCTTGCAAAGCTTGCAGAACGACATGACCACAACACTAATCTCACACTTCAACAACCGAACATTATCATATTTAAGTTTAAACTTTGATTTAACAAGTACAGTTCTTTCTTGTGTAGGTATCGATAACTCTTTATACAGCACTGCCACAACATCAATCTTTTCACAAGACCTTTTTTGAGAGAGAAGCTAGTGTGTTGGGTTTACTAAAGGCTGTTCACTTAGCAGAGTTATACGTCTGCAAGAAATGATTCCCTTAGCTTAGTAAAAGAGGTGAGCTCTGGCTTCAGTCACCCAGCCATGTGCGTATATTATATATTCCCTGTATACAATTGGGTATTCTTTGCTAAGTGAATTATCCCTTGAAGGGTGATAATGAACTTTGCTAAGTGAACAGCTATACCCCCTTTAGTAAATCAACCTGAATTAATTGGCTTCAGGAATTTTGGTACATCTTGCGATTTTACTGCAGCCACTCAAGTCACTATATTGTGTATCCTAACTGTACGCATATTTCCCCTTGTACTTGATCTTGTACTTAGCTTTGTGTCAGCAGAAATCGGCAAAGTTCAGCCTAAAAAGCCTAGGAAATCTAAACAGGATCTCGGTGTTCAGCACAAATAGACCTTGCCATGCCATGTTTCTTTACACTGGGCATTGACCCAGTTGTATTATTAGCTGCTTACCTGCAACTCGAGAATGTGTGCTTGATTCCACTGGCTTTTTTTTATTAGAAATGTGCTGATGTTGTTTTTTTGTGGATCTAGGATTGTAAGTGCATAATAAATGACAGAAAGTTCCTGCTGTTGTTTTTCAGGAGTTTGATGTACTTTTTTTGAAGTTTATTTTATTAGTGTGGTGGAAAAGGTGGCATTTTCATTTAAAGTGTATGTGAACAAAACAATATAGGTATTGTAAAGAAAGTGTTTTCCTTGTACCCATGTCAATGGGGTAAAATAGAAAACTTTCCAATTACCTTTTTGATGAGGAAGTTCTTTCCATTGGCTTCCATTTCACCTTAGAGTCAAATTCAAGCTCCTGTGCTTTGCCTTTAAATCCCTCCACAGTTATTGTCCCACTTACCTTTCTGACCTGGTAAAAAAAAATACTCCCCCAGCCACTCTCTTCGCTCCTCCAATGACCTACTAATGACTTCCTCACTCATAACCTCATCACACGCACGGATACAAGACTTTTCTAGAGCTGCCCCGATTCTCTGGAATGGTCTCCCATGTCCTATTCGGCTTGCTCCTACTTTCTGCTCATTTAAAAGAGCACTCAAAACCCATCTTTTTAAACTTGCCTATCCATCTTCTTCTGTCTACTAAAACCGTCACTACTTCCCACCACTACATATCTCCCCTTCTATTGTGTGATGCTTCCCCTACCTCCTAGATTGTAAGCTCTTCGGGGCAGGGTCCTCTCCTCCTCCTGTGTCATTGTCTGTATCTGTCTGTCATTTGCTACCCCTATTTAATGTACAACGCTGCGTAATATGTTGGGGCCATATAAGTCCTGTTTAATAATGATAATAATATTTGTAATGTGGCCATATGAGTGCCAATAAATACAGTATCTCCACGTTGTGAGGGGTGGGGTGTGTGGAAGCTACTTGTGACAAGAATAACCCTCCTATGCTTTTTAAGGTTGGACAAGATCTTGGCTGTGTCGGACAATGGACATTGTTTGTGTCCCATGGGCTCTTTGCTTTTGTCCAAAATTGTTCTGTTTCCTATAATGAATCAACTGCGCATATCAAACCACATCAAACCTATGGATAGCTTTGACCCACTGGCTCTTTTTTTAACTTTAAATATACTTTATGTAAATGTTATTAGACAAAGCTTTAGCAGATATACTAAAACATTAGGTTTCCACTAATTAGTGGAACAGACAAAACAAAAGGGCTGTTATCATAATAGCCAATACATTTGTGTATTCTTCAGAGCAAGTTTGAAAGGAAGGTAAAATCTGGTTGCTGGGGGCAGCACTCTTATTCTTTTTTATGTCTTTTTTACAATTTGCTTTCTTTACCTGAACTTCACTGGAGCTCAAACTGCTTGAATCCAGTAACAGCCTGACTTTTGTTCTTGCTTTTCATGATAATAATCTTCCCTTTTGGGCCCGGTTGGTACAATATTTCTGGATTAATTTAGATGAACTGAAGGTTTAGGTGTTATGTTGTCCATATACATAAACAGTTTTCTACTATTCTAGCTCTTTATTACAAAAACAAGTAGAGTTATTGCAACATACTAAAAATCCTGCCGACATATAAACTAATATATAAAAACACAAACTGATGGTAGTAGGTTCACCATAATTGGTTATTTTTGTACTGAAAACAAGTTAGGATTTCAAGAACTTTTGTCTATTTAACCTCAATTCTGGCCAGATTCTACTAATATACAAATATCAGTTTTAGGTTGACTAATCCCTAAAGTGTACCCCTACTAGCCACGCTAAATATTCTCCATGGGGTATGGTAATACCCAACCATGATTACCAGTCCATGGAGTCCCTCACTGTCTTCCTCTTACCTGTGATTGTCTCTGTGCTTGTTTTTATTGGCGCTGCCATCTTGTGTTATGGCTCCTGCGGTCACTTCTAATTTCATGCTATTGCGTTTGTGCAGGAACTCTTCTGAAGCCCTTCTGCAATACACATGTCACACATCTCAAGGGGTTCTGTAAATTGTACTAATCTTGTGCATGTTCAGCAGCAGCTACCTATACCATCTGCCTACTCATGAATCAGGAAAATGAAGGTTAATTGGTTTCCCCCAAAATTGTCCTTAGACTGTAAAGAAGATAAATTATTGAGGTAGGGATATTAGATTGTGAGCCCCTTTGAGGGACAGCTAGTGACGTGACAATGGACTTTGTAAAGAGCTGCGAAATGTGTCAGTATGTGTATAAATACTGTGTAATAAATAATATGATATAAATCATAAGGACAGAATAGGACTTGTTTAGAACAAATGGTTAAGTAGATTTTAAGGGTTCCACTATGTAATGAATTCAAGGTCACCTATGCAAAAAAACCTTTGGTGAAAAACTCTTGATTAAGATTAACAAATATTAAAGAGCAATGAAATGGAGCATAAGTGATATTACCGTAATTGTCAGTTGATCCTGCTGTGGGTTTAAAAATCCAGGAAAAGTACAGTGTTAAGGAAATATCTGGTCACCTGCAGTGTTTCCCCCAGCCCCTTTTAGCCGGGTGCACCACCCAGCACTTTTCAGGAACCACCTGGCTGTTTTTGGGAGGTTACTGATGAGTTGGGTCACAATACAGGGGCTGCCACCTGCCTACAATTTCTTCCCACCCAGCTTGAAACATTTTCTGGGTTAAACACTGCACCTGTATCTGGTTTTTAATTTTCGAAGTGACTTTTGGAAAAAAATAGAAAATCATAAGCGTTTAGCTCCAACCATCAACAATTATGTGCAATGCATTTTTGATCTCATGGCCTCCATATCTTTTACTTGTGATGAACTTACCCTTAGGTGTACGAAATTGGTGTTTAAACTACAGTGTAGGAACACTACTAAAAACTGAAATGTAAAAAAAAAAAGGAACCATAATCTGCAACCATAATTATGAATTTGATCCTGCCTGTGGTCATCGTCAAAATGAGGCACTTACCTAAAAAGTTTATTTTTATACCTTTTACATTTTTTGCTCGGGTTTTCCTAACTTGATCTCCATATATCTCAAAATAACTCCCAAAAAACTAAATAGGAAAGGGTTGGACTTTTTACATTTTTATATTTCTGATGTATATCAATTTATAAAGTTGCTTCTAAGATTTTACACTTTGCTGTGCAGTGTAGGGCTGGGCAAATTCCAGGAGTTGGAAAGTCAGCGTAACTAAAACATTTATAGCTGACTTTCCTTTCCTTTTTCCTTTCACAGAGGAGCTAACTGACTAGCTCCTCTGTTCCTCATTAATTTACCTACTCCTGGCAGTATTTTCACCTTGTATTTCTTTTTGGTTAGGCATGGATCAGTCAATGTAGCACTTACTAGGAACAGGTGACAGGTTGATGTATATTGGGATTATTTATATTTTTTTTCTTCCTCCATAGCAGATGGCAATATACTACAAACCTGCAGTGCCCATTACTGCACATCTTCATGTTCATGCATTATATTAGTTCTGTAGCTTATCCCTTGTCTACTTGACTTTCCCTTGCCCCTTAAGGTCAAGTTAGTTCCAGTCTCCATGGAGGACCCAGAATTCGTGTCATCCTTCGAATCATCTGCAGCTCTCTATGCCAAGTACCAGATGAGCGTGCACAAGGATCTCCCACATGAATGCGGCCCAGATGAGGTACAGCCAATCTGCTCCTCTTACGTGTTGTTCTGTGTCCTATCCTGTATTTTTTTTTCCCTCGTCAGTCTCTTCATGGTTTGTCACAGCACTTTATGGGGACATGGTTGAACTTTCCCTCACACATCGCAGCAGTCATCACTTTACTGCTAGTGTAACATAGCTGATGAGTCACTTTTTTCCCTGTAAGGTGTGTTTTACAAGACTCCGTGGCCTTGCCTTTCCAGTGTATTTTATAGTCCCATTTTTTTTCTGCTGAAAATGTCCAGACCAAATTTTACACACTCCTGTTGTGACTCATATGTGCTTGTTAAAAAGAAGCAAAGCCCCACAATTCCATGGGGACGAGTATATTGTCATCTCTTACACCAGCTGCTGTATGAGGCTATAAAGAATATAAGAAGTTTAATCTGCTTATATTTTGCCCTCACTAGTTCCTAGTTTCCTGCTTTATTAATTCGTATTTCATTATTAATAAACCTTTCAAATTAGTATTACATGCCTTTTTGAGATCCAGTCACATCATCTCTTTAATCAATACAGGCAGATTATGGCAGGTGGGTGGGACCAAAAGGGTGCTGTACAAAGCTTTCTGAAAAACGTACAGAACCTTGCTCTTGTGGGATGGCTCTTGGGAGGAGTTGTGCAATTATCCAAATGCTCTGATGGATGGATATCAGTCTGGAGAAGTGGGACATACCTAGACATTCTATATAGGAAATGCTAAAATGTGATGCTGAACCACCATGACCGAAAGGGTAAAAATCTAATGAATAAGAGGGGCCAGGGGTGGTAAGGCTAGGGAGGAGGGAGCTAAATGATACTGAGCCAGGAAGTAGGTTTTTCTTAAGCTTCTATTGCATAAATAAAGCAAGTATACACTTTAATCACATAGAATGGGGCTGTACAACTATGCAATACGTCTTGAGCACAACTTTAATGTATCAGAAAATGGGTAACGCTGTCTCCACAAGCCCGATGTAATGGGTTTTGTCTAAGCAATAAGAACATTAGTACCTAAGATAAAACAAACAGTAATTATTTTAGTGCAGTCTGTAAATGCACATACAGTGCAGCTGTAAGAGTTGCCAATATGTTATTCCTTGGCGTGGGGCAAAGGACTTGCCTATAAAGATGAGGTCAGCGTGATGGACAGTAGATCCCTTTCATGGCAATTACCTAGTCAGAAGTGCAGGAAAGGTAAAATTGAAAGGAAAAAAAACAATAAATTAGAACAAGCAAACAATGTTTGCGATCACACACATTTTGTAGGAGAACAGAATCCTTTATTTCTAATCAAATATTTTCTTTTATATTTGCAACCAGGGTTAAGTACATAACCAACTTCTTTTCTCTCTTTCACTTTCTCTTTTTTATCCATTTTGTCAAAATGTGTTTTTGGTGCTATGTAAGTGGTCCCTTACACAGTAAAGGGTTTTCCAACATGAGCATTCTTCCGCTGCACAACTACATTAGGGTTTCCCCACAAGTCTGTTGCACAGAACAGTTTACCGAATGTTCTACAAATGCGGAATATATACCAGATTTACATTTACATTTAAAATTTGCATTTTTACCTCAAAGCATGTGATTCCATTAAATCCCAAGACACCATAACAATCCTGCATTTTAATGTACAACAGTAATGGATATGAACCATTTGTGTTAAAGTTGGGCTGTTGTTTGGGCCTACGCTGCTTTTCTAGTAAATTTAAAATAGAAACTGCTATATTGGTTTTATATAAAGTCATATAAAGATTCTTTTTACCTGTAAATATGATTAGGGGCAAGATGAGATTCAGGTGTTAAGAGGTACACTACTTAACCTGTTTACAATCACTTTTTTGTGATAATAAATATTACAAGTTTTATGGCATCTGTATAAAATGCACAGAAAACTCCTCATAATTATCCCACTCCCCTGCAAGAGTTTTGGCCTTTTACTGGATTCTAGAATACAGACATACCTTATCCCTAAACCCAGCAAAATCAGACAGTATCTAGAGGCTTCATCCTGTCTGATCTCTGTAACCACATAAGTACAGAGCCTGGCTGTGCAACTTCTGCAAGAAAACACTTTGACTGCACTAAAGTGCTTGTGGCTAGGGAATGAAGTGCCAACAGCTGCTTACTTACACAGAGCACTTCTTGTTGGCATCTGAAAATCCTAATCCCAGAGGTGTCTAAAAATGTGCTGCAGGTAACATTTGGTTATGTTTTCTATATGTATATACTAGAACACATTCTACTTCCCTCCTTACATTCTGATCTTTGTATTTTGTATTTTCATTTTACATTTTTATAATTGCTTCCATTTTTTGTTTTTTTTATTGTGATATTATATAATGAAAACATTTTATTAGAAGGTAGGTTTAAAATAAAATTGTAGAGGGTTTTTTTCTGGGCTGGTAAATTAAGTATTTAAACATAATTAGGCTTTCCCCCAGTATCAGATTCTTTTGTGTCCTGAATAACATTTTGCTTCTTTTTAGTGATTTGTATATTCGATTTATCTCTCACAAAGCACTGGAGAGGAGAAGAGCAGGCACTATTGTTAAAATGTTACTGAATTTGTTTATTAAAGAAGTGAATCTGGCATTCACTGAAACATTTCCTGGTGGAGAAATGTTACTGCCATTGAAGCAAATGGACCTAGAAGATTCTCCTCCAAGGAATGTTTCAGTGAATGTCAGATTTTCTGGTATATAAATAGAGCCCCCCAGAGATCGTATCTAGGAGTGATGGAAACCTTTAGATTTTAATTCACAAGTTCAGCCAAATCTTTTTTTGTGGGGTGGGTTGGTAATAAAAGTTTTGTAAGGCTGAGTACACATACATTGATTTTTGTCGTTGGAAAAGATCTTTCATGATAGTTTCCAAAAACACTGAAAGATTCAAAAACGAGCGCTGTACATACAGCCTCATTCTGCTCCGTAGAGAGGAGGGGGAGAACGAGCGAGTGCACCCCGCTGTGTTCACTTGCATTGCGTTTGTTCATCTTTTGTCATTTCTGGTTCCTCCAGGACAGATCCATGAATGAAATCGGACGGCTGCTGTACATGTCAGATTCTCTTCCGAACCGCGAGGCGAGATTCAGACGAGAATCATCTGACGTGTGTACACAGCCTAAGATCTTGTTTGCCACGTGTCTTCATCATACAGATATACCATCCTGGTGACCCCAGGACAAAAACTTTTTTAACTTTTTTGTAATGTAAAAAACTTTGAGTTGACCAGTAAAATTTAGCCTTCGTCCAATAATTTTCTAGGTTCAGGCTCTGCAGGCACCTTGATTCACCAGCCTGAAATTACATAACGCCCACACCTGTACAGGGGTTCATTTATTCTGGCAGCGATCTTCAGCCTGCACAGCTCCGCTTTTTTGACTGATACTTATTGATCAGTCAGGTAAGTAGGTGGTATTATTGCAGAAGGTACATTGCCTGTCCTTTTTTGCAATAATGATTTGCCTGATGGACTTTTATCCAAGTGCTGGAGTTTTATCCAAGAAGTCAAATTTTAGTTCTGATTTGAAGAAGATTGCAAATAGGCAGGTCATTTCTGCAGTACAGGGCTGCCTGTTTAGAGTCTAATTTTTCTAATTTAAATCTACTTTAAACTTCAATTTGTCATGGAATAATAATAATAATAATATTAATGGAAGGAAGTAGAAGATATGATGAAAATAAAGACAGTTTGTCTGTTTTCTCTGCAAAATTAAAAGTGCTTCTTGCAAACACTTTAAATTCCCTGAATCACAGCCATCAATTATTTTGTCTTTAGGAGGGAAACGCAGAATAAAATGCTTATGTGTCTAGGAGCTTTGATTATTTTTCTGAACAAAATTGTCTCATAATTTTGTTAATGTAAATCTCGCCTTCGTGAATAGTGTTTGTGTATTTAAAGGCTTTCCAACCTTAATGCGATGTCACTTTGCAGCCCGTTTAGTCCTGCAGTTTTGTATCTTCACTTAGTCTTGGCGGCTGCATAATTGGAGCTGAGTGCTGAAGTCATTTGTCAGGACACAATGTTTTGTCATGAATAACAGCTTATCACTTCACTCCAATCAGTGTCAGGACCAGCTTCCTCTTTGCATTGGGAGAAAGTGATTAGAGGAGAGCAGTGAGCTAAGCCTTAAAGGTAAACAATAGTGTGTTTTCATGGGGGTACACAATTTGAGCATTTATTTTAAAGACTAAATGAAAGTATTTTGTCTAAAGGGGGTTTTATGCTTACTAGTCAGTTTATTTCTATATGAGGGTATTTCTTAAACTGGCAGTTTTTATAAACAGTTTGTATCCACACATATTGTTGCACAAAATCATCACAAACTAGGCAATTCACCATCAGAATTTGATTGTGGAGCAATGACTTCTTCAACATAGTTTCAAAGTATGAGAAGAAACTTTAGCAATTTAGTTCAAAGTGATTAGATTTTTGCAACTAGCTGTAACTAGGGTAATTTTTATCTCACCTCTGTGGTCTCATCTATGTCTTTGTATCTAAAAGTAGAACCATAATTTTAACTTCTATCAAACATCGAGCCTACAGGTTGTTTTGTTTATTTACTTTGATAGCGATCCTTTAAAGGAAAGGAGCAGTAACGCTATACTGAATTCAGTCACTATCCTTGGCTCCGTCTTTGTAATGCAGCAGATGCATCCCAGCTACGTATGGGTTCCCTAGGCTTCCATAATAAGTGCTTCCGAGCTTACGAAAGATGTACAAAGAGCAATTCATTCCCCTTACTTGCTCTTTAGATTGCTTTCTTGTACAGTATTTAATAAACTCTATTTAAGATATCTCCCCTCCAGTTGTATGATACTTCCCCCACCTCTTAGATTCTAAGCTCTTTGGGGCAGGGTCCTCTCATCCTGTGTCTGTATCTGTCTGTCATTTACAACCCTTATTTAATGTACAGCGCTTCGTAATATGTTGGTGCTAAATAAATCCTGTGTAATAATATAGTGTCTTACCCCTGGACAAAGAGACACTGGCCAACTACTGCAGTTTAAGCAAAAAGCACAACCTACATATGTAGTAGGGAAAATACGGCTACACTCCTAATTAAGACCCAGTCCCTACATAGAATTAGCCAACTTGGCAGAATAAATACTGCTTCCATATTTTCCCAGGAGATATAAATGTAATGCTGACCTGTTCCATTGCCACCTTTTTCTATTCGTGCCTTAAGGTGATGTTCATTCTTGGGATCCAACATTGTATTCAGGATTTGGAACTTTTTGAAAATGTGGGTGTTCATATTGCTATTTAAAAATAAATGTAGACACATGTTCTTGCAGTTCATCCGTTCTGTCAGCTTCGGTACTTTTCAAATAAGAATGGTTGTAAAATTTAGAATGACCACTTACACTGTGTGGTCCATTGCAAGAGAGTTTTTTCACGGCAGCTCTGCACTTTATGGGAATTTTCACAAAGGACACTGAGTTCACCCGTGCTTAGGTGCCATAGGCAGAACACAGGGGTTAGGTAGGTATAATTCTATTTTTAGGTGTATTTTTCTTAGGGAAGGGGGCCCAAAGAATCATTATTATTTTTCTATGAAGGAATAGTATTCTCTCTCATTCCATGCTTATTTGAAATGCTGCTTTAATATCCTGGAATTATGTACTGCTTATGTGTACCCCAATCTCACTTAACTGGAGGACCTGCAAAAGTTAACTGGCCTTTGATTGAAGTTTCATTGACGTCTTTGGTTAAGCATATAGGGGCACAATTATTGCTGTGAATCTTCTAGCCAGGTGTATTAGAGTGGGGATAATCAAGCTGTTGTAAAAATTATCACAGTTGTGGGAAGTGCATGTGGTAGATAGCACACTTTTACCTTTTCATTTTTACTGTGTCCTCTCTGAGATTTAATTGCTCTAAAATAGTATTTATGATAAAGCCATTGGCTGCCTTCTTTAGCCCTCATTTTTTAACAAATCTTTATCTAGTTATTTTTACCTCTGTTACTAACAGAACAAGCATTATTTTTCATGTGCCTAGCCCAAGCTATTCCAGGACACACTTAAATCCTGCTCTTGTCTTCCATAGTAGATCTGTGGACAGGGGAGGCTGGTAAATATAGACTGGTTCCTCTACTTTGATTTAGAGCAATATGCAGCTTGCTGGGGAGAAGGTGAACAAGCACTCCTCTGTTCTGCACTACATTAGCTGAGCCCTCCCTTCTTCCTCCAGAACAAGTAGAGGTGGGGGTACACTCTGCATGCCTTCTAAACCGCAGCCACCCGCCAGTGAAACGGAAATGCAGGAGGCAAACACACCGGGCTCAGCTAGTTCCAGCTCCAAGGGACAATCACAGCTTTGACATTGTGCAGTAACAGCATGTGCAAGGAAGCAGGCCAGCAAAGTGATGGAATGCCTTCTTACCATCCCCCCCCCCCAATATACACACACATTTAACCCTGACTAACCCTGACTAGTTACTAACCACGCTGCACCCATAAAGCAATCTGTTCTCTTGTTGTTGTCTTTTAAGTGCATTTAGTTATAAATACATTTCTCACCAATATAGGGATTTCTACTGTTTCTTCTTCTTTAGTTTCTTAGATTTTCACCCTCTACTCCTTTTTGGCTGTAAAAAAAAATCCTAATTTTTATATATAAACTTTTCCACTAGGTTTCCACCAGTGTTCCTGTACTAAGTTCATCATAGTCATTCTTGGATGACCACCTTTGTTCTTCTTTGGTCTGAAAAGATTTTTCTTATACCAAGCTTGGAATCTAGAAGGTTTCCAAGGAGATCAAAATAAATTATTTATTGGATCTCAAGACATCTGGTATGAAATTAAAGTAAAATCACTATATTCATTCAGAAAACAATTCCCTACTTTTTTAAATAACATACTCAAGGCTTTGGATTTTCATTTTGGTTTTTCTAGAGTATACTGGAAGAATTACTTGTCAAAAACACATCCTGAAAATACAGTTTTACTGATTTTCATTATAAATTTCGGGGATTCCCAGTCCTTCCAAGGAGTGTTATAGTAGTGCATCCTCCATTATCTTTTCTTCTATATTGCACTTGGCTTGCATTTTCTGTGCCAGCCTACTTCTTGATCTCTAGTAATTTATCCTAAATTATGCACCATCACACACCAATACCCTCTGCAGGTTTTATACTCCCAGTGTTCCGCATAGTTAATCTGTAGTTTATGTGTGAGAGAGAAAGAAAGACAGGCTTTTGAAGGGCAAGATTATTTTTTAAAAACACTTATTTTTTATTCTGTAGTTTAGTTACCCTGAAGTCCTAGTTTAAACCATAGATCAGTAGTTTCCCAATCTTTTGGAGCTCGCAGACCACTAAATCTACGAGACTCCAGACCGCACATGCGGGGGAAGCCATATATCACTCGAAGCCGTGTGTCACTCGAGGGGGAAGAAACTTCCCCCTGAGTGATGTCATAATGCCCGAACCGGCCTACTTTCTCATCACAGGTCTGAGCCTGCAATGGGAAAGTGGGCAGGTTGTGTCCGGAGACACAACGCGTCCTGAGCCTGCGATGCATGTGGGGAACATGGTCCACGGCTCTTGCCGGTGCACCCCCAAGCGGGGTCCTTCTCTAACTTCTCTACGTGCTCTTGCGGCCGAGCTGTCAGACGGCCATGGCCCACTATTTGGGGACCCCTGCCATGGATTAAAATGTAGGCTTGAAGGACATGGTTGGTGGCTGTAACGTCTTTGGATTGTGTGGACAGATCACAGACTGGCTCTGCTTCTTGTATAGCATCACTTTTGATGTCAGAAGTTGACCTTTTACAAGTAAAGATAGCATGGCATATGACACACTATTAAAAGAGTTTTTCTTTATAATGAAATTATTAATTAATAGAAATTTTATTTTAATCAAATACATTTTTTTAATATTAGCAATAGGGTAATAATAGGGTGTACTGTGTAGTCTCCCTTTTGTGTCTATAGTGCAATATGAATAAATGAAAGGAACCTTGTAAATTATTGCCATAGGCAGGATAATTTTCCTTGGGTATTTTCCATGTTGATGCCATCTATGATGAGAAGGATGCCAAGAGCAATATGGGCAACAGGTTTATTATTATAATTTTAATTACTTTTTTATTGTTACTTAGTATAAGGTCCTCTTCATAACCGGAAAAGTCTAGTTCCAGACAGTAAAAATAATAGATCTTGCGGTTACATTTTACTAAATGTACATCTTACTAAATACTTACAACAACTAAATGCAGGATACAACTTTTATTTGGACAGCAAATTTTAGTGTAAGCCCCCAAAAAATTACATTGCATTTTGTTTTTTCTCTATTTACACTTAGTGATATATTCTCATATTAAATAACTTTCAGTCTGACCATGCTAGGCACGGAAGCAGGTCCATGCTGATATGTTCAGTTTCTGCCCCTGGGTTATCATTTGAAGATACAGGGTCATATGCCCATGCATGGTGTTCCTGAATTCCCTATAGTTAGACAACCCTGATGTGTAGATTGGCAGCATACATGCTGTGTATGACGCCACATTCCAGCCCAGTGCCTACTGTTTATGCTCTCAGTACACATGTAATCTACCTATTATCCAGACAAGTGTTTCTCAACCTTTTTAACACAGTGAAACCCCTTGAAATAACTTTCGGATCTTCAGGGAGCCCCTACAATAGTTACCATATCCACAACTCACAGTTACATTAGTATGGTGGTCAGTAGGACGAATTGCTGGCCATTGGGGAGGAAGTCATCCTTACAGAAAAAATTATTGGTTGTACTGATCTGAAAGTCACAAATTGCATATTTCCCAAGGAACGCCTAGCATCTCTGGAGAATTTGTAGGGTTTCATGGAATCAAGGTTGAGAAACACTGATCAAGGCACTCCCGCTGCTGCCGAAAAGAGGGACTTAATGTAGTCAAGAAACATTCCCTTTAAAAAAAAATTTTAAGGGCCAGTTTGCATTAAGTTGGCCTATTGAGTTTTTTGGTGCACTGGTAGGAGTTTGTTTACATATGCTTTGACTATACTAATAAATACATTTTGCTATATCTATTCAATAAATGAAAGCAAGAACCCGTTGTTCTTGAGACCTTATTAATATTTCCAGGTCACTCTGTGGACTACAGAAAAAGAAAGAGGGAGATTTGTTCTGTAGTTCTAAAACACTTCTTGTAGTTGAATGGCATCACACTTCACCTCCTTTCTCCTCCATAGATACAGTAGGGTGAGTGAACATTGTCACCTTTTAACAGGATGGGTTTTATTGTTAGGGTTACTAGGTGAGAGTTTCTTAAAAAATAGAAAACTAATAGAGCCACCTCATCTAAGATATGTTAAGCTATAATATATATTCATTTTTTTTTTAAATAGAGATAAATTGTAACCAACAGAAAATAGATGGAAATCTAGCATCAGTAGATGTAGTTAATATATGTAATAAGGTGTCCTGTAACTTTATAGCACATGTTGTCTTATAGCCCTACTGCCATGCTGCTAGCAGTTAGTGTTACATTAAAGTAGATTCTATTGGAAAGTCTGAGTTCTTACAGCTCCAGGTAGAGACCCTCCTACACAGCTGTCTTGTAAGCGGCAAAGACCCTCGTTCACTCTGTTATTCTATCTTGTGAAGAACAACATTCCATAACTGTCAGGGTTGATTGGAAGAGTCCTAGTATTACATTCCAGAAACAGATGGTGTTAAAACATAGGGTTGGTCCACTGATGATCCAAAAATCTGACACCTCAGGAAGCATTTAGGATTTTCTTTTAAGTGATCATAACTTTAGAGGTGTATCTGACCCTAATATTTGCATGCATGGAATGATTACCCGTATGTGAATGTCACATATGTATGTGTATGTCCAGTTCTTTAAGACCCATATACACAAAAGGTTGTTTCCAGGGCAAGTCCTACATGGCTGTTCTGAATGAATGTATTGAGCCTACTGGTCCAATATACACATTACAAGGCGCTCCATGTACATTTGTTTTCATAGATCTTCCCAGCAGTCCCTTTACAGTAAGAGTGTTTAAATGGCAGGGAACATAAGTCACACTCCTTGGCTGTGCTTCTGTACATAATACTCCTACTGGTACAAAAAATATTTAACTTTTTTAGTGTAGTTTATTTTATATCAGCTGCCACGTAGACTTATTGGAGCAAGTAAAATAAAAAAAAAAGATGATTGATCACAGGACGGTAGGTGCAGATATGAAAAACTATTGAATCTATTGGATCAGCCTGACTTTTAAGCAACTAGTAGTTTCAGCAGCAGCACTAGTAGTCAGCCTGCATATTCTCCCTAAACTAAAAAAAAAACTCCATCCCCACATTTATGCATTTGGGTTCTGAACTTGTGACCTTTCCACAGCAGCTGTCTCTGCTTGACATCTGTTAGACATCCTTCCCATTCACATTCACTCATTTCACTAGATTCTCCATACCTATACATGTATACCTAACTTTATTTTGCAGAGCATTGGAGAATATTTTCTGGGGACCAGGGAACACAAAGCATATTGACTTAAAGCACAAGCATTTGCTTTCGTCTGATATTTCTTTGGCAATCCAACAAAGGGCTAGCTTTTCTGTATGTATGTGTGTGTGT
>NC_092867.1:23676140-23703635 GCF_032062135.1 Pyxicephalus adspersus
GTGTGCTTTGTAAATATTTATCTTCCTTCTAATGTGCTTTCCAGTTTTGACTGCACAGAATTCTGCTAGCTTTTAAACAATTTCCGAACGTTTCCTACTGAGCCTCTTTATTGTCTCATTCCTGCAGTGCAAAAACTGCAGGTTCTGTAATAGTTGTTTCGCTCCATTTCGAGCAAAGCCCGCTTTGTTTCATAAGGTAACAAGTTTATTAACTTTTAAAACAGTAAAAATGGCAGAGTAGGTGTGAGTGAGTTTTCTGACTTTATTGCAGTTCCAGCTTGTACTGCCAAGTGGCACTGGTCTTTATAAGAAGAAAAACTATGCGTTTGTTAAATGGAAAACACGTCTAGATTTTTCGGTGTCTCAAAGTTTAATTCCATCTCAAGATTTTTTGAGAGGTTAGGAACCTTTATCGAATAAAAAAAAACAACAAAAAAAAAAAAAACAAATTTTACTTACAATGTGGCTTTTACCCTTGACTACATAGAGTTAAGTTGGCCAAGCAGATATTTCCACAATCTTTGCATTTACTTTTTACTTATACTTCATTTTAGGTGGTAGTGATTGGCAGAATACTGTAAACTAAACGTGCCATTGGACATAGGTATCCCAACTACCTACCAATATGTATTCGAAGATTTGATTATGTTGAGGAAATCTGCATGAAGTTCCTATTTAAAGTCAAAATTTGGCAATATGATGTGTTAGTAAAGGGACTGGCAGTAGAAGTAAGGTTTTCAGTATGCTTCTATATAGTTGTTGGTGAAGGGACAACTTTGAAGACACTGATGTTGGTAAAGTGGTTGGCAGCAAAGACCCTGGTATTGGCGAAGGGATCAGCAGTGCAAACTTTGGTATCTGTGAAGCGACTAAAGCTGCGTACACACGTGCAATTTTTGGCGTTGGAAAGGATCTTTCACAATCCTTTCCAACGACAAAGGACTACACGATGCATGAACAGTGCTGTACATACAGCACCGTTCTGCTCTATGCAAAGGGGAGGGGGAGAGCGACGGAGCGGCACCCTGCTGCGCGCTCTCCCCCTTCCCTTTCATTAGGATCGGTTGTCGTTCATCATCCGTGGATCCGCCAAGGCGGTCGTTCGGACGCTGGACGACGCCGACTGTACACACGCCAGATTTTCGCCCGATATCTGGCCGATGCCGATTATTGGGCGATAAAAATCTGACGTGTGTACGCAGCTTTACTGCCAAGAAACTAACTTATCTTGGTCCCATTGTAATAGTAGATATGCTAGCCACATGACCAGGAAATTACATCTCCGGGGCTGTTCTGTTCTCCAGGTTTGTATGTAAATGCTTCTATATAGGCAAATACCTAAGCATCTACAGTTGCTCAGTTTCATCAAGTGACATGTATATATTTCCTGGCTGCTGTAAATAGACCACAAAATACAGGTAGGGGACGTTTTCCTTGGCTCTAACACAAGTTGTGAAGTCTCTTTATGGTGTAATTGGGCAAGTCGGACAATGAAGGGAATTGAAGGTAATGTGGGGGCGCAGAATGTACAATGCCCTTTTCTGTACATTTATTTTATAAATAACATGAATTTGTAAATGATTAAAGGTATGTATATTCCGTATAGTTCATCATAACAAGATTCTTCCCAGCAATATTGGTCAGCACAGACATACTGATTTCAGACATTTTTTCAATGGAAACATTTCTGTTCTTTTCTTTTAGTGGACTTATCATTTAGATTTTCAGTCCAAATTAATCAGCAGGAAACGTGAGCAATACCAAATTATATTACTATTTTGAATTTGCCAATAATCGTGGAAAAAACCTAGGAAATATAAGTCATGTTTTTAAATTAAAGAGAAGTGTAGTAGTTTTGTACATAAGTTGTGGGGTGTATAGAATGTTCTTGTTTTTCAGATTATTTACAAGCTACTGGATCTTGTGACACACTACTTCCCACTATTGTGGTAGCAGGACAGCCTACATAGGGGTGATGATATTGTTCTGTTCAGAAACTGTACACCAATGTTACAGGACAATGTAGAGAGGCAGTTTTTTGTCATGTCATTTTTTTCTTCTTAAAATTATGTGATTCATCAACTCCATTTTCAGAGTAGGAATTGAATTGCAGCAATTAAGCATTAAATAAAGCTTTATCAGAAGTGTATCACTTTTATCACAATAGATATATAAGGTCAAAGGCCAGATACTGGGTTTCTTGCCAGTAATGACTCAAAAGTGGTCCTCAAACGGTCCAATTTACATGCTTTTTCTCTGGGTTCTGGGATGTAGGGGGTAATGCCATTGTCCTGCCAACAAGATTCCAATGATTGGTGAGTCCCCAGAAAATCACAAGTAGATTTTGCTGGGAGGGTACTTTATATTTCACAAATCTCACTGAAAGCAGAATTATGTATCTCTGTCGCCAAAATGCAGGAGGTAAACAAAGTATACTAACTTTCCTCTCATACAGATTTTTAAATGCAGACGTGAAATATTGAAGCTGCAGTTTGTGCTGGAATATTCCATGTAGGGTGTGCAAACTGCAGGACTCTCTAGTATTAAAACAGCTGATTGAATTTCTTGGCCATTGCTCATTTATGTGGCCAAGCTTTAGGCAGTCTTTTTGCTAGGATAAAACTTTTTCCTGCATACTTTAAGGGAAGATCACTATAAACCCAGTGTTAAAAACTTATCTGTGTACTTCCATCACATACAACAGGGGTGTCGGTACCTGTAGGCCAAATCTGGCCCAAAACGCCTTCTTTTTTTTTTTTTTTGGCCCCAAATGATATCTTAATATGAATTGCAGCTGGCCCACCACTACTGCAATCTGTAGTAACGGCGGGCCAGCTGCAATTTATATTAAGCTGCTGTTCTTTAGATGCAAGTGATGCCGCTACTACAATTCCCGGCATCACTTGTGTCTGTAGACCAGCGGCCTCTCTGCCTATGCGTAGCCCCACATTTTTTAGACGTAGGTAATGCTGCGAATTTTAGTCACAGCATCAATCATGTCTATTGAACAGCAGCCCATGCGTGGACCCCGCAGACTTTATACTGACAGGTAAGCCAGAGAATTGTGCCAGAGATTGCAATGTGAGACCAAATGAAAGCACCAATTCATTTGGTTTCACATTGCATTCTCTGGCAATGTAAAACAAGGAAACAAGTCTACTTACCCTACTATACTACTGACAACCATGCAGATTACACCAAAGTGAAAGTTTTGTCACACTCCAGGATAAACAAAATTCTGCATAGTTTATTGTGGTCGTTTTATTTTTCTATCATGCAGTACTCTAGGGATCTATTTATAAAGCTATTTATGAATCTGGCATTCACTAAATCATCTCCTTGTAATCTCCCAGGTTCATTCATTTCAACAGCATTAATTGATTCTCCACCAGGGAATATTTCCTTGAATGTCAGATTCACTGCTTTATAAATAGACCCCTAAGTGTAGGAGCACAGTCATTCAAAATTTCAAGTTTGGCCCGCGACTTGGTCTAAGTTTTTAATTTTGGCCCTCTGTGTATTTGAGTTTGACACCCCTGACATAGAAGTTTTGCAGCCACAAACGTAAAATTCTTATGTACATCAATCTTCTTCTATGTTTGTTTTATCTCATTCAAAATCATTTTCAGTTCAGTTATGAGATCATGTGTATGCTATTTCTAACACAATCGGATCACAGTTTGGATCTACTCCTATGCTACTGCAACTCTCATAGGAAAAATGTAATTCATTATATGCAAAAAAAAATGTGAGTTATAAATAATTTATCATTTTATTCATTATCAATTTAGAAAATTTGTTTCGAGCACAAAGTATATTTTGTAAAGTAACCTTTATATTAGTTCATGCTTTCACTTCCAAATTATTGTTGTATTATATATAGAGATTTGAAGATTGGCCTTTAGAGGGAGCTCTGTATTTTACATCAGTGAACCCTCCCGTGTTATTATAAAAAGGGGTCCCAGGCAGACAGGGAATATTGTTTTAATATAAATACCCCTATAACTCTGTCATCCAAAAATCACTTAACAACTACGAAGCTTTGTTTCTTCTGCATATAAATTGTTATAGACGGCTATTATTTGGACAATTTCATCAGACTTAGTTTGCATTATACAGCTGTCTTCATTGTCTTGGTAAATTAAACAAAGCATAACGTAAGAGCCTTATCTTTATAATAAAAGCTGAATCGTCTTTTTAATGCTTTTTCTGCAGAGACTGCATAGTAATGTGTGTCCGATGTTACCTTTAGTTGAACCAATATATTGGTTTTTAAAAAGTTGTTGCACATGCAGTTTATAAACCACATCAAAACCTTTTGTGATGAAGTTAGTGATTTGGCAATGACAGCAGAGGATAGAAGCAGGGAGCTGTGAAATGCTGTGTCAGCCTCATGCTGAGCCCCTTGCTCTTTGTAATTTGCCAAAAACCTGTTACTAGACTCTCTCTTTCTCTGCTACAACCCTTTGATGTTTAGCTGTGCAGTGATTATTAGGAAACATTCTTTTATATTGGTTAATGGTTTTCAAGTTATTAGTTTATGTAAGCTAATTTTAATAATACAGAGAACATTTCACTCTTACTCTTCATAAAAGCATCTCTTAAGTTCACTGAAAACATTATGTTAGTTATAAAACTGACACAGCCTGATTTCACAATATGTTAGAGTGGGCTTGTATATGTGTTATAGGATTATATTGTGCTGCAAGGATAAATAAAACATCTGTACACCGGACCTACCCACAGCAGAAATACTTTTAAGCAATTGACCCTAACAATTGACCTTAGACTACATTAATCACATATGACTATGGTAGGGACATTAGATTGTGAGCTCCTTTGGGGGACAGTTAGTGACATGACTATGGACTTTGTACAGCGCTGCGTAATATGATGGCGCTATATAAATACTGTATAATAATAAAAAGTATAATAAAGCACAATCACTGAAATCTCAGTTTTAAATCTGCAGCTATCCTTGAAATAATACTAAATCCTGCCAGGACAGTCCTTGTCCAGGCACTTCTGCTTGTGGTGTAAAAACCAAATGCATTGTCATCCCTTCACATGTGATTTAGGGGGTGACCTGCCAATGCACATTGCACAGACATGTTTCATCATTGTAAGCCATCATTGGAGCAGAGGTATATTGATAGAATTACATGCAGTCTAGTTTAGTTATTTTCCACCAGGGTTCCTCCAGAGGTTGCTGGGGGTTCCTTGAGCAATGTGCAGTTTGCACCTCTCAGGTCAGTCTACATGACACTAATGATCTTGTTGATTATCTGTAAGGGTTCACAAGTGGAAAAAGAGAAGAAGAGGGGTTTATTTGGCAAATAAACAATAGGATTTAATTGTACCATATTTGTAATAAGGTTGGACACCATGTATCGTGACCACTAACTAAACAGAATTCCCCTGTTCTATTGTGATAAGTAAAAAGTAACAACAAATTAGGAAAAAGTTGTGGTAACAATAAATTTGAGCGTGGTACATTTGAGCATAGAATAACAAAATCATCTCTGTCCTGACACGTTTCGTTAATAAGTCTTCATCAGGGGAAAGTATAGAATTGTATTGGTGTCTTCTACTTAAAGGTATTGGGCTCAAATGAAGTTGAAGGCAACAATGTTATAGGGTACACATAGGTTTTTTTTTTTTTTTTATTAAAATCCCAAATTGTTCCCAGTAAACACAGCCTATTGGTAGAATTTGCCTAAAGAATGTTCAATGTATTCCAAAGGGAGCCTGGCAAAATGAACCCTGATTGCACCCTGTAGAGAACTTCACCTGATTTAGAGAAGCTTCACCTGATTTAGGTATCTAGGATTCTCTTAACGTCATACTAATTTAGGCACATTTAAGAATACATTAAACTTTCTTTAAGCAAATTGTACTGATGCTGTTCCCGATACAAGTGATTATGCACAGTGGTTCCCTGATGTTGTTCCATCAGGAATGACCGCTGTGCACTTCTATGGCAAAAGAGCACAGCAGGGTGCCACTTGCTTGTCCTACCTCCTCTCTATTAAACAGAATTGCTCTATGTGTACAGTGCTCATTGGCATTCTTGTTATCACTAGTGAATGCTAACATTTTTACTTTGTGCAGACTTCTCCTGTGCATGTTTTCTTCTGGGTACTGGTTTTCTCCCAAAACCCAAAAACATTAACTGTTCACAAATGTGGATTCAGGCTGGTCCTCTATTTGGCTAACCTGTTTAATTGGCATCTGCTCCTGGAATCTGTGCCCATTTCAATGGTTCAGAACCTTTGTTCCACAATCATCTATGAGAGAAATGCAGTGGGGGAGGTATGTGGTTGGCACAGGAAGCTGTAATTGTAAATCATAACCTTAATGCTGAACCAAGGCTATTTATTAAAATGTTTGTTTTTGTGCTCTTGCCATTATCTATTGTTATTGATGTCTGCTGAAAGCCAATTCTTTTTTCCATAGTTGATTCAAAGAGGACAAATTGGTCTACAGTAATGAACATTGACGCCTTTCTACTTAAAGTGGAATTCAATGTTTTTTTTTTAGAGAAGAGAAGGGAAGCTTGAGATCTTCTATCACATTTGATTTGCTGCATGTGCCTACATTGCGGAATTTCTTTGATTCCTCAAATCTAAAATTTATTTCAAGGTTTCCCTCATGTTAAAAAGGCAAATCCTAAGGGAATAACAGTCAGAAAATTGAGGTTCCAATACTTCCTGTACTGTACTGTACCCGGACCCAAAAAAATAAATTCTGAATTTTAAAGATTTTACCGTGCCATAATGGTTTCTTATAGACTCCTTTACAACTGTATCACATTTGTTATGCCATCTTAGCACTTAATGGGTTCAGGGTGAGTTTCGAGATGGGGTCCCTATTAACATGCCGTGTTTATTCGTCTAATACTGTGGAGATTATCTGAGCTGGAGAAGGATTAGCAGCCTAGTGGGAATGACTGGGGGCTGTGTTGAACTGCATATAGAGGGGTTAACAAGAGTATCCAGTTGCATGTGATTTCCTAATTATAATCACCCGATTTCACAGCCACTTAAAGAGAATGGCTACTCGAATAACCTTCAATTCTTTCTGCATTTAAAATTATCAGCGCTGTAACTCTGTAGTTACACTGACTATTGTGTAAAGGAGTCAGGGCATTGTTTAGTAACTTACACTACAAAATAGGTGAAATGAGATCGGGGTGTTGTAGGTTGCAGAGTTCTATGTTCTATACTGTCTTCTTACAATAACTTGTCATTCTTTCAGGTTTATGTGAAATGGGGGGAATTGCGGGAACAATTGATTGCAGGGAAATGATCCTTTTCATATGAATCCATGAAGTATATATTCTAATGACCTACTATTGTCTTCTAGTCCTGTATTTGATTAGGCCTCATTATATCTACTAGTATGTTGATATGTGTATATGGTTGGTATGTATATATTTAACGTCCAGAATTCCATTATGCATTTAATGTCCTTTTTGTGACTTAAAGCGGAAGTAAACTCAAAGCAAAAAAATTCAAACTTGCTTTCAATTCCACAAATCAGTTGTTCCGTCGGGAGGTTTCCTCCATTGGGTCCCTCGTCCTCCCGGTATCTGTTTTTGGCCCGGCCCAGAGGGAGTGTCGGGCGCCGACATCTTCTCTCTTCTGGGTTTTTCTTCCTGCGTCACCCGATCTCACACTTCGCAGGCGCGAGATCGGGTAATGTAGATTGGCGAAAAAACTTACCGATCACACTGCGCATGCGTGAGATCTGTAATTTTTTTTTCTGTTGATGAAAGGACTCTTTTTTGCCTTGATCGACGGTGTTGCACTTAAGAAAAACACAAACAAATTTTTTACTTTGAATGAAAGGGTTGTCTACCCTTTTATGTAAAGTAAAAATTCTGAGTTTTGGTTCACTTTAACTACCATAAAAACGTAACTAGTGTTGTCAACCCTGCTTGGTGGATTTAAAAAATCCTGCCTATCGATACCCTTACCTGCCCCACATTTATTGTATACTCCCAATAGCCTGCCCAGAAAAAAAGAGCTCTTGGAAGATGAAGTTTTGGGGAGGTTGCTTTTTTCAGTAGAACTAACCTCCTAGATTCCACATACGCAAGGTTTTTACAAGCCTAATGATGCTACAGAGTAATTTGTGGTTTATTTCTACCTGAACAAGGTAAAAGAAAAAATAATTCTAGGTTTGGGCTGATTGCGGGTCATGCCTGGGAATACATTTTTCATTTGTGGTTCTGTTCAGTTACCCACTAATTCCCTTCCAGTGCTTCACCTGCCTCAATATTCATTTAGAAACCTTATTGGGTTTTGTCTTTTGATGGTCAGCTGTGGCATTTTTCATCCTGGGCGATGTTTACTTGTGCTGATTTTCTTTGTATGGGAAGAAGTAATCAAGAATTGCACTGAACCGCTGTGTACAATTTAATTAAAGTAAATAAAATACAAATGTTTGGTCTCGGCTTGTGGATTGGCCACTTCTGCTTTACACTAAATGACATTGTTATATTCCAAACAGAGCATGTTTCTCTTTGTTTAGTCGTACATTTGGTAATGATCATAGGAAGATGTTTGTATTCTGCGGGTAGTGGTAAGGTTATCCAGACCTCTTGGGGATACATTACTATGAACATTTTGCCCTGTGCTGAAAGCTTTACAGACATCAAAGTCCATACTTCCCTGGGCTGGTGTGAAACAGGCTGTGCCCTTTGATTTTTTAAGAGACCTGGAAAATGTAGGGCAGCGGTATATGCCTGGCCTGGGCAGGTCCATCTCTTCTGCTTTGGGGATTGCTGAGGCAGCTGCAGATTTAAAGATGTTTTTTCCTGGAACTGTAAATGAGCAAACTGTATCTGCGGTGCCAGGCTTGGAAGAGCACAAAGTGCCAAGCTTGGAAGAGCCCATGCACTTGTCACAAAACTGTCTGTGAGACTGTTTAGTCAGGAGTCCGCTTTCTATGAGTGAATGGCAAAAGTCCAGTAATATGTGTTCTTTCCATGATTCCTGTGAAAGTTCACCTATAAGGCAGGTGATTTACGTTGCCTTCAATTTATGTTGAACCCTAGCATAATTTTTTCTATATGCACAAAAAACTTTTCTTGATGAAGATATTACTATATTATTAAAGTTGATTTTGACGTTGGTTTAATATTTTTTTTTCTGACAATTTTATGAGATGATATGGTTGTGATGTTTACCAAGGGCTTCCACTATATGATCTCCATGTTGCTTTTTGGAACTGGGTTTAGCTCAAGAATGCAGAAACATACAGTTAAGGTCCTTCTAAGTGTAACAAGGTGCTGTGTAATACGTTGATGATGTGTTAATACAGAAATGGATAATAAAATAGGTTTCCAGCCTACGTTAAACACACATTAAACTGAAATCCATACAACAACCACCCCAAAAACCCAATCGGACCCCTTTTTTATGGTAAGGTTATGGAGCACCACCGTCTAATATAGAACTAGAGCTCAACCGATTATGAGGCACACTCATATAATTTACTGACCTCCTGATTATGGGATTGGCATAGAATGAACCACAGAACAATTGTCTCCCCAATGGGGTTTGCTTGATTGTACAAAACAACACCACTTTAAGTTGATATTTTCACAAACATCCAACCTGTCTTTGTCCAATAATAACCCCAAAATCTGTTGCTCACAATCTAAATTGTCCCGTTTATTCTACCTCTATTGTTCGCAATGTTCCAGGATAAGGCACCATAAAGATTCTTTTCTTCCTTTATCACTTGATATCAATTGTGTTGTAGTGTAACATGTTGATTAGATTGTGACTGTTGTGAAGTGCTGCTTTTATTTGCAATTTGTCTCATATTATTAAAAAATATGTGTTTTAAATATGTGGAAAAAAACAACATGCTTCATATAAAGGTCTTGTGTATTAGAGAATTTATGGCTGGTGCTGTATAAATTATAAACCATTCAAGTGATCTTTTGAACTGATCAAAAGGTCGTTGATCAGATGTGATGAAAGTGATGGGGGGGGGGGGGGCACCTGGGCACCTGGAATTAATTATCTTGCTGGTACACATTGGAATGTCTGAACAGTAACACTACACTGTTTTAAGGAGAAAAATGTCATTTACACAGAGCTACCAAGCTACAAATACATATCATGCCAAATCGTTGGTCTTTTTTTATTAATTTATTAATATGATCGGTCAGGGACTAATCAAGATTTTCATATACAATATACATTTTCATATACAATCATGGAAACTGCTTCATTTAAACCTAGCCCCTGGTATCAAAAAGTTCAGATTTTTAAAAAGCAACTAATAGAAGATTGTTTTATGTTTTTATCATACTTTTAGTTTTAAAAGACTGACATTTTTAGTGTGGAAGATACCGATTTAGCTCCCGTAGTGGGTAAATGTGAGCTGTCTGGAAATAAACAGACACAAAACAGAAGCTGGCTGTGACACTTTGGATAAATCTTATACTTACCATATATAGGCTGTGAACGTTCTGTATCAGAATGTGACTAATCTTTTTTACTTACTGAAGTTCTTGAAACTTTGCTCGTGATTCCTGCACATCATCAGCCACCTAGGTCATTCCCAAGTGAGTGAGAAAGCCTACAGCATCAATTGCTAATTAGATAAACCACAGACGAAGTATCACTTTGAGATTTCTAGGAAAAAAACAGGAGAGTATTGTACGTTTCCTGATTGTACTCCTATACGCTGAAAGATGAACAATGGAAGAGAATTGTTTGGCAATTCCTGATTTGTCTATCACAAAACGTCTGGAAAGCAGCTGTCGCTTTTTGCACAATTTGTAAGACTTTGGCTTCAGCAGGATCTGTTTTTGTAGAGTGAAGTTACCCCTAAAGCCAACATAGAAGTTAGAAGGCATTTATGTTGGCTGGCTGGTCCCTCAAAAATAGTTCTACTAAAAGATTCCTACTCCCCACTGTATATATTATTACATATTTCCCACATTAAATACCCTTTCTTATTCAATTTTGATAAATATGGACAAACAGCACAGCACAGCACAGTTTCAGCTCTTACTTTCAAATACACAACTACACTAAAGGCAGACAAATACTGTTCTTGCACACTGATAACAATATTGTACACATTGCTTTTAAACAAGTTTTCTGACATTGATTTCTTTTTGTTTCCCTTGCCTAATGCCATCGTTTCTACATTTGCTGGGTCTTACAGTTCACCAGATTTCTCTGCGATTCTCCTCTAGAGGTAAGTTTCTAACCAGCTATACAATTAAAAAATGCAAGATTAGAAGCCACACTGGATCAACTTGTGTGATTGTAGATGTCTTTGAATTGTTTATTGTTGCCAGTATTTTCAGTGATTTTCAATGGGTACTGGTTGGAATATGGTAATCTTTTCAATATATTAGTAATGATCAATATATATAATCATTCCATTGAAAATAAATTATTATATCTAACTTAAGATTTCACTTGACCACCAATGTGGCACCCTAACACTTATTCATGCAACATACATGTCTTGTTGGAAATTGTCATGGAAATTGCCTTCATGTGAACATTGGACATTATCATTGTGCCAAACAGAAGGATCAGACACTTGTATGACCATATTTGAACTACCCACAGACTTTGTAATTTGACTTTTTAAGGATTTGGATAAAGCAGGAAATGGTAGTAATACCCCCAGTATTTCTTCTTGTTACATTTGTCCGCTGGACTGATAACGATGGTAAAGTTTTAACCAAAGTTTTAAAGGGATATGGGGAAATGGGGACATTTCTCTTATATATTTTCCTACATTAGAGATATTTTCTAATACCTACCATTCTATCTATAAGATCAGAAGTAAATCGGACATAGGTCCTTAAAAAAAAAAAAAAAATCATTCAGTATGCACCACATCTGAGTTTCAAAGTGTATTCACACCTATCAACCAGATTCACTTGTGATGACTAATGTGTTTCCAAAATATCACTTCAATTTTACCGCATGAAATGATGCACTTTAGAAATGGAAACCTTTCCAGTACCAATAACTAATAATGTTATTAGCTGTGGCTGCTGCATACATTCTCTGGTCACCCTCTGCTTGTGTTTTTTTCAATTCTTACAACAGAGGCTCTCTCTGTATCTCTTGGTCTCTCTTTGTCTGTCCCAGTGGGTAAGACAGAAGAGAAGACTAGAGTTGACCTATGCAAGTTGGAAACAAGAGTTCAGCTTCCAAAAAACTTTTCTTTTTTTTTTTTTAATTGACCAAAACCATTGTGATTTGTCTTTTAGAAAAGCCTTGTTTAATTGACTTCTTTCACAAATTGATTAACCTGTAGTATAAAGCTGACCATTGTTTTGAAGTCATATTGTCCTTGACTAGGTACTACAAATAAGGTTTTATTCATTCCGGGGCTGGATATTTTGCCTGGTAATGTTGGCCAATGTAAGGTTGGTTACACATACAAAAGTCCATCCATACAAGAGAAATTGCCAATAAAGATGTGTGCTGTGGACACAGATCATTTCACTCTGAGCACTGCACAAATTGATCTCAAACTGCGCGCAAGATTGCAGACAAGAGCATGCCACTGTGGATTTGTTTTATTTATACAGCAACTTAGTCAAGCAGAACCCCAGAGGAGTTGGATATGGTTCATGGAAACACTTCTGTATATAGCAGCCAGGAGTAGTCCATTCCACAGTCATTTATTACAGGGAGAGCAACATCCTGAAGGAAAATGGGAAGAATGTGCAACATGCAAGACATTGTGAATGACTACTGGACCCTTAAATAGATCTCTTCAGTCTGGATTAAAGTGCAGCCATGTGCAATAAGTCATAGCGGGTCAACAGAAATATTTGCACATGTTTTATCAGAAAGACTCTGCTACATAGGAGATGAAGTTATATTTGAAAAGGCTGTACTTAAAAATCCTTAAAGATACTGTTCATTTTTGTCATGCATACATATAGGATACATCCTCAACAACTTGCTGAATATTTTAGTTTTTATGCTTGGGATACAAGAGAGCTCGTCATGGCCTTGAAAGAAAGAAAAAGTAGTCACAGATTGCAAAGAAATGTGGCACCAAGAACTTCTTAATGAGTTAAAAAAGTGACACAACCCACAAATGGGCACCAAGCACTGGGTTAGGCTTTTAATATATGAGCATGATTTCTGCTTAGAGATACTATTAACCTTTGTCACAGCCAGCAAAATACCCAAAGTTGATGCTTAGATGCTCCCCTTCATCGTATGAACTTGCTCTGGCCTAGCGTTTTGGCATTGCATCACGAGAATAGGTCACTTGCTTCCCCACACCCAGAAGTAAGGTCTATAGGACTGTATCCAACCTCCCTGGATGTAAGCACAGGAAAAAATCAACCCCAGAATGAGCAGTTGGATAATAAGAATGGTAGACAAAAAGCCAAGGACAAATTCCAAAAATGTACTCTGCTCTACTGAACTCCAAGATCTCAGACCATAGGTGTCTGATTGCACCATGCATTGGTTTTGGAGTGATTGTATGTTGAAGAAGAAAACCAGGAGGACTCCATCCTAAAGGAAAAACACAGAAAAGGCCAGACTGGATTTTACTTGTTTGCTTATTGATAAGTCACATTGTTTCAGGGAGAATGTCCTTTGAATAAATGAAACAACAAAACAAAACAGCTCTATGTCCACAGATAAAAAAAGAAGCTTTCAAAGAAAAGAGCACCTTACCAACTGTGAATCATGAAGGAGGCCCGGTTTTGAGCTGCTATGATGCCTACACCATGGGGTTTCATGGGGTCTGTGTGTAGTGACCAAATAAATCACAAAACATTCAAGAGTAAAAACATACTTCCCATTGTCAGAAAGCCCAGTGTCTGTTGTAGACCATGGACCTTCCAACAAGATAATTACTCAAAACGCACAGCTAATAACACGCAGGAAGAACAAAACAGCTATTATAAAATTGCCTTCTGTGATCCCAGATTTGAATCCTATTAAAATAATCTTTAGAAGGGATTTAAACAAGTTTAGAGGTGGCAACCTTCAAACCTAATAAAACTGGAGCAATTTGCTCAGAAATGGGCCATACTACCCCTTGGAAGGTTCAGAGGTTTTTTGTAGGTTACTGCCTAGGCACAAATAACTTTTCTAGGTATTACTATAACATGGCAAATCTTCAATTTTTGAGTTCACATCTATTTTAAGCTTTATTACAAACAATTGTTCATCTTTCTTAGTGTATTATTAAGTACAGTGCTTTGTTTTAAACAAAGCACTCTGTGTATTTCATCAGAATTATTGGTGCTACCTACTGGAGCTGAATACAGAAAACTTTTTCCCCATGCCCTCTGCTTTCTAGCTTTTAGTGTCATGATGCCAAATTGTTCCAGCTTCTATGACAACCGAAAGCTTTTTAATATACGTTTGAAATGGCAAATTCTCTTCTAATCCTCTCCACGTGCGAGTCTCTTTCATTTCCCCGTATAGTGCATTTCGTGCTGTTTCACAATCTGTTCTCGTAAATCACATCACTATGTCTAGCTGCAGATTTCTGCTAGGCCTCCCCTCCTGCTGTCTTCCCAAGACTCCTTCTTCTCAACAGCTTAATATGGTGTCAGTTTCCCCCTCTGCCCTGCCATGTCAGTGTGAAGCAGAGGTTCTAAACCTGTTCTGAACAGAGGAAAGTTAGCTGGTTAAGTCAAGCTCAGAAACACTTGATTAGCAGTAAAATAGGAACATTCTATGGTAAGTTCCTCTGACTGTAGAAGACTGTCTGTTATATTAGCTATCCCCTGTGCAAGAGACATGGAAAGAGTTATCTGTGTATTTTGTGCTGTTTTTTCACATCCCATCCCTCAAGTGTTGCACAAGTAATACTTTAGGTTTTTCATTTATAGTCTAACTTTGCACCTCTAGGTTCTAGGTTTGAATCTAGGCCAGGACACTATCTGCATGGAGTTAGCAGGTCCTCCCCGTGTCTGTGCAGGTTTCCTCTCGGTACTCCGGTTTCCCCCCACATTCCAAAAACATGCAGTTAGGTTAATTGGCCTCCCCCCAAAACTGTCCTTAGTCTGTGGTAATGATATATGACTGAGGTAGTGACATTAGATTGTGAGCCCCTTTGAGGGACAGCTAGTGACATGACTATGGACTTTATATAGTGCTGCATATTATGTTGGTGTTATATCAATACTCTATATTAATAATAAAATATAACTCTATTCAAAAATAAAATGTTACTTTAATCTCCCACACCATGATATTTTTGCACAATTACACCAAAATCATAATTTTACAGACATATTAAAGTTGAACTCCAAAAAATAAGCAGCAGAATAATAAGCTCCCTTCTTTTTACATTAAAGCACAACTGATTGGCTACATGTACTGCCTCTTCATACCTCATCTTAGTTCTTATACCATGTCAGGTTTAGGTACGTGCACTGTTGTCAAATCCTTTTGACAAAAGCAATAGAAATGCACTGTTTAAAAATAATTTTTATGATGCAATCATAAAAAAAAGGAGTGCATTGGTTTGTGTCTTTTCTACATACCTGGAATTTAGCTTTAAAGTGAAATTTATAAAATGGCAAGCATGGAGGTTTTTTATTGCAGAAAGGGAAGTGATGTCCCTTTTGTAATAAAACATACTTACTTGTTTGTTTACAATCTTCTTTGAAAAGTGCATTGAGCTGCACATGCTCAGTGTTTAATGCTAGGTATCTTGGCACCCCCATGGTGCCAGGAATGAATAAACCCTGACCTGCATTCTTGGGATTTGCATCATTCCAGCCTGGCAATTTAGGATTGCCAAAGATCCAGGACCTGGAAGAGTTGCAGGTGAAGATGACGGCACCCATGACTGATCAGGTTAATTTAAAATACTGTGACCAGGCAAGTAAATTTATTTTATTTTACAAGGAATATCATGATCCCCTTCTGCAATAAAGCACCCGCCTGGACGCTTTTTTTTAACGTGTTAAATTTAGTTCAGTTGCAAGTGTTGCCTTTGAAGTTTAGCTTGTCTCCGTAAATATCTTCTGGAATGCATCATTTTCCAACAAGCAAGAAAACTTTTTTGAGGATTGAAACAGATTAATACAAAATGTTTGTTTATCTATTATACCACCCAATTTCCATAGACGTTAATCTGCAAAACTGTATGCTACATGCGGATTAAAACATTGATTCAAGAAAAGTCTTCAGCAGCCGAGGGCAGTCATATGTCAATTTGTGCCTAAGATTAAAGATTATTCACTCTCACTGAAACTTGGTGTTCCCTTCAGAACTGACCTACATGTGTGGGGCTTACATTGATAACAATCTCTCTCTGCTATAGGAGTATGTGGTTTATTGGGCACAGAGTGCTCTCCTGAAGGTTTACATTCCTTCCAATTTTCCTGCTATGTGGTATTAAAGGAATTCATTGTAATGGCATGTATCCTGTAATAACTGCCTCAGGAAGCATTAAACCATTGTTTTCAGATATTTACATCTAATGCATTACCCAGTCGAAGGGCAGAACAGCGAATGGTGAAAGATCTGCCATCCTTCTTTTAAAGGATGTCTCTCCTGCTTACTTGTTAAGAGAAACATGCAAGGTTGCTGAGAGTTCTGTCTGTATAAATATATGCATCTAGTATAGGGTCAGTCTGATTATAAAATCTTTTTGATACATTCCTTCAAAAGTCATCTATTAGTAAGTCAGTTGGTGAACTTTGTTCATCATTTTCATTTACTGGCATGGTTAAGGCTGACCAAGACAGGCCAAACTTTAATGTAGCTGATTGAGGATTAATATCTAATTATCTAATTTATATATAAGCATACATGCTTGTATCAAAAATCAAAAACCAAATCTTCTGCTCCTCTTAGATCATTTAGCTGTCTGCCACATTATATTGCCTATTGCATATTTATATGTATGGATACCTTTAGGAAACATTAGAATTGTAAGCTGCAATGAGAATGAAGTTTTTTTTGCAGATACACTCCTGTTTTTTGTCATTTAGGACACCGACATCCTCAACATCATGTACATTCTATGCACATTGTCCTTATTTGGTGTCTAATGTGACCATATAGTAGCAGAAATGTCTAATATGAATAGGACATGTCTTTTTTTTTTTCAAGTGTTTATGATAATCCAGCAATCTCTCAGTTTAAAGAAAAATGTATATTGTAATATATGTTGATACAACATATTTCCAAATTATGGTCATTTTTTTAATATTGTTTTGGTATACAAAAATGGAAAAATAAAATGTAAAAGCGAAAATATAAATATTTTTAAATGCCTATATATTATTGTGTGTATGTTTTCTTTTTTCAATAGCCAGAGACCAGGCCAGATGGTCTTGCTTGTGGGTATGGCTCCTTTCACCAGCAGTACTTGTTGGATGGGAAGATAATTGCAGTGGGTGTCATTGACATCCTTCCCTACTGTGTATCTTCTGTGTACCTCTACTATGACCCTGATTACTCCTTCCTTTCCCTTGGTGTTTACTCTGCTCTAAGGTAAGAAAAAAAAAAAGAGTATTTTGCTGTCAACTACTTAGTGTTGTCAGCCATATGTGAAACAAGAAATGGATCTAAAATCAAAGCAACGAACATCAGGTTTTGAAGTCTATTAGCAAATTCATCCCAAAGATTTTAAACATGCAGCCCAGCCCTTTCAGCTTTATATTTCAAAGACCAAGGGGTCCCTAAGAATTTCTACCTAAGTTCAAGTATCTCAGTATACCTCCAAATAAATCCAATATCAAACTGAGGTATAAGGAATATTTGAATATCTTTTCTTTCAATATGTAAAACATACATACAGTTTTTTAAACAATGATAGAAATCAATTTTATTTTTTATATATTCCTGCCACCATTACAGACTAGTTCTGTTTATTCTCCTTCCATGTAGCAAAAAGCAGGCCTGGACACTGCAGATAATCATTCTGTATGACAGTGTCCACACTGATGTTTGCATTACATTGTAACATTAATCCTGCTTTGCAGGATGTTCGGCCTAAACATACTTTTTTATCTGATAAGTGATCTGGCACATGTCTGTGCGCTTTTTTTCTTGATAAATTACCTCTGTCGTTTTTAACATCATTTTTTTTTCCTGTAAAACATGATCAGCAGAATTGTATAACTTCTTTTGAAAAGTTTATTTTCCAAGCTGATGTTGTACATAACTTTTATGTACAAAGTATGTAGAGCCTAAAACTTTGTTTCTGTTTTAGAATGGAATTACTATTGTGACTTGCTTGCTAACAACAGTTTCTCCAAAGGAAAATTTGCAATGAGGACACAAAAAAATTATTTTGCCATTCTAATCCTCCACTACTAAGAAAATGCATTTTCATTCCTGTGTTGCTTTTGGAGAGTTTCCTTGATTCCCTTTCTGTAAACTGTTGTCAAGAGGACAGGAAGTGAGGGTAAAACCCAGCAAAAGAGGACCCAGATAGCAGTAAAAGATTGATAGACGTTCTAACTCCTTCCAACTCCAAAACTCAGAAAAAACTTTCTTGACCTACAATATAATATTATATTCACTGATGTTCTAGAAAGCAGAATTGTTTGCCTTTTTTTAACAGAAATCTTAGCTCAATTTTTTTTTTTTCATAGAGCAAATCTGTCAGCTGTCAGCCATCCAATGTAACCACACAGCAGATGTTTCTAAGCTGTTAGAAACTGATTGAAACCTCATTCTGTTGTGATCTTTGAGAATACATGATTCATAGTACAAACAGGTAGAGGTTGGGATTGGCTTGTTTTAAAAGCTCTTTTACTGCTCATTAAGACTGGTAATTACTTTAATGCCAATTGTCTGCAAACATGACAATTTTAAGCTTTAAGTTACCCTTTACAGCCAATTAAGAGTGTTTAGAGCAAGTTATGATTGTCAGGGTGTTGTCAGGAGCAGAGTGAGCCTGTTCTTCTTGTAAAACAAATGAATATTAAAATCAGTCTAGATGATGGCAACTGATTCAAACGCAATAGAAAGAGGTTGGTGCAGAGGGAGTACGGCCTCCTCGTCCTAGTACTAAACCTATTAGATCTATCCGCTAGTCTATTGTCATTAAAATTAGCTTTAAATTAACTGCTGTTTGTGTTCATTTTTACATTTAATAAATATTTTTGACAAGGACTATTATTCAAAAGGAAAGGAGTTGCTGAAGCAGCAGTTGCTGCTTCTAATGTCTCTTTTTCCCATACTGCCTTACTATTTGGGTTGTGCAAGGCATATTGGCTCACAGGCCACTAACATCCAGGCCTAATATATTTTTATGAAGACAAGTAAATAAAAACGTTATAAACATGACAAAGCATGATTCAGTTACAAGAGGTCTGTTTAGATATATATTTGATATTCAATTGGGATAAGGCAAACAGGTCAGCTGTTGAGAAAGTAGTTAAGTTAGTTGTACTAATTCACATATGAAAGAATCTGTAAGTATTTCAGGATCTGTTCTTCTTACTGCAGTATGCAAATGCATTTAACACTGTTTTTTTATGTCTACAGAGAAATTGCATTCACCAGAGAATTACAGATGAAAGCTGCTGACCTGCGCTACTACTACATGGGCTTTTATATCCACTCTTGTCCTAAAATGAGGTACAAGGTAAGCATATTACATATAACATTCCTTCCGGGTTTACCAGCTGCTGCCGCTGGTATGGCATTGTTTCCTGCATTGGGCTAACATTTCTATGATAGTTGAACTGAAATATTTAGCTCTGCCATGATGTCGTCTCACTATCTCCATTCACAGAGAAATGGTCAGCAAGCAGACACTTTCCTTATTTCTGCTCATTGACCTGACAAATGCAAAAGATTTAAAACCGAGAGGAATCTCTGATAGCACACTGAATGTATGGTGTATGGGATGTGCAAAGTCTTACATTTCGTTTTTTTAGAAAGCTGTCACAGCCTTTGTAAAAAAGGCATTCCTTATCATGGTGCCCAGGAGCTTACTTGCCTTCTGTATCGAATTGGTGATCTTTCTGCAGACCGCCAACATGCCAGACATGTCAGAGCTAGAAATCGCCAATCCATAAGGAGTATGAGTTTTCAAAGCTATAGATGGGACTGCAGCAAAGTGGTGTGAATGAGCCCTGAAATATAATAATTATTTCCCAGGAGAACTAGAAACCAGGGGTGGACAATTATATGGGTGGGAGCTGATTTTTTGTATTGGTTATTTGACCAATTGTATAATGGCAAAATTGGCATATGTGCATTTGTATGGCAATGTCAAAAATCCAACAAGGGGGTGTGTAAGATTTCTGCACTGCACGAATGTAAATGCTTTGATGACTGTTTTAGGGACATTAGTGTTGTGAATGTGTAATAGTCGGATAGTATACAGGTATGTAGTGTTAATATCCAATGAAATTGGTGTTCCCAATGAAAAATGAGTTCCCAAGCTTAGACATGGGTATTCTAATATTTGAATAATACTTTGAATAGGTTTGAGGCAGTGAAATCACATAGAGGGCATTCGTTTCTTCCAGCAGCTTTCAAATGGGTGTCTAAAATATGCAGTCCAGATCCCATACAGTCCATATTTAACAAAAGCGCAGGGGGTGATTTTAAGCTCCTCTGTTAGTGGTGAGAACCTGCACAGCTTATATGTGCTGGACTTAGTCATTCTCTTTTTAGCCATTTTGCGTTACTGTGTGGTACTTTTCACATTTAAGATGCCTTTGTCTCTAATGCTAGTTTTGCAGTCTTGAGCATGCAGGCCTGCTGGGATTTTGAGAATCCAAAGATTTGGTTTGTTTTTACAGAGGGTGAGGTATTGCTGCATACCAAGAATTCTGAACAAGAGCTGGGCTGGCGCACATTGCCCTGCAGGACCTTGGTTAGCCTCCAACCAGAGGTTCCCATTCCATGCCACACCCCATTTATTATTGCTGTCATTATTCAAATCTGTGTTAGTGTCCCAGAGGCTCCTTTTATTGATTTTCACTAGACTGTTATGAATAAACTATTATTTTCTGGGCTTTAAACCATGGATTAGAGATATGATCGAGAGATCTATATAGTGTGTGCCATCCATTATTAGAAATTACTTGCTAAGTCTTTGCCCTTTGCAATAAATAAAGCTGGAGCCTCTTTGTATAACCTATGTCACACAGAACTTGAGTAGAAAACCATGCACGAGAATTGGTTTTCCTGACCGCCTGAGTGTGTTGGCCAAGTCCTAAAACCTCACACAGATTTTGATGGCACCAGTACAGTGTAAGTAAGAAACTGTTTGATGAAAACACAGCTTATGTGCCAGCCATAAAAAAGTTATGTGGTGTTTTTATTTTTCAGATGAGAGTTTGTTCAGATGAGAAAATAATCTCTTTTCCATCTCTTGACTTAATAAGATTATCGGGCTTGTTCATTGACCTTGATTCATAATGATGACACACAAAGCAATGAAACCCATTCCATCTCGCTGTAAATAACACCTTTATTAGTTCAGGGAGGCAATGATCACAACAAATTGCACTAACCCATACTAAGGGTGGCTTATGCCCATCTGCATCATCATAGCATGCATGCAAAACTCAGCTAAATGTGCTGGTTTGTGGTGTGGAGGTGGGAACGGGTGCCACACACCTCTTATGGAGGCCTAAAAACAGAGGCTACTTCCCCCAATTTCTGTTGGCCAGACCTGCTTTCAGCTGTCTGCTGCCGCCATTTAACATGAGCATTCAACAGGAAAAGGGAACAAAGCACCAAATCTCTTTAAGCTCAACTGTTAATTTCATGTGGGTGCAATAGGTTATTCCACTAAAGCAGTGTTTTTTGGCACGGCACATTTTTTTCATTGAAAAAATCCTGTGGCACACCACAAATCAAAAATGTTACAAAATGACACTCTGTAGCTAACTCTTTTGTCTCTAAGAATAAACAAGGAAATTAAGCTACCTACTGCCACCCACTGACATGGAAGAGTATTACATTATTCTGCCAGTCACTACAGCATAGACACTCAACATTGGTAATTGGATAATTTCCCACGGTACACCTGAAGATCTCTCACGGCACACTAGTGTGCTGCGGCACAGTGGTTGAAAGTCACTGCACTAAAGCATGTAAAACTATAAAATCACTAGTTTTATCATGAGATTTAAAGGGTAGCACTTCTATCTCTACCATTGAAAAATGACTTTAACCAACTTCCCTCTTCACAGTTAGCAACTACATTCCCCAACTGCAAGCTTAGGGCTTATTTATCTCATTGGGAGAAAACCCATGAATGTCAGTAGGATTGTACTGGGCGTGAGTGAATAATTTGTGGCCGGGGAATGTAAACGGGCACAGAGTTGTGTATCTGTTTGCTGTAAGTGTACATTGTGGCAAATGTGGTTTTTGTAGTGCAAGTGACGACAAGAATCTGTAGGTAACAAGAAGACTTTTCCTTTCATATGCAAGGCCTTAGATGTATAGATATATGGTCAAGTTTATGGTATTCATCTTTGTAAATGAAGGGATTTGGTACACATTCCATTCTTTGTATGGTTCATCAAATTGAAATGGTCTGTCTCCCTCATGACCTCGCAGACATATTCCCTCCTGAGGTGTTGCTGTCTCTAATACACTTTTGATGACAGTTAAGGAGAAGGTTTGTTTATGCAGTGCGGCTTCTCTTAAACTGCAAAGCTTCCTTAATACCCTTTTAATAAAATCTCAACAGGGGTTATTGTGCAGCAACAGATTGCAGATGTGAATGCAAGAGCAGAGTGTGTGTTTAACCCCTGTACGAGGTTGCACGGACTCCACTGTGTTAAATCTCCCCATTGTTACCAGCTGATCTCATTGCAGCTCTTTCCTAGATGGGATATGACAGAACAAACAACATTTTCAGACCCTACAACAAATCCCATCCAGTATTCACTTTGAAATGTCTCCAGAAGGCAGGGTGGGGGAAGGAGTGGGGGTCAGCACTGCTGTCTGCTTCTGATGTTGTCGTGCCGGGGCTTCTTGTCTATGTGCCAATATTTGGGCTACATGGCAATACTTAAAAAGGCTTTTCAGTTACCAAACTAAATTAGTTGACGATGGTTTCCTGTGTCAACTTAGCCGCCCGGGCCTGGAACTGCAGTCCTTCTTTGTATAAGTTTATCCAGCAACATCATTTTCAACATCTGCAGTTGCAAATTGGAACCCCACAATGCAATATCAGCCCCCTCTCATGGAGTGGCTATGCATGGCTTAACTTTTGCAAGCTGTGTATGAAAATTGGGCTATACATGCGTAACTTATTTCTAAGCATCAGAAGTGCTTGTTATAGCAAAGCAAGAAAGTCTCACAGACATTTTTTAATACTTGTAAATGATTACAAATACCGTTCTATTAAGAACCGTCTCATTTATCCAGGAGTCTAAAATAGGAATTGTCTTATGCAGCCTGTATAACAGCAAGCGCATTTATATCAACACTGAAAAGTGATGTAGTAAACCTGAATCATGCAGGAAGAATGTAGTAAAAGCCCCGCAACACGTTACATATATTAAAGTAAATGTACAGGTAGTTTCTGGGTTACATACGAGATAAGCACTATACAGTAGGTTTGTTCTTAAGTTGAATTTGTATGTAAGTCGGAACAGGTACATTATTTTAATAAATGCAATTAGGACAGATGTTTGTCTCAACATAATATCAGGCAGCATGGTGTCAGTTACTGTACAAAATCCTCACTGTGAGCTAATCACAAACAAAGCAAAAAAACAAAGAAAAAAAATACTTTATGGAGCTTTGACATTAATTAACTTCTGGAGCAAGCTCTGCTCTGATATGCAAAAAGAAACAGTTGCAGAGTTTGTCTTGATCATTAGAGAGTTACAAGATGTTACAGATCAGTTCAGCTCTTAAGATCACCCACAACCTCAGATGTGTTTAGCAAAAGATTTCTTCTGCAAGTCATGCAAACCACCCCCTTCAAGCCTCCGCACACAAGGGAGCAGGAAAACCCCGTTCGTATTTAAGAATCGTCTGTATGTCGGATGTCCTTAACCTGGGGACTACCTGTATGGGCAAAACTTCCTGTTTTCATTTTGGCTAGAACGAGGAAAGTTTGGATCTATTATTTGTCCTGGTAACCATTGATATCAAGACAGAAAGTTAGGTGAACTCCAGTTGTGAGGGTAAATCATAACTTTTAGGAAAACTTCTCCCATTTCTTGTTGTACCTTCATGGTAGGAACAGAAGTGAAATCTCCCATTGGACACAGCAAAAAAAAAAAAAAAAAAAGACCGGAGCTATGATCCTTGCCTACTTTTTAGAAATATAAAAATAAAAAAAAAAGTTTTGCCTCTATCAGCCTTTCTTAACCTCTAACATGGGGAAACCCTTGAAATAACTTTAGCGAGCCCCTTCTATATTTACTAAATCCATAGCTCCCAGTATTTTAGTGTGGTGTTCAGTGGAAAGAGTATTTCTTTTCCAGATAGCCAACAAAAGTCTCAAACTGCTCATTGTTCAACCACTACCACTAACATGACAAGTTAACAGTTAAGTGTCACAGAAAAGTAAACTGATGTGGATTCAGTAAGTTTGGGCTCATGTAGAGTTCCAAATGTTGGCCAATGTTGTGTTCCAATCTTGGTTCAGCTGATAAACAGAAATTGCTCAGATTGCACTACAAATGCACATTTGGCCCTTGGTGTCTGTAGGCATAGAACATAGCTACAGATTAGTTCATTGACTTGCTAATGTGTCCTTACAGTCATTTTCTTTTATGACCCGGATGTATCTGTTTTATTTAGAACACATGTAAACATTATTAAGGAACAATGCTTATCTATTTTGTGTATTTAAATCTTTTTTTAAATCCTTTTGATCATCAGCATAGTGTTCTTAAGGCGAGCTATGTTTGTAAGTGAGAAAACAGACATCCAATGTGTGATAAGTCTCTATCAGCATTCCAATTAGTCTTTTCCGGCAAATAACTAGAAAAATTCTTTACTTCCATGCAAAGGGTTAGTAGGTGGCATGCAAGTGTCATCTGTTAGCTACACAGATAAATAAAGATGTACAAGACAAAAAACATCCACTTCCTGTTGAAGGAAGAACATTAGATTGCTTAAAATTAAGAACGGGCTCTTAGGTGAGTACACATAAATGCATGGCACCATGGATGGTGGTTTTGAGGTAAAAACTGTCAACTGATGTGCCAACTGGAAACCAAGCTGTTTTTAGTTTTATTACGTTTTTCCTTGACAAGAGAGCACATATCCTTCTCACCATATCCTTCTCACCATCTTAAACAAACTTTACTGACAAACTTTGCTTTGCAAAGCCGCTCCTTCTGTATTTGTTTATTCAGCATTGCTGGTTAAAGGGCCAGTAAACCTAGGGGTGCACTTTGGAAAAATCAATTACTAATACATAATTTAATCACCAATGTCAATAAAAGGCAAAAAGACAGCTCAAATGAGAAATCAACCCCCAAAATCTCTTCAGATGCCAACACTTCATGTAGTGCCGACCCTTCATAAGAGCAATGTTCTCCATGTACATAGGGAGAGGTAAGTATTTACCTGGTTCTTTTTAGGGATAGCTTATATTTCACTTTTTTTTAATGACAGAGTTGCCTTGACTACTTTTATAAAGGAGCCCCTTTTATTATTGAGAGATATGTGCTTTAAATATCAAATTTGTTGTTTTGCATCCTATTGTTGTGTAAGGTGGTACACAGATTGAATTTTTACCGGACTCCATGGGATTGACAGAATTGATGTCAAAGAATAAAAACCTGATTGGTCAAATAATAATTGTGAGTTTATATTCCAATTTAATCAGCATGTTCACTGATGTTAAAGGAAAACTGTAAGCAACACAGATATTTACAGTTCAGCAAAAAGAAAAAGCAAAGGGGCATTTTGGCATACAATTTAAAACATATTTATTTCAAACAGGAAGAGTGACAATGGTATAAGAAATGATAGTGATATTTATGTAAACAATGACAGTTGTCACCCATTGTTGACATTGTTGTATTGTTTAATAGGTCAATCTTTTTCAGTGATCACACATGATACCATCGTCTCTGGGCCTGACGCGTTTCAACAATTGGCTTTTTCAGGGGACATGGAGACTTTTAATTAAGGGGTGATCACTTGGTCCTATTTAAACAGGCAGGTTAGTTGAAGAGGAAAATGTTTTTTTTTTTTTTTTGTGACATAGAGTACAATGGGGTAAAGCAGGGAGAGAATATTCTGTATAGAGTCGGATTAGTAGCTCCCAATAGGTGGAAAAAATGTCATTAGAGATTTCAGAATGAAATGATTTGTTCAGGTTTGTTGGTGTTTATTCACAGCTTGTAGAGCAACACAGGTTTGAATCCTTTTCACCTTTTTTTCTTTTTAGGGTCAATATAGGCCATCACAACTTCTTTGCCCTGAGAGCTATTTGTGGGTGTCAATAGAAAAATGTGTACCTCTACTAGAGAGCACTAAATACTCCCGATTCAGCAGCAACCATGAAGAAAGTAAGTGCCTTTTAAGTTTTGTTTTATATAGTCACTTGACATTTTTATGTTCTACTTTGACATTGATTTGCATGTAATCCTAGGTGTCATGTGTGGGTTTTTTTTCTTTGCTGCCAGTGTTACATGGTGGTAAAACGGAAGCAACCTCACATTGTTCCTTTCATATAACGGCTTTCACTATGGTAGAAAATGGTGGCCTCTGGAAGCCAGCTGTGCCCCAGATGTTTTTGTGAAAACACGTTTGATCAAAACAGATCAGAATCAAATTCTTCTTCTGTCCATCAGAGACTTACAGTAACAAACTATCCTGTATTTAAAGTATGTCACTGTTTTCCACCCAGATGTTCTAAAAAAGTCACTTTGCAGCAACCTTATTGAAGTTCCCAGCCTGGTTTATCTTGTGAGCTATATTTAAAGAACAGTGGGATACATTAGAGAGCAAGTTATACAAAGCGAAGACCATTGGTTAAGAGGGTAGTTGTCCCTGGACATAGTGTATCCCTAAAAATTAATGTTTCCTTTTCTGTCTATGGTTTATTTCTAACCAATAACAAAGCTATGCTCTCTTTTTGCCAAGGGCCGTGTACCCCATATGGATCGCAGGCTCAGGGTGGTGGGGTCCAGAGTCACAACCTGCCCACTCTCCCATCGCAGGCTCAGACCTGGGATGAGAGAGTGGGCGGGTTCTGGCATCATGACCGAACTCTGGGAGAAGTTACCTTCCCCTTTGAGTGATACATGGCTCCCCGCACATGCTCGGTGCAGAGTACGTAAATTTAGTGGTCGTGATGTTCAAAAGGCTGGCGACCACTGATGGAGATCACTGCAGTATCTACTCATTTGAATTTTTTTTTTTGAGCCTTTTCATAACAAGAGCTACATATAAAGAACTTTGAACTTTGACTAGTATTAAATAACTTAAAGCAGGCCTAAACTCAGAATATTTACTTTACATAAAATAGTAGACAACCCTTTTAAGTAAAGTAAAAATTTTGTTTGTGTGTGGTTTTTTTTTTGTTTAAAAAAAAAAAAAAAAA
>NC_092867.1:23703710-23768670 GCF_032062135.1 Pyxicephalus adspersus
TCACACATCCCGGGAGGCTCATGGCTGCTCCTTCTGCGCATGCACAAGCCCTTTCATCAATAGGGAAATTGATGCATGCCTCCCGACGGATGGACTGATCTGTGTGATTGAAGGTAAGTGTGATTTTATTGTTTTGGGTTAGTTTGGGGTTTATTTCCACTTCAAGGTTAGGTTATTTTAAGTTTTTCTACAGTGAGACAGGACTCCATACCTGTAGAATGCAGCAGGTTTGTTTTTAAACAGAACAAGTATTTTTTAAAGTTGATCACAGATGGCCTGGAGCTTCATGTTTGACCCATGAGCAATAGGTTGGAAATCTACTTTAAAAACCTTGCCTTATTTTCTCTTTTCTACTTCACAGGGGACAAAGACAGATTGACAGAACTGGGCCGGGTTCGGGTCCTCCATAAACGTACAGTGATGCCTTATAGCATATACAAGAAAAAACGCAAGGGGCCAAACGATGAGACTACTGTTAAACAATATGCTAGCTTGGTAGGCCAGACCTGTGCTGAGCGCATGTTACTGTACCGCAGCTAAGAACTCGCTGAACTAGCCTTGTAGGATGACTGCATGTTAATATTATTATCCGAAATCCAGGAATTATTTCACCACATGAGTGAGAGAGCGCTGGATCAGTTCTCCTTAGCTCAGTCCTGTTACTCCTCATTGTAGCGTATAGGAGAACTATGCAAAGGGTGTTCAAAAACAATTTAAGCTCAGTTATGTTTAGCTTTTGTTTTATTTAACAACATCTCCATCAGGATAAAAATGACAATATTGCGATGTTATGTGCACTGCTTCTTTCTTTTAACTAAGCTTTTAGTTCTCATCCTTAAGGTTCTAAGCTGAAAATATTTGAAATTATCAGCATCGGGAAGCGTCCACTGTTGGAACTCAATTTATTTGGGTGTAATAGGAATCTGTATGCAAACGTAGCTCATGAATGGCTTTTGCAGTTGTTGAATGTGCACCCATAAACAATAGGCAGATACAGGTAATCACACAGCATTTATTTTATTCCTAGAGGCCTAGTTATGTAATCATCCAGAGATTTATATTTTTGTATTATGTTGCATGGCAAAACAAACCTGTCAGACTCTATTGCATTAAATGTCATTGACTGTGAAAAGTTTTTTGGAGCTGAAGGGCCATCTGTTTAGAATGGTTATTGGTGGAAAAAGTTATGTTTTGGCCTTTACAGTGTGATGTCAATGCATTGTCCACCATGCAGGGAATTAAAGCACGGACGTGCACCAAAACTGGTGTTGTCACCCTGCTAGCTATCCAATATAGCCAGTGTGTAAATCCTAATCCAAATGTCCATTAAGTGCTTTGCCTGAAAGTCCACTTAGGAACAATTCCACAACTAAGGAACTAAGTCCACATCTATTTGTTCATTCTGGCATTCTTGCCTATAGTCAGAAATTAGGCCCAAGCTCTTTATTTGCAGGGATTTCAGCAAGATTTGCTTGTGTGCAAAGTGTCTCTAGCTTATTTTATGTGTGTGTGGGCTGTTGACAAAGAGACGGGATTAATTTTTTCTTTTTCCTTTGAGGGTTATGGTTCCATTACCCTTAAGTCCCTGCAGCCTTTGTGCTTGGTAGAAGTCTTGCCGAAAAAAGCTATCTCCAAAAATGTAGTTTGTCTGCCCCCAAATTTTCAGGATTGAAACAGTAACTAGATGGTTCCTGCTGGTATCAGAATGCTTATGTTAAAGTAAAGTAAAGCTCCAGCAAGTGTTGGCTGCCTTAAAATTATATTAAAAAAAAAAGAGCACATGCTTTGGATAGCAGATAAAATCAAGCAGTTGACTGTGATAGTTGTGCACAATTCCAGAATGATAAAGATAGGTAAGGGGAGAGGTAGACGGGTCGTTTAAGGTTTTGAATCCACAGGTCCTTAAACCTGGGGCCAAAATATTTTGTCGCTTTCCTTTTAAATATCGGTAAGGTTATTAGTGAGTGAACTGGTACTTCTATTTCTATGTTCTATAAAAAATGGATCTGTGAAACCTTTGTGTTTGATGCCATCCATTCCTGTTAACAACAGATCCGCTAATAGTAAGGAAAAGCAACAGGAACTTTAAAAAACAAAAAAAACATACTGCCTGGGAGTGCAGTGGTGTGAACTACCTCCATTGAACAAAGTTTTAATGTGTGGAAAAGTGCAGAGTACTTAGATGTTGGTGGCACCTAAGTGATTAGTTTCTGGCGTCAGGCCTACAGACAGGTTTAAGGGTTACTCTTAAATCTTGCCATAAATTCTCATGAAAATCCCATCATGACTACTCACTTGAACATGAGGGAATCCCTTGCCACCCTGCGTGCCTCTAATATGTGTCTGTGCTATGTCAAACAATGCCAGTCTGTAACCTTATGATGATTTCTGTACTCCCCACAACATTGTTTTTTACTTGGCATCTCTTCTTGAAAATTTGTCTTTGTCGAGTAACTGAGTCCTGTTTACGGAACAAACTTTGTGGTTTGATGACGTGTGTAACCAATCAAAGAGAGGCTAAACAGTCTAAGTTTTCCCATACTGTTTACTTTTCTGTCTAATTTATGTTACAGGGTTTTTCTTTATGTGAATAAAGAGACACTGCTAATGTTTTTTCTTTTTATCACAATAAAAAAAATTTATAAATTCTGTGTTCTCTTTTTTTGTATTTGACCATTTTGCTGGCTAGGTATGTGTGGTAACTGCCAATCAGTAAAGATTACCTTTCCCGGAAAAGTTTTTGTCAGGATTGGAGTATAGAAGCCACTATTTCCTAATTTGTCCTTTCCTAAATTTACCTTTAAACTTGTATATGGCCCTACTAATGAGAAAATGTTCATACCTGCTTCATGACCATACCAGTGCCAGCATACATTTGTTATTTTGACTGTATCTTAGTGACTAAGTTGCATACAAAATTCATTTCTTACATTCATTTTTAGAGCTTATTGCATTTTGTATGCTATTTAAAGTATATTTAAGCACCAACAATAAACATCTTCTATCTGTTTTCCTTTGTCTGTAAAATACCGACTGAAATGTCTTGATCTTACTAGAAATCCTGCACATAGATTAGGTCTGCCCGTTGAGATTCACAACTTACCCAGCCTAGATACTTTACTTGCTTGCCCTATATCAGCTACTCTCTAAAGCAGTGTTTCTCAACCAGGTTTCTGTGGAACCCTAGGGTTTCCAGAAGCTGCTAGGGGTTCCTTGAGCCATGAGCAATTTGTGCCTCTCGGATCAGTTTTGGTGACACCAATATTCTTTTTGGCTATCTAAAGGGGGACATTCTTCCCAATAACCAGCAATGTTAAGGTGCGTACACACTTCCAATTTTTATCGTTCAGAACGAACGATCGATTGGGCAAAAATCGTTCGTAAAAAAAGTAACCAACGACGCCGACGAACGAGGAAAGTCGTTGGAAACGAACGAACGTCCGGACCAGCGGATCGGATTGGACGACGATCGTTGAACATCGTTCGTGTGTACGATCGTTCGTTGATCGTCCATGGTCTGAGCATGCGTAATGAACGAACGTTCGTTCACTTTCCTGTCGTGCACATAGTTCCTCTGTCGCTCAAACGATCGTATCTATTGTGTGTACAATATCTACGAACGATCGTGTCGTTATCTCTATGTGCAGGATCGGTGCCATACGATCGTTCATAGATATCGTGCAGGATCGTTCGTCGTTCGTTTTCCAACGATAATAATTGGAAGTGTGTACGTAGCTTTAGAGGCATTCTTCCCACTAACCAAGATAAGATAAAGGATTTTAGATGTTTTTACAGCTTTGTGCCCAATCAGGATGAACACAGTCACACTAAGGTGTTGACAAGGACACAAGCTGTGACATATAGTATTAGTATACACCCTTATCCAATGGCATGTTTTCCACCTTGAAATAATGAAATATTTGATTGCCACAGCTATAAAATAAAAAGATGCCAGTAACTTGGATTTTAGCAGTTATTTCCTGGATGTTTCCAAACAGGACATGAAGGGAGATTTCTAGGAAATTAGAAAAAATGATGTCTACACTTAACAGAACCATAACGTACCTTATTTATGTTTGTATAAAGAAAAGTTAATTAAAAATATATCTAACCCAATAGCTTCTGCATTACTAGAGAAAGTCTTGGCTCTTTGGTGAAATGTTTTCTTGGATAATAGCAAAAGTAAGTATGGGGCATTGTTTAGAGAGCTAACATCTTAGAGATCTGAAGTGGTCCATCGTATTTCACATGGCTGGGTCGTACAAAGTTCTGCGTGCTTCCCATTTCATATTACTGATTGACTTGGAAGCTCAGCCTTCCTCCTGAACCACAAAGGAAAGGGTGAAATAACAAGAGCAAACGCCAGAGAGGATTAGAGCCTGCACGGAACACAAGGAGTAGAAAGGAGCCCAGAGGTTTCAGATGTAGGCTAAGCCCTCTAATTCTGGGCATATGGGTTTTATTAAGAATGAGATTAGAGAAATGAACTCATGCAGACTATTCAGAGAGGACACACTTCAGGTTTCCTGATCCTGAGTGCAGCATAAGGCCACACATTTTCTTCACATATTCAGAATGTAAAGTGCCCCTGTTTGGAACCACATTAAAGTCACACAGGTAATTGGGTCCATACATTTTAGGCTTAATATACATAGGGTTGTTTTTTTAGTTAAACATGCCTGTCTCTGTATACAAGTCAGTCTGGCTAGTAATAGAGTAGCTGACTTTATGACATCTCACAACCTCTAACAGCACAACCAAGGAAGGTCCACTAATGTATCTTATCTTATCTATTTTTTTTAGGGCTGAATATGCTAGGGTTCCTAAGACAATATTGTGCATATTTGACGCATGTTCATGTGCTGTAAAGCACCTTCCCATCGAAACAGGGAACTTCTGACCCAGCTAACTTGGAAAATGGCAGACTCTTCCCTAAATGCCAAGAATATAATTTGAGGAAGTGAATGAAGAAAAAAAGCTCAAAGGTGTGAAGCCATCCTTATTTTAGAGTGGAAAGCCATAGATACATTGGCCCTGATTTATGAAAGCTCTCCAAGGCTGGAGAGAATACACTTTCAGAAGTGAACTGGGTGATCCAGAAAACATAGAATGGATTTTTAAAAATCCTTTTCTATTTGCTAGCAAAGGTTTTGAATCCTGGACCAGACCCATTCCAGGTTTGCTGGATCACCCAGTTCACTTCTGAAAGTGTATTCTCTCCAGCCTTGGAGAGCTTTCATAAATCGGGGTCATTGTATTCACATGTTGCGCATACTTTGTTTTGTACTTACCTTAGCATTGATTTGAATTTTTTGTGTTTGAGGTTAGATCCAACAAATTTATAGCAGATTAGGACTATTTTTGCAATCCATCATAGCTTTTGATATTACGGTAAGCAGGGTTTTAAAATGCAATGATAGTGCTGGGGATTAATGGTGATGTCCGTGATATCAGATGGGATTCCCTGCATTATTACTAGGTGAATCTGTCATTTGTGAGCTTGAGATTGGTGTGTAAACATCAGCGAAATGTTCTGATTTACACAGATTTTGATCACCAAACCTATTTAATGTGTGAAGCATTATCTACCAACAAACCCCGCATCATTTTTGGGCCATAGGATGCATGAAAAAGGCTCAATCTCTCAACATTGGGGTTAAAGCTTGGAGCCTGGTTTGGCATAGATAGGGGGAGAACATGCTTGCCTCTTTCCCGTTTCTGGCCATCCAGGCAGCATACTTAGAAAGAGGCGTGATTGGAATATTAGGCATGACTTCCACTTTTATTAGTTCTGTATTGTTTCAAAATAGAAAAGAATGACAACACTGGGCCCAACCTTAACAAACCAATCAGAACCTCATCCAGGTATGTAGTGTGAGTGGTCAATAAAAGCAGGGCAGTAAGTGCACTGTTTTCTTCCTGTTCAGACCTCATGCTTGTTTTCAACATTGCGGAGTCCCTATTGTGCTTCCCCAAATCTGGTCCAACAAATGAAATGTAAGTTTGTTGGAGGGAATAATGGTGAAATCTAGAAGTCCCTTGTAAAGAAAAAAAAATAGCCCACAACACAGCAACTTTTTTTATGGCTAAAAAGCCTTGCGCTCCAGTCAAGTGGACCATACTAAACTAAGGTTAGGATGACATCATTAAAATACTGTAGGCAGTTTCATTATGGAGCCATCATCTTAGTCCAGGAATCAAATGATATCCTTGGGCCAAACGTTAATCAACATGGTGCCACTCTTTCGGAAAAGAAAAGTAAATGTATTGTAAAAAGGAGTACTGTGACCTCAGTGAGAGATCACAAATACCTGTGGGTGTTACACTTACACATTACCTAACATACATGCAACATGAAGTGTTGCTTTGTAATTTCTGTGAACAAATAAAAATCTATATCAACACAAAATAAACCGTTACTGGAAGATTAGCCAAGTGTCCTTCTAAAATATAAGAACTATTTAGGGCACAAAATAAATTACCAATGGAGAATGTTTATACTTGTTTAATAAAAAAAAACAGGAAAAAAAATTGCTTTAGTTAGCAGGTTGCATGCCTTTATTATTTCTTGTTCATCCAATGCAACTTTCTCAATATAATTATTGTTGATAAAAATGAATTGATCCTTTAAAGGGAGAACTTTATTTAGTTTTTAGTCCTGCTCAGTAAGTGCACAACCTAGTTTTCTTTTCATTTCAGCACAATGCACTTTCGGGCTGCGTCTAACTTCAGTCAATCAAACATGAATGACAAATTGCCTTGAGGGAGTGGTAGAGATGCAAAGTTTTCCTCTTATAGCATTTGTATAATCTTCAGAAACTGGACTTGTCCTCCCAATGGCATTGTCACTGTTAAAACATACAGGCTGATCTACAAAACCTAAAAAAATAACATTCTCCTGAACGGTTACAAAGAGTTTCCATTAATTCAGATTCCATTTAGGACGTTTTGCCAGACATGACACATACAGCCTTTCAGTCTGTTTCTTCTTTTCCTTTTCTTGTATCTGTTTCTTCCAGAAAGAAATAATTGCCTTATTAATATATACTGAAAATTTACAACGTCTAAATGTGTGGTATGCTACTGATTTGCCATCAGTGCGTGCCGTCTCTGCCAGAGACTGAACTGCAGTCATTGTTTTGGTTTCAACGTCCTCTCTTCATTTCTCCTTCTGGGATTTTCATGCCCTTTTTTCCATTACATACAGTATTCATTTCTTTAGCATACCTCCCAAATTTTTAGATCCCAGAAGGAACTGGCTTATCTGCCTAAATGTGATAAATGCAGAGGGGGGATTTTGGTAAGTTCGGTTAGGAATTAAAGTGCCTGCAGACAAAACTTTTTTGCTTTTGGATAGAGAGAGAAAAAGGTACTCTAGAACTTTTAGGTTTTGCATCTGTTCAAAGCTCAGTAAGGCTTAGTATACCCCGACAAACGTTCACATGCGGTCTGGCAAAACAATCAGAACTGAAGACCCATTGCAGGAAACTTATTTGGATTTAAATGATCAAATGTGGTGGCAATCTTAGGTTTTAATAGCACCCCAACACACCTTCTCAATGCACTTGTCTTACAGTACAACATGCAGAAATGCTTTAACATTTATGCAATTTTGTGTGCTTTGGCACCCAGCATGTGGAATTCAGGGGCATTTTAACAGGGCATCTATGTGAATGGGCCCTAAAAGGCAGGTAAGTAGAGAGTGAGGAGTGCTAAATATGAAGATGAGTTGACACAGGTTGAAATTGGACATCTCAAAACGTTTTTTGCACAAACATGCAAGAAAATTGTGCATGGCATTGATTGCAAAGTTCTTTACATTTGCAGCCTTGAAGAAGGAGAAATTTTGTTATTCTGAACACATTGGCTTTTATTGATAAAGATTTTTTTCTGGTCCTGGTATATGTGATGACCTCTACTTTTTCAACAATCAAAGGCTAACGAGAATGTTGGACTTCTCAAGTCTAGTGAAAAAAAATGATTGTGTTACAGTTGTGATGTGCTACATTTTAATATTGATGCTCTCTAACTGGGCTTCATTAACTGTAGCGCTAAAGTTCTGACTCAGCAGTGGGCATGCCCGGCTTCTGCAGAGAGACCACTGCTTCAACACAAGTCCTTGTTTGGAGCAAACTGTCAGAGGACAAGTCTGGTAGTGCTTCTTAAAGAAAATGCACACGTTTTGCTTTGATGCATGTGGAATGCATTTAGCTGATTTAAACCAAAAGTTTAGCCAGGTTATAACTTCTAAACATTTGCTTGCATATAATATAGATTTAGTGGAACGCTGTACAAAAGAATCCATTGCATTATTCTTTGTCCAGTTTTTTCATCTTTTACATGTAACATTTATTATTATGTTTGTTCTGAACTCTTATTCTATATTCTGTTTTTCTTATTTGGAAGATCTTACAAGCTGCTTTTATGTTTTTTTTTATTAATCTTTGCCTTTTACTATACCTATAATTTTTCACGATTTAAGATGTTTTCGCAGTAATGATTTATGGTCAGAATGTCACTACATAAAGCATTTGGTAGCTGTGAGATGAGAACAATGGGGCTCCTCTTTCCCCTTGGTGTATGTGAGACTTACATGAGCCTTTCTTTATTAGCCCTTTGGAAAAGTCAAGCCCTTGTTCCACACATGCCCTCCCAGTTAATGTGACATTTCTTTAGTGTTAGGAGACGGTTTATTTTTCCCACCAGGCTGTTTATTTTAGAGAAAATGTAAAGTAGCCAGCGGCAGACACTGATCCTTTGAGTTGGGCCTCTCTGAACTTTCTATGCCCTTCAGGAGATTTTGCTGGCTTTATTACAGATCCCAATCACCGTCTATGCCAAATGTATAACCTCAAGCATGCCGATTTGAATTGTGGGATGTGTAGTTCAAGGCTATGTCTCTTCTGTGTAGTCTTATTAACTGCTTTGTTGCCATAGGTGTACAGAGAATGCCATAAACTGATACTTTGTCAGCACTAGTATTCAGTTCCATTATGTTTATTATTTTATGTATGGACAAACCACCTTTTTATTAAGGGACGAGGTCGTAGCATACCTGGGCAGAGAATATATTGCAAAGATATGTTGCTATATCCAAAGTTTAGGCGTACCTAAGGCATAAACTTTTTTTGGTTTTGGACAGAGTTGGGAAAAATTAAAACCCCTGTCAGGTTTTTATTGCTGGAGAGATTCACTCTCTTTTAAACCTAATGAATATTGTTACCAGGCCACAAAGTGAGGGAAAATGCAAAATATTGCAGCTGTCAGCGGAACTTAAAGAGATGAATAGTATGGAAATTTCCATTCATTTGCAAAAGGTTTCCTTGGCTTTCTTTTCTTCTGCGTTTTTGTGATTGAAAGTATAGGAATTTTCCAAAATAGGCCACAAAAAGTTACAGAAGGTTTAATCATTTTTAAACTATCCGAAGCTGTTGGCTTTATGATTTACGTTTTACCCATTCCATGTTACATTTAATCAGGCCCCCAGCTATGCTTGGATATTCAGGCTCACTATTATTATTATTTATATAGAGCTTGTTGGCTCTATCTATAAATGTAATAACATCGGGCAACATGAAAATACGAATATTTTTTTAGAACGGAACTTTGAGTATTTATGTAGAACAGAAATAGAACCTAAAAGACCTGAAGGTAACTGACACACTACTTTTTTATGCTTAGCATTTCTTTTGGCAGTTTACCAATGAGCGGCTTTTATTAGTTACTTTACATATTTCCTCCTCAGCCATCTCTACATAGAATTCTGACATTATTCAGGGCCATCCTTAGATATGTTCTCTCTTCTTACTGCTCGTTCTTGTTAATGGTGATATCTCACCCAATACTGATTCTTACCACTAATCGCACCCTCCATTACTTTCCCATCATTGCAGAACTAAGCTTTGCCATGTTTCTATATCTTATATTAACTGGAACCTGAACAACCTTCATAACATACCCCTACTTTCAAGCCTTCTTCCTCCATTATCTGCTGCCTTCTGAAATGTTCATGTAGTATGTAAAAAATTGGCACATATAATGATCTCTTCATATCCAGCAACTACACTTTCCTACATCTTTCCCCCCGCTACAGACCTAAATTCAGCCACAACACAAAAATGGGTTATAAACCTAGAGGTGGGGTGTTTCTTTAATCCTCTCACTTCCATGCCTTCCCTTTCTATTTATATGGGAGGTTTATATTGTCATTTTCTACTCTCATTACCACTCCCAGAAGCTGTAATCTACCATTATTTTGATCCAGTCTCTCTTTTGCTCAGCAACTTCTCTGCATAGCTGCTACAGTACCTTTCTATCTATATACCTACCCTCATTATAAGTGAAATCAACAGCCTCTAAACCCCTGTTGCAAACCTCCTTCTTTAATCTCACTCAGAGGTCCTCCCACCCCACCCACGAAAAGGGCAACACTCATGTCCTATTCTTTACTTAACCCATCTCTACCACAAACTTTTTTAACTTCCCACTACCACTCTCTGATCACCATCTCTGTTCTGCTTCATCTTTAGCTTCCCCTGCTGCACTCATTTGTGCAGAAACCCCAAACATCAACGACCACCACTCGTCTTCTGATGCTTTGCGACCCCTAAGCACTTTGTCATCTTTTATTGACTCTCGCTAATACAATACGGTTATCTTCATTATGAACTCAGCTGCACCTCTTTGCAACATTACATGGACACCTGGACCTGTTCTTGTAATGCTGAAGACGTTTTGCAGGAAAGTTGTGAAATATCTTCAACCTTACAAGAACAAGTCTTCTAGAATGTGACTACCTACTAGATATAATGGTAGATTACACCCAATAACCTCAACCTAGTAAGGCTGATGCCTTGGGGTATGTTCACACTGGCCATAAGATTGTGGTGCGATTACTTTTTCCCCATGCCAGTTAACTGCCACCTTAGGGTAGACTTTACTTGTAGCTTCTCTCTGCAGCATCCTCGTGGAATATGAATAGGGGCGGCAGTGAGCAGTACCACTGCAACTGGTTCTATAGGAAGCGGCACTGCATTGTGAGTGGCTAAGTAGCTGGCAAGATGACAGATGCCAGGAGCCGTGCAGGATTGCTTGATCCGGAAGCAGGTCTGAACCTGTCCTTATTGTAACATTTGATTTCAGGTCCCACATTAGTACTTTAATCATCTCTAACAACTCTATCCTAAAAATATTTTTAAAAATTTGACACTTCCTCAGAAAAGATACTACTAAAATGCCCCAACGATTGTCATTCTGGACTATTCCAACTTCCCCCAGACTTGTACCTCTCTAATCCCATCTAAACATCTTCTGCTCACCTCATTCACTTCTCCTCTTCCTCCTCTGATTCTGCTCCTCTCTGCCATTATCTTGACTAGCTTCCAATAACCAAACTATTATCACTTTCAGAGCATTCCAGCTATCCCCCTCCATACATCTCCTCCCTAATTTCCAGATATCAGCCTAACCACAATCTTTGGTCTGCACACAAATCTCTTCTATCCTGATCACATTCTCACACTCTTGTATCCAAAACTTCTCCCATGCTTTACCCTCCTCACCACATCCACCATGCCTCATGCCTTGAAACCTTCAATCACATCTGTTCAAACAAACATGCAATTTGTTTGATTCCCTATCCTGACCTGTGTGCACATCTTCCTCCCCCTGCACCAGATGTCCAAGAACCTGCTGAATGTTCTGTTTCAGCATTGTCACCTTATCCAGTGTTTCCACCCCTCTTTCCCCTAGATCACTGGTAGAAATTTTTGGTGGTTCACAAAAAAATTGAATCATTATTTGCAATTTTTATGTTTTTTTAATAAGAAAACAAAAATATTATTCTAATAAATTCTTATATTCTGAATGACAATGTTTGCAATTCACGAACTGTACTAGAGACAAAAAACAAGGGAGGCGCAGCGTGACGTCAGTGTAGTTTTAAGTTGTATGAGGCAACCGTTACCGAGCCGCACGCTTCAGTATTGTTTCCACCATTACAACAGTCACCCTGCTCCGAGAATACCGATTCTCATCCGATTGTTTTATTTTATTTGTTTATTTCTCAGATGCTCTTTTGGGTAAGTATGACCTTAACTGTGTATTTTCTTTAACTGTTATATTTATTGGCATCAAATAGTTTGACTTTGATAACTATAATTTTTTGTTTGGACTTAGATTGAAATGAAATAAACCCATAATGAGTGAGAAAAAGCAAACAAATATTTTGCATTTCTTTAGTAATACCAAGTATAATGCAACTAATGATAATAGTAACAAAAGTAATACTTCACTTAACCATGAGCTGATCAATGAATCAGAGCCTTTGCAGTCCTTGTCAGGCACCATTAGGAAGATAATTATTTTACAAATGTATTAATCTTTTAAAAAAAAATCATATTAATGGTCCGCAGAATTTAAAATGATAAATTCCATGGTCCATGAGGTGTGAAAGGTTGGCAACCGCTGCCCTAGATTGTAAGTTTGCAAGGGCAGAGGTCTTCTTCTATTGTTTCTGTCTTTTTCTAAACTAAGCACCTAATTTAGATTAAATTATTTATGTAATTTTATGGCTACATTGTCAGACATTTCTAATGCTAAGTATGCATTGGTTATGTATCACTACTTACTATTGTCTGTATTCTACGCTATAAAGTTGTAAGGAAGATGGTGGCACTATATAAAAATGAGATCTGATATAAAAGAAGGGGTTCTACTCATGGGGTATTGTTTGGCCCTAAAGCTGAATGGCATATATGTAGTAAGATGTGGCACAACTGTATTCTATGACCATGTAGTGTGTGAGATTACTAAACCAAAAACCTATAGCAATAGCCATCATATCCATAAACTGTTGCTTTACTAGAGCCTAGAGCTGCAAGTACTACAGTAGTAACTTTTGACATACATGGATTATGACACTAATTATGCTCTAAGCGTATGAAGGTCTGGAATAAAGGAAAATAACCATTATCTTGTTTTTGCATCATGTTGCTTTTTAGTGATGCGTAAACCTTGTTTATATAAGATAATACCTCTAGACAAACATAATAGCAGTCTTTTGTGATGCTCTTACTATAATGCTGATTGAAAGCAATGAACTCTCCACAGTAATAATCAGCAGCCAGAGACCATGTAATCCCGGCTCGGAGATGACTTTTTTTTTATACATTTTCTTCTCTAATCTAAAATCCAGTATTTTTCAGTATGAAGAACTGGCATTGAATGCCAATGTGAAAATGACCTAAAATGTCTTATACCCTCCACTAAACACCCCACAAACAAGTAACTTACTCTAAATGAACAGATTACCATCCATAAAATGAACCAAAAATATATAGTACATTCCTTCTCCAACACATTATTAATAAACACAATTTTTCATAGCACCAACATATTAGGCAGCGCTGTACAATAAAATTTCAACCTAGCCAGTTGAACTACAATGGTTTTTTGTTGCATATATTTTCATGCAAAGTCTTACTGCTGCATCATGGCATCAGGCTACGGCTATGAGATATAACAATACATACACTGAGAGCAAATTCACCTGGAGGCCGCCTTCTCCTCCGCAACACACCAGAATTCCAGACATTGCCCCTGGCAGCTGAAGAGGTTTAGTCTGTCTGCACCAAACCCAACAATCATGGCAGCCTCTGTGATCGGTATGAAATTAGCAAATGTATTCAGTAATATTTCTGTTTTATACATGAGTAGTTGAAAACATAATAAATGCAATTCCCATACCTAATACTCCTGCATAGAAGGGGGAATAAAACAAGGAGCGGGTTTACTGCCAAACCTGTAAAGAGTAGCAAAGAAAGATTCTTGGAGTCCTGGAATAATATCATCAAACTGCAAGCTCCTCTGGACAGGGTCCTCTCCTCCTTACGTCATTGTTTGTGTCTGTCATTTACAACCCCTTTATAATGTACAGCGCTGTGTAATATGTTGGCACCATATAAATACTGGTTATTAATGACACAATGTGAAAGTGGGTACATAAAAAAAGTAGTGTAATAGCTCTGCTGTCCTGGTCATGGGATCAGAGGTCTGATGGTCAAGTTGTGGGTGGAGGGAGCAGTGTTAAACATCAAAAAACTGTGCAGGGTTGGCATATAAAGGCCGAGGAGGTTGACAGTTTGACAGGTCCTTATGTACAGGGAAATGGTATTACTATATACTATGGTATATACTATGCAGTGCTCAACCCAGAAATTTTTTTAAGCCGGGTGGGATGAAATTGTAGGTGGGTGGCAGCACCTGTATTGTGACCAAACTCTTTAGTAACCACCCAAAAACAGCCGGGTGGGTGCTGAAAAGTGCCGGGTGGTGCACCCAGTTAAAAGGGCCTGGGGAGAACCCTACTATGGTATATGGTATACTAATAGTATTACTATGTTCTATATAACCAGTCCTAGAAGCAAATAAGACACATATTGTAGAACGTTCCACGTATTGCAAATATATGCTCATTTTAAGCTTGGATAGGGAGGGGACCCATAAATTAAAAACAGCCCAGGGCCAAAGTACGATTAATCCACCACTGGAAATGAGTCTGGCACAGACGATCCACTTAAAGCTGAGAAGAATAAATCTAAGCATATCTCACTTTACTTGTAAATGGTTTTGAATAGATCCCAGAATGATGAAGACATTATGTTTAAAGTAGGTTATCAAGGCTTCTGAATACAATTGCTTGTAGAAACTTCAGTCTAACATTGACCAGGGGTTACATGAACTCTTATAGGGTGAGTTTTAGGCAAATATAAAATGCAGAATGTTGAAGGAAGGAGCAGAACAAGGAGCCAACTATGTGCTGACAATAAACATGCTGATCAGGGGTGTAAACGCTGTGCCTTCACTTTTTTCGGGAATGGGCACGCTTGCCCACTCTTATTTTGCAAAGAATTCTTTATTGGTTGGTGCGCCCCCCTAACGGGGTCAGGAGGCATCGTAACATCAAGTTTCTTCCCCTTTGAGTGACACATAGGCAGGGGTGTAGTGAGGCGGGCACATTTACATAACAATGATGCGCATGCGCGCTCGCCATGGATAGTACCATGCCCCTTTTCTTTTTTTACGACTACACTCCTGATGCTGATAGGAAGAGAAAGCAAAGTAATAGGGAGTTGAACCCATCCAGGCTTGTCAGTCTGATCAATGGACTGTTCATGAACATTATTGCAAATGGTAAAGTCATCACTGTACATTCCCTCTTTTTGTAAACCTGCCCCCTCCGGCCGGGAGGGAGGTGTAGAAGAGGGTCAGTATTATCCTAGAAATCATCAGATAAAATGTATTTATTCATAGTTTGACTTGCTATCAGGCTATTGCAATCCCTGTACAGTAGATCTACCAGAGGAAGAAGGAGCAGCTCTTAAAGCTAATCAGCCTGCTGCTTCTTCTTCCAGTGTTTAGTTACGGAATAGGGGAAGAAAATGTTGTTTCTGTTAGGTGTTACTGAACTAAAGCAGGTCTTCCATACAGTGCAATGTAAATCTCAGAATTGAATAGACAAATGGGAAACCTTTAAAGCAGCACATAAGTGTTTCATTTGTGTATTTAGTTTGCTAGGCACATTTTGGGTGAATACATGAATATTGCACTGCACAAAAATGTTTTTTAACAATTGCCTGAATTTGAGTATACTTTTAGGTAGTCTGTGCCCCAGAAACACATTACAGTATATTGGAGATTGTACTGTACATGACTGTGACAAGGCAGCTCATTAATTTTCCTGCAGTTCATTATATTAGCAGCAGAGGACAGTGCAGTCATTCAAGCTGTGTATGTCAATTATCGGTAACTTGTACAGTTTGCTGGTCAAGATGATTTTTCAACATTTGAATCCAGATTGAAAGACTTTATTATATTTAGGGACAAATATATTCCTGCTGTGCAGCCCGTCACATTGGATGAAGGGTGCTGTGCTTTACACACGCAAGATCAAAGCATTGTTACATCCTATTTGATTACTGAAGTCTAAACAATGCGTTGATATGGATTGTGTTGGTAAATGGTAACAGATTGCATCCATGATTTTTTTTTTTGCTTTTTATAATTTTTTTTCCTGTGAATATTTTAGTGTTTATATAATAAATAAGATGGCTATGCAGTCCTATTGGTGCCTACTATTACTTATTATAGAGTTGTTTTTGCATAATGATACAGAAGAGGGATACAATAAAAAGAGGGCTTGCCATTTCTGACCTGTTAAAATGGAAATCTTTGGACCCGATTTATTAAAGCTTTCTAACATTGGAGATGATAGACTATCATGCGAGGATTTCTGTGATCCAGCAATCCTGCAATGGATCTGTTGCAGAATTGTAAAACATTTGTCAACTAGGAGCAAATGATTTTTAATAAATCCATTGCAGGTTTTCTGAATCACCCGGGTTCACTTAGGATAGTCTATCTTCTCCAGTCTTGGAGATCTTTAATTATTCAGGCCCATTGAGTCGATTACCTGTAACAAGCATAGAGCAAGTAAAAGCAGAACTACTGACTGTTGAATCCTTTGGTTGATCATGAAAAGTTTGTCAGTTGTGCTGAGCCATGAAATAGTATTTATGGATGATACTCCATTCCTCGAATATGGCCAATGCTTGGACCTAGGTTGTGTGGTCTCCTCGAGAGGATCTCATAACATAGGCAAAGGCAGGAAAAAGATAGAAGAATATGGTGGTGCCTGCTGGTTTCTTGGTGCTGGAACTAATTAAAAATTCAGGATGAAGCTGGACCAAATAAGGGCCAGTTGTGGGTGGTGGTGGGATCACAAACTTTATGGGATTAAAAATAAGTGTCAGTTTTTTTTTAATGTAAGTTCTGCTTAAACAGTAAGAAAATACAGGTGGTAAAGCAGTGGTCTCCAAACTTTTGGAACCCGTGGACCACTAAATGCAAGGACTCCAGAGCTGGGGGTTGAGGACCCCTGTGGTAAAGGGTAAGGTGGTAGACTGGAAATGGTCAATGCTGCACACAGAAGGCATCACAAAGCGACCAAACCTTGTCAAATTGCAGCAGTGTATTACAATGCTGAGGTGTGAGATATTTTATTAGCCTAGACAAAAATGTATTAATATGATACCTTTCTTCTTGCCTCCGGGGCAATTCATTGTACTTGATTTATTAAGGATCTGCAAGAAGATAGACCCAAATGGGAGACTCTGGGCGATCCAGTCAACCCATAATGGATCTGGACCATGGATTGAAAACACTTGCCAACTAATAGCAAATGATTTATATCTTCTCCAGTCTTGGGGAGCTTCAATAAATCAGGCTCATTGTGTAAAGCACCGCAAAGGCATGCAATATTTGCAACTGGATTATGTATATTGTGACACACAGCAGATCATTAAATGACATTGAAGGGCAGCTGTACTAACTATGTTTTCATTTTCCAAACTTAGATGAATGTATGTGATCGCCCGTATGTGTGTATGTGAAACACCAAAAATCTAGCATCTATACACAGCATTATTTTAGGATGTAATCTAATGGAGAAATCACCGTAAAGGTGAGTAGTATTCCTGTTTTCTGTGCCCACATAAGACTAAATATCTCAGAAGTATTTAGAGGAGTATTTATTTTTTTTACATGCAGTAGGACATTAAAAGTTAAAAGATGTACGTCATCCTAATATAATCACTGCCTAGGATCTTTGGGAATATATTTCAATAGTACATTGTGAGAAGGATGTAAGTTCAGTGGACATGTCAGGATGAGTAGTGTGGTACAGGACGATCTGCCAAGACTGCACAGAGCGCCACATAGTTCATGTTACCTGTTTCCTATCAAAGTTTTCCTAAATATGATTCTAACTCACTGGCAACTTATCAGTAACAATATAGCAGAACATTATTATTGTCTGGCCAAGCTATCATAGGGTACAAATGTCATTCTGACAGCTGACCCAATACACTTTGTATACACAAATGTAAGAAATGAAGCAGGCTGACTGAAGGATAGTGCCATCCACCACAAAGATTTGAGTTGGGTAAGATTTGTCAATTTGCTGTTCTCTCCCCAGGAACCACAAAGTAACAATTTAGTGGCTGATCTAATAACACAGTGTGAAAAGCAATAATGTGAGGTTATCTACGGCAACAAATTCATTTACGGCAATCCAAATGAAGGGCAACGAAAGCGTTTTTTATGTTTTGGATAAAGGGATGAGAGGTTGGAACTTCTGTTAGGTCTTTAGGCTGCGTACACATGTTCAATTATCATCACAATATTTTATGATCATTTCCAGCGATAAAAGACTGAAAGATGAATGAATGAGCACCGTTCTGTTCTATGGAGAGGGGAGGATGAGCAAGCAGCACCCGCTGGGCTCTCTTCTCTTTAAGCTGGGTACACACTTGCAATTTTTGTCGTTGGAAAGGATCTTTCACGATCCTTTCCAACGACAAAGGACTACACGATGCATGAACGGTGCTGTACATACAGCACCGTTCTGCTCTATGGAGAGGGGAGGGGGAGAACGACGGAGCGGCACCCTGCTGCGCGCTCTCCCCCTTCCCTTGCATTAGGATCGGTCGTCGTTCATCGTCCGTGGATCCGCCAGGACGGTCGTTCGGACGATGGACGACGCGACTGTACACACGCCAGATTTTCGCCCGATATCTGGCCGATGCCGATTATTGGGCGAGAAAAATCTGACATGTGTACGCAGCTTAACTCTTATTGCAGTTGTTCGTCGTCTGCAGTTCATGGATCCATCAGACGTCGTGCAACCTCTGTATACATGTCAAATTCTTGTCTGAGACAAGCCAGACCATTCATATCGGGTGAGAATCATCTGATGTGTGTACATAACCTAAGTGTACAGATGTGTGGGGGCGCAGTAAACCAAAGTGTTGCAATGACACAAAGCAATACAAGTTATATTTGTTGGTGTGCTGCAGTGCCACTCATTGCGAATAGCACCCCAACGCACTCAAAGCTCATGAGTGCTATAACACAGCATGACAAAGATTTTTTTTGTTCATTAGGGAAAATATAGCACCTCTGTTAAATGTGTTGTCTGTTTCCCTGTTGCAGATTTTCCCTAATTTCTTGTCTTGTAAAAGGTTGTCCCTAGAACAGATAGAGAAGGTATATCTCTCTAACAAAACCCCAAATAGCAGTGAAACCTGATTCTAACTACCCTCGTTCTATTAAAAGAATGTAGATACAATTCTATTATAATACTTTGAAATAGGAGACATTTTTGCCAAATGTTGACAAACTATTGACTTTTGTATTGCTGAATTACAGTAAAGCTGAATTACAGACTCCTATTATAACTGGCAGAATTACTACGGACCACTAAATTTATGGGCTCTGCACCGCACATGCGCAGGAAGCTGTGTGTCACTCAAAGGGGAAGAAACTTTCCCCATAGTGAGGTCATGATGTCAGAACCTGCCCACTCTCCCATCTCCTGTACAGGAGACATAGTCCGCGGCTCTTGCTGGTGCCCCCCAGCGGGGTCCTTCTCCTTCACCACGAATCTCTAAAACTGTTGGTGACCGCTGCCCTAAGACATAGAAGATAATAGTAGAGAAAATACAGAAGAGAAGATTGAAGAAGATGAAACATAAAAGAGAAGACTAAACCACAGTGACAGCATAAGACACAGAAAACAAGACTAATATGTAATGACCCCCTAAGACATAGAAGAGAAGAATTAGATACAGTGATCACCTAAGACATGATAAAGACATGGAGACCCCCTAGGATGCACCAGAGAAGACTAAACATACTAACCCTCTACAACATAGAAGAGAATATTAAGGCTTAGTGACTCCCTTCCTTAAGACGTAGAATATCTAACTAAGATGTGAGTACCTAAAACACAGAAGAGAACACAAAGACATAGAAACCACCTAAAACACAAAAAGAAAGTACTATAATATAGTGACCTCCTAAGATACAGAGGAGAAGTCCAAGGCATAGTGACCTTTTTAAGACACAGAAGAGAAAGCAGAAACTCATAAAAAGTTAAAGAATTGAAAACATAATTATTGTAACAAGTGATACACAATGAGCCTATTATGTGCTCTTGAATTATAAAATGTTAGTTCATAATGACAAGACCTATTTCACTTCTGGGAAAAACTACATGGATTGTGTTGCAGAGCAGAAATAAATACACACTTGGCTCACACTGCACACTCTTGCATGCTTTCCAACATACACGCGCAGAATGTAAGCTGACCCTCTTCTTAGTGAATATAGAGTACAGTGAAGGATGCCAGCTGCAGACAAGGACCGGGCTAGTATCAGGAGAATTGTTATAGAATCCCTACTACTAACAATACGCAGCCCTGGACCCTGACCCGGCACACGCCAATTCCAAGGCCTTGACCCAGAGCTCCACCTAAAATGTAAATGTCAGCTCTAGGAGGGGACTGTCACACGTCTAATGATGCTGGCATCATGTCAAATTGCCACATCTTGTAACTTTAAAAAGAATAACTTTAAAAAACAATAACAAGAATGATCCCTTGGGATCAGAAATAATAGAATGTACTGCTGGCAAAAGGGGGCCCATAAAAGGATTATCCTCTAATAAAAAAAGTTTTTTAGTTTTGGATAAAGCTGGGATAGAATAAACCAATCAGATTTTGTTGTCCACTGGAGAGATTCATTCTCGTTTGTCCATGATACATAAAACACGGAATGAACTAAAATGCCTTAAAACATAACTTGATACACACGTGTCCCTTTTCTGGTGTGGAGAAAGGGTATAGTCGTAAAAAAAGAAGAGGGGGCACGATACGTGCTCGCCCCACTACACCGCTGCCTATGTGTCACTCAAAGGGGAAGAAATTTCCCCCAGAGTGACGTCATGATACCAGAACCTGCCCACTCTCCCATCGCAGACCCAGTCCTGCGATGGGAGAGTGGGTTCTGGTATCAGAGAGACAACCCGCCCATCGCCGTATGGTGACATGGACCGTGGCCCTGGCCAGTGCGCCCCCCTCAGTGGGGTGCTTTTCCTGACCCCACAGAGGGATGGACCGCCCAGAGCCGCGGACCACCAAAGAATCCTTTTGCAAAATAAGAGTGGGCACGCATGCTCATTCCCGAAAAATATTAGGGTACGGAGTTCCCACCAGTGCCCGCCCCACTACAGCCCTGGCGTGGACACCATCTTCTTCTTTTTCTTGTCACAACCTTTAACCATCTTGATTGGCCAGAGTGATGCCCACATGCACTGCAGTTCATATTTTTCCTGCAGCCATTGGGTAAGCCATGATGTGCTGGGTATCCCTGACAGTGTTTTTGACAGATGAGGCAAGCAAGTATATTTATTTAACAAATTAAGAGCAAATTAATTAATGGCAAATTCTGAAATTTAAATGACAGTGATTAACTCAGATCAATAAATGTGGAGTGAAAGTCACGGATAGGAAATTCACTTCTTTGCAGACCTTGTCCTTCTTTTGCAAAGTGACAGCATAACTGTGCTATGCATAACCAATGCATGGAACAGAGCAGTGGGAGGGGTCTGGAAGCCCCACCTACTACAGGCCACCTACAAAAAATACAGGAGGGGGCGGATACAAGACCAGTCACTCTGCACAAGGGAACAGACCAGCAGTGGCTGATCTTAATACAGAAAGCTCCTGCACAAGGCAAAGATTTTTTTTTACTGGATTACTGCACAGATCTGGAAGAAATGCACATAACCTAAGTAGAATACACATGTCTCTTTTATTTAGACAATATTTGCTTATCCCGGAGTTCAGATTTAATTAATTCATGTGACATTTTGTGAAAGGCTTCCCTCAGATTCTAGTTCTCAGGGCTGGATGTTCTATGGACTAATGATGTTTACTGAAAGATTAATGTAAGCTGCTGAAGGCCTCATATTGTAAAGCTTGCTATGGTCAGTTTGCTTTGCAAGCTACTAGTTATGTAAAGTGAATAGATGTAAGTTACAACTTGACTGTGAAGCCTTTGGTGACGTGCATGGAATGTTGTGGATGATGAATACATACAGTATGTACCATTACAAACAATAAGAAACACTGGGAAACATAGGGGATTTTATTGAAGACAACACATTCATAAAATGCCCCCAGCTGTTATGCTGACCCCACATAATCCATGCCACCAATCTGGACTTGGCACCAGACGAAATCGCAGCCACGTAACTAGCATTTTAGAAGATCAGCCGTAATATTACTCTAATTTCCTAATAAAAACACAGTGCAGACAGGTACTGTAATAAAAAGTGGCATGCTAATTCTCTTCTGTAATAACACAAACTTACCTGCTTACAAATAATCAAGAATTACTATTTCTGGCTGTCCATGATTGTTACAGATAAAGCAGTAGGAGTTACCCCTATTTATTGTACAGGGCTGCGTAATATGTTGGCGCTATATAAGTCCTGTTTATTATTATTAATAATAATAATAATAATAATAATAATATTGATACTAAACACTCAGGAATGCTGACATGAGGTTTAACCTCCTCAGCGGTAACCCCGAGTGTGGCTCGGGCTAAAAAAAAACAGCTGATAGCGGTAACTCCAAGCCACACTCGAGGTAGCTAAAAACATAAAAATGAAAGCCTTACCTGATCCCACCGGTGTCCTCCGTTGTCCCGCTTGTCCGATTCCATTCTCTGGCCCCATGCTCTTCGTCCGATCGGTCTCCCGGCGAGTGTGCTGACATTCCCCAGGAGTTCCCGGGGACGCAAGGGAATGTGGTGGGAATTTCAAATTATTTTGTATTGGATTCAATACACAACAACTGTATTGAATCCAACACAAAGTAATCATTACATTTTATATTTATATATATATATATATATATATATTATATATATATATATATATATTATGCTACTGTACAGTTAAATTACAGGTTTTTGATTTATTTATGCACCCTTGTTTTAACAGTTTTTTGTGTTTTTTTATTTAAAGTTTATTAATAAATGTATCATATATTGGACAAATTTTGGTGAGTTATGCCTAAGAATTACAGGCCTACAATGTAAAATACATTTTCATGAAAGACAATGTACCTCTTCTAGACATATAAATCAGAAATGAACAGCCCAGGAGGTTAAAGCTGCATAGTTAGCTGCTCCTGGGCTCCCGTATATGTGCCATGGGAATCAGTAGTCAAGAACTGTGATAATATTTAGCATAAAAACTATATTCCTCTTGGATTTCTACATCGAAGGTTGTGGTCATAAGCTTGAATCTGTTGCCTACAAGTAATCAATTTCCGGTTGACACTTTTGTAGTGCAGCTTATATAGTCAGTTTGGTTTCTACATTCTTGTGTGTAAGAAGGCCTCCCGATAGCTATTCTACTGAATGTCAGGAAGGAGCTATTGGCCTTGTTTGCAGTCTTTGAAAGCTGTTTTGAGAGGAAAAGTACACAGAAGGTTCCTGAATGGCGGGTGTGTTCAGTCAGTGCAAAGGTTTGCAGATAGTGGGTGATAATTGAACTTTCCTACATATTGTATGTCTCCAGATAGATCGTGTGCTTGTAGGGACAGCGCTCCCCAGACAGGCTGATATGAAGTAGGTGTGACTGGGATATGTCTGTGCAGGAAGGATCCCCCATGTCAGCCTCCAGAGTTATGAGGTAATGTGTAGCAGAAGCTGGAGGAGCACCTTTCTGCAGAAGGGGGTTGGAAGGAAACACGGTTTCATGTAGAGATGGAGTTTTTCTTGTGCCTGAAAGACCCGGGCCTAAGGGCTTGTGCTAATACATACGCATTATAGGTGTATTGCATTAAGGCAACTCGTTCTTGTATTTATATAGCACTGACATACCACGCAGCCCATTCAGTGCACCACAAATAGAACATACAACAATTTTTGCAACACATAGATAGTTCCCATGCATGTATGTTGCTGGGCACCACCTAGGTGCATTGGGCTGCCAATTACTGCAATTAGCTTTGTGCATTCACAGCAATATGTGGTGCAAATGTTCATTTTATGGGTCCTTTGACACCAATCAGGAATGGGAACTTGCTCCAACAATCTGGTCTTAGTATGCATCAGTGTACAGAAACACAGGAAAAAATAAGATTCTAACATACACTAAAAAAATACAAAGCCACAAGAAAATGTATCCATGTTAAATGAAATTTGAGCCTTGGCATGTCTCTGGTATCTCACCTTCAATAACTGGTACTTTTGTTGTTGGCACCCAAAGTATGCCATTAACTAGCCCCAAAAACTAGCATGGTGCCCAGTTTTCACCAACCAATTATTCCCCATAATATTATTAAACAGGATTTATATAGCGCCAACATATAACGCAGCACTGTATATTAAATAGGGGTTCCAAATGACAGACGAATATAGACAGTGACACAGAATAAGAGGACCCTGCTCCAAAGAGCTTACAATCTAGGAGGTAGGGGAAGTAACACACAATAGAAAAGCTTTCTCCTAACTTACCCTACCTGAAAACACAACACCAAACCTAAGTGCTAAAAATGAGCCAGTAGTACCCCAATACGGTATATACCGTTTATTAAGTTCTTAATCAGTTCTGTAAAATACTGTAGATAGAGCTGGGCGTTGGGATAATGTAACTCTAATGTGCATGGAGAGGACGTCAATAGTGGCAAGTTTGCTATGCATGATGGTAAGTGCTCCTAGGGCCCATCTCTAAAACTTGCACTGGAGCAGAGCAGTAACGTTATCTCAACGTTTCCAGGTCTTTGCATTTTCTACTTCATGTTCTTATACTTTCTGTGTTAGTGACCCCATAGACTTGTATAGCAGCCACTAATATATTATAAATAAAGAAAAAACAGCATTAAGTATCAGCCAGAAGCATTAAGCTAACCATAATATTGTGCTCCAGGCAACATTTTTGGGGAATGGCCATATTTCAGGTAACAAGAAGGTAATAATGCTCTAGACATATCCAGTACAAGGTTGTCCATCACTCAGGGTGAAAATGCCAAAATCTTCCATCCCCAAGCTGAGAATGATGGAGCTTGCAGGCATAGGGTTAGCAACTCTCCATGGAGCAGGGCTGTCAGGTCCTTTTTTATACCTAAGCTATGTACACAGGTTAGATAACTTGTTCAAAACAAACCACCAGAGACCTATTGCTAGATCATTTCTAAAACATCAATCAACATCAAAAGATTCTTGGCTGCAGTTAGTGATGCCTCTAGACCAGGGGTCGGCAAACTTTTTGTACTACTAGGCCATTTCAGGAGGTCAAGAAGGCACAATGAGTTCTGTTTTATCCAGGTTGAGTTTCAGGAATCGGTCAGACATCCATGTTGTGTTGTAGTCTCTGTACGTGTGCGCGTGCTTGGCATCGAAATGCCCCTTGAGATTCGACCGCTTGAAAGTTGTTGATTTGGTTGCACACTAAACACAGGGCTTTGTTGCCGCATTAGATGAAGAATAACTCGTCAGTCCATTCAGGGTTGAAGACACTATGTTCATGGTCAACCTTCCAGAGACTGGTAGCTGCGTGTTGCTTTTGCTCTTTAGGCATAGTAATTGGGGTTACTCTGCGAGAACTCGATGATATCGCGATAACGTGATAATTCAATTAGGCCGGATTCAACATTTAATAACTAGGGGGGTGTTAGGGCAGACTGGAATACTGTCCAGGCTGTATCTGGCTTAAAGGCCGGAGTTTGCCTACCTCTGATCTAGAAGGATATGTTCTTGTGATCTGACATCTGTTATCTTCATCTACAGATATCATTAGACAATGGACAATCCTGTACGCAATCATGGCCAACAGATGTGTACTGAGAATAAAAAGGAAATTTAATGTGAAAATTCTTTCAGCTATCCTATGTACACTCAGTAAAGTGGCCGGCCAAGATCTATGGAGAATCATGTCCTTGCCCTGTATAGGGAGTTGTAGGTTTGTGCGTCATCTTTGCAAACTTCCATTTATTGGGGATCATTCATTTTGAATGACAGGTATCTAGCAAGTGTTTGTAGACTTATTCTGCTCTTTACATATCCCTACCTGCACCAGGAGCATCTTCACCGATAGCATGCAGGTCTCACAACTACATAGCACCAGAACAAACTGATATGTCTATCAGACTTAAATTAGTTACTACTCATATATGATAAATAGCTTTTGGCTGGCTTCATTTGTGCCCAACTTCTAATTCTAACTTCCTGAAACAATGAAACATTTCTGCCTATGTTGCTCTGTATTTTTATCATGATGATGTGGGTGTAGTCTAGGGTGTAACATAATGATTGGAGGTGCTGAAGGCGCCAGTGTTTGTGTGCCTATAGGCTTCTTATACATAGATCCAGGCCTGTTCTGATGAGAAGCTCTACAGATTAAATTGCATTACCTACACGGCCAGCTATGTGGGTTATGTTGTTTTTAAGTCTGTGCCCTTGTGTTAATCATTATAATTGCAAATAAAATCTGAAGTAATCAGTATGTGTGCAGTGCCAGCAAAATGTACAATGTGAACTTTATCGTAGCTGTAAAATCATTTCCCATTTTAACTATATTACATTTTGTATTCTTTTGTATTTATGAAAACTGGAGCCACAGTGGAACTGTCTGTAGCAGTCCTAAGATAAAATGTTTTTTTCTTTTAAAGAGAAATAAGTAAGATATTATTTGTCTTTTTTGGTGACTTTAAAAGAGAACTCCAGCTAGTGTTACAAAGCTGATTTTGGAAAGGTAAGTGTAATCTTAACTTATATTTACCTCTGCAGTGTGCAATGTGAAAATGCCGCTGCAGAATTCACTTTTTCTTGGCAGGCATCCCATTGTTTGTACGCTTCTGGTCTCATTGCTAATGTATGAATTGAATAGGACTGATTTCAGAATTCCTGCTACAAGCTCAACTGTGGTTCCAATCTCTCCCATTCAGGTGACAGGGAGAGGTTGGATTGCTTTTTCGCATGCAGCTGCAGCAGAGTGCAGTGTGGTTCCCAGTGGCGACATGTTGCATTTGGCTGTGCAGTTGTTGCAGGAAGGTCTATGCTGCGTCCTCAGCTGTGAGCAAATATGTTTGCCTGTGGTTTTCCTCTCCCAGCCATACAGCAGCACTTTGTGGCTTATCAGGAAATTGCCGGCCACACATTTGACACCATGGGTCTGAAAGGTCCCTAAATAACTAGGTGATTATTTCAAATATTGCAGGAGACCTGTGACTGGCTGAACTGCTGGGATAACAGATTTTGCAAAAACATTCTCAAACAGGAGCACTGTAGAATCGTATATAGCAGGTAACAACTACCTACCCAGTTACTGTTGTAAAAAGTTTCTGGCTGTATACCTTTAAATGTGGATCTGTTTTTCATAGCAATCAGATTTCTTCCTTCATATTGGGTATGTTAAACCACATCTAAGCACCCTTCCTATCTGCAATCTTTTCTGTTGTTGGCTGGTCGTTTTCTGTGCAACTCTCTGCATGTCAATGTACTTGCAAAAATTGGATCAAAGCAGATGCAAATCTACGTACTAAAATCGTATAATTATATATATATAAAAACAATTTTTATTAAACAGTATTTATATAGCGCCAACATATTACACATTACTTTTGTCCTAAAACCTTAAAAAGCAGTGCACTTGATATATGAAGGTGTCTAGTCATTCCTGTATCTACAGACTCATAGTCATATACCTGCTGAGAGACCGAAGGCATTGCTACCTTGATTTCTAGAAAGATTTTGTGATGTTTCTTTTACTTTGTTGACTATTTTCCTTGCTGGAGGCTCTGACATGAGGAAGAAAAGCCCTGACCAAGATGGCAGCACCCATACACATTACAGAACAATGTATGGCAAACCAATAATAGGGGAAAATCTGCTACGGTGTGATTACAGCCATTTTTCTGCCTTTTTTGAAGGCATAACTTTCAGAATTTAGTTTTTTTTAAAAATGTGAAATACTAGTTATGAATCCACTGGCATCTTTATTGTGTTGTATTATCATATGGCCATAAAAATGTGTTACAATGGAATCTCTCAAGTTTTTACTTGCAGAAATACACAATCGACTCGCTAAGTTGTAACTGTTATGTTCAGCTATAAAGACCAAGAAGAGATTAAAATAACAGTTCTATGGCTAAAAGTAAAGATTGTTTTGGCACATACCGCATGCATTTTAGATTACTATACTCTGCCAATTGTTACAAAACAGAGTTTCCAGTTTAAATGGTGTTTTTATGCTCAATAAATGTTAAAGCATATGAAAGTGCAACCATTAAAATCTCATATACGCTTTAACATATTATTGTAATTTTTAAAAGACATTGTTAATGGTTTTAAATCTGCAGCTTTTTTAAAAAATAATACTTTCCTGGTATAAGGTGGCAACTTTGTTCCTGAATTCCAGTGGTAATCCTGCGTTGTCAAACATTTTCATGTAATTCTCTTACAAAAGAGATAACGCAGCCATGGTGCATTGTCACCATCAGGAAAAACCTTCTTCTGACCCCCCTGGGGGGCGCACTAGCCAGAGCCTTGGACTACCGGTTGGTGACTGCTGCTATAGACTATAAAAATCTATATGAATAGAGGTCAGCAGGTTAGAACTGCAGGGAATGTCTGCAAAAACAAAATGCATATAAGTGCATTTTCTAAATAGCACTGCAGCTCTAATCTTCTATGGGCTCTATTTTTAAAACAGGGAATCTGACATTCCCTGGTGGGAATCTTCCAGGTCTATGGCCCTGATTTGTCAATGCTCTCCAAGGCTGGAGAGGATACACTTTTATCAGTGAACCTGGGTGATCCAAAAAACCTGGAATGGATCTATTCCAGGATTGAAAACATTTGCTAACAGATTTAAGAAATCCATTCCAGGTTTGCTGGATCACCCAGCTTCACTGATGAAAGTCATTTGCTAACAGATTTAAGAAATCCATTCCAGGTTTGCTGGATCACCCAGCTTCACTGATGAAAGTGTATCCTCTCCAGCCCTGGAGAGCTTTAATAAATCGGGTCCTATGAGTTTCAATAGCAGGGAATATTTGAAAGAATGTCAGGTTCCCTGTTTTATAAACAGAACCCTAAGAGTAATTAAGCTGTTTGAAATGATTATACATTCCCTTTTCTATTCTCTTTAAAATATGTAAATAGTATTATTAGATAATTTAAATACAGAAAAGAGATCCGCTTCATGAAAAAACACCCTAATCCAAAAAACACTGAAGTGATTATACATTCCCTTTATGATATATAAATAGTATTTTCAAATTTTTTTAGATATGAACAGATCAGCTTTAGCTTAAAAAAAACAGCAGTATATATTCTCATGTATACAAATTTTGTTACTGTGTAGTATTTGGAATTATGTTCTGAGGCTGATATATTTTATATTCTTTATCTATTCGGATCCTGCTTTCTGCTATAATATAATAATAATACATTTATGAAAATAAAATTAATCCTTTTCATTCACATGTTGATTGGCATTCTTAAGCATGATGCCTTGTGTTAAGCGAATGGAAAACTACATTTAATTTTGACTGATTGGAACACTGAATTGTCACTGACAGCTCCTGATCCCTACTAACAATCAGTTGTGTGATTAACATATCATCTATGACATCTTTATGACATGACTTTGTTTCTATGAGTGATATCTGACAATGTATTTCTTTTCCTGCACACAGCAAGTGCATCAAGAATACATTTTTGTAATTAAGGGAACAATACTGTCTGTAAAAAAAAAAAACATGTAAAATTATTGTTTTTAATTTTATTATTATTATTATTATTATTATTAATAATAATAATAATAATAATAATAATAAACAGGAATTTTACAGCGCCGACATATTACGCAGCGCTGTACATTAAATAGGGGTTGCAAATGACAGACACAGATACAGACAGAAGAATTTACAATCTAAATATAAATAAATAAATAAAACACAAACAATTTTGTATACCTGTCAGTCTATATTAATAATAAATTATATTAATATAATAATTTGTACCAAATAAACACCTCATGTTATCCAAAAAAAAACAACAACTTGTAACTTTAATGTTCAGCTGCAAAGTCTAAAGAGAGATTCAATTTTTTTTCCATATGATCCAAAATGAACACAGTTGTAATGGTAAACTATAACGACCGAAAAGATTACATTTTTTGGTATATTTATATATATATTTTTTTTTTGTTTGTCAGCCTATCATGAATAATAAATCTGAACAGGGTTTATTAAAACATTGCACCAAATAAAATCAAAGAAAACAATTGATTTAGGCGGGCAAACAAATTATTGTCCAGTAATCTAAGACATCCTAGCAGCGCTAAATGTGGGCTGGGCAACCGGGCAACAATGTATTCTCATCCAGCAATAATTAAGGAACAAGTGCAAATTTAATTGAATATGACGATCTTGAAAATCACAATACGTTCCCTTTAGGTTTGTTTGTTTTTCTTTTCTTAAATTCTGGAAAAGCAGGCTGACTTGTATTCTGTATCTGTGTAGTAACTTCCCAGTATACATTTATGAATGAATCAAGGTATTGGGTAAAGGGAAGCCACATTGAAACCCATGTCCCCGTACTGGAAATAAACAGTGAGACAATGGGGCGTGTGTTAGACCTCACATGTACTCTAAAGTACATTAATCTGACACTGAAAGGACAATAGAGCTAAAACAATACTTCTACAGTCCCTCAGCACTGGCAGAATGGAGACCCTGCACTGACTGCCACAAGCTAAACTAAAGACTTAGTGTTTCAATATTCCTGGCGCTTCTTACAATAGCTGCTACTTACCTTCCAGGCCAATTACTAGAACCTACAGCGATCCAATTCTTGTTGCTACTGCACCAAAACTCAGCCTGCTGCACTGCTCTCCTATATATATATATTTCTAATGGGACAATACACACAAGTATGTAAAATATTCACTTAATTTTAGAATTTTATGATTATATATTATTTTAACAAAGTTTCTTGTTGTTCTTGATCTAACTAGTGAGGAGTGAGAGGTTCCATGAGAAACTTATTGAGCAGAGCAGGAAAACGAGCCTATTGAAGTGGAGATAAGGCACAAAATTGTAAGATAAAATTATGATACTTTACAAACATTGTCTTGTTTAACAAAAAATATAGTTTCATAAAAAAGCAATATTTATAGTTGTAAATAAATATTTGTATTCAATGATAAAATGATAAAAGTGGATAAACTTCTGTAGCCTAGGGCAGTGGTTGCCAACCTTTTGGAGCTCACGGACCACTAAATGCATGGACTCCAGACTGCGCATGAGCGGGAAGCTGTGTGTCCATCAAAGGGGAAGAAACTTCCCCCAGAGTGTTGTCATGATGCCAGAACTGGCCCACTCTCCCATCACAGGTCTAAGCCTACGATGGGAGAGTGGACAGGTTGTGTCCAAAGACACAACCCGCCCACCGCCCTGCGCCTGCGATGCATATAGGAGATGTGGTCCGCGGCTCTGGCCGGTGCGCCCCCCAAGCAGGTTCCTTCTCCTGACCCCACTGGGAGGTGCACCAGTCAATACCAAGGCCCACCTGTCAGACGGCTGCAGCCCACTAATGGGCTGCGGACCGGGGGTTGGGGAGCCCTGGCCTAGTGAATTGACACCATTGCACAATATAGCATTGATACTTTGTATGAAAGAATACATTTTTTAAAGTGATAACTGCACCCTTACTGCTCCCCCTCTTCATCCACAAATGATAGTCTCTGTGCCACCTTTTGCCTAAGGCACCCTCCTCTGTCAGAATATTTATGACATTTTATTCATACTTTTTTCTTATGTATTGTAGTTTGTCATATGACACGCTGGATCCAATGCCTTAGCAGGGCTCTAAAAATTGTTTTTTTAAGGGAATAAACTTGAATGCTCCCAAGATACAAACATACAGCCTGCATACATAGATTTCTGAGTAGGATCCCTGTGCTTGCCCTGTACTACTAGCCCAAAAAAATATCTCCCCTGTAATGGGTAGCACTATAGAGGGGCAACAGAGCTACCGCTGAACCAGTCCAAAGGGGCACTGAAGTAGAAGGATTGGTCATTGTTGGCATCACTGAAGAGATAAATATCTGTGCTTAAAAGGACCCATATAAACAAATAAGATTACCACTCCCCATCATCTAATCACATCAAAGAAATCCCGCTAATAATGATTTTGATTATATATTGCTCTAATACAGTGGTTGACAACTTTTCGGACCTCATGGACCAGTTTTCGGACCGCACTTTCCCATCGCAGGCTCAGACCTGCTTGCTAAACATCCTGGGGGGCAGTAGCGCAGGGCTGTGGACGCAACAAAATCCCCCCATAGCTAGACACCCAATTGTAACTGTCATTGTCAGAAAGACAGGGGCATGAGAACTTCAGTTTTGGGGTATAGTGGTAGCGATCAGCAAATCAGAGTGGGGTTCATTTTATCCTAAAGGACGGTCAGTTCACTCTACTGTCACATCTATCAGCTGACTACATTTATCTTAAAGAAGAAATTTAGTTCTCTAAAGAAATAAAATCTGTGATCGGGCAGGTTCAGCATTGCAGAATGAACCTGCCCATTAAGACGGCTAAAGATCAGTGCCAAGAAGAGGGGAAAAATAAAGATGGTGTCACTGGCAACATAATGGGGACAGATCAGGCAGGTCACGATCACAAATCTTAAGGGTCAGGTTTTAGTCTGCTTTATTATTAAGCCAAAGTTTTGTCTCTGTTTTCCTCCATCATTAGTGGTGTTATTAAACTTTTAATGAAAACAAACTTACAAATGTTTTCTTGCTTTCTTCGAATGTCATTTAAGATAATTCTCTAGCTGGGTAACCCTGCCTATTGTTTTCAGTAAATGTTTTATAACACATAGAACACAGCACAGACAAAACGTGTTAAGCTGTCATAATCTATCCATCACAGTGGTGGCATAAAATTTGTCTGTGAATATTTTTAGGGGTCTGGCATGTCAAAGATGTTCTGCTTTATAAAGAGTTCTGTTCCCTCGGTTTGTTGTTTTGAAAAACATACCAAAGTTAGCAACACTCTCAGTGGGGAACAGGGGAGAAGGGTGGTGGTTGTCAGTCAGGGGGAGACTGAAAAGAACAATGCTGAGATATCTTCTCTACCCCTCACCCAGCGATGTAGTCCCTCACTTTGGAATCCTAAACTCCTCTGAAAATCTGACTTTTTATGGAATAAAAACTGATAGTCTGACATGTTTGAAATGTTTCTTATGTAAGCTCAGGCAACACTTGCCAGCCTGGTACAAAACAAGGCTGTGTCAGTCTGTTCAGACCTTAACCGGGTATTGTCCCATTACTGAACCCTACAGCTCTAAATAAGGGGAAATGGTAGTTGCCGGCTTTGGATAATCAGACAATACGTAAATACATGATCAGATTTCAAATTAGGAATAAAGCTCATCTGAAAGTGTTATGTTAAAAGCAAAGGCAAGTTTGCAAAGTGCAGCAACTCACAGCAACCAGCACGGATTTAGTTTGCTGTGAACAATCTGCTTGGTTGCTATAGGCCACAGCGCTTAATTCTTCTTTGCCATAATAAATATGTCTGGTGGATTCTAATAATTGTGTATATCATAACCTGCCTGTATTAACCTAAAGGGGTAGGACTGATTTCATTATGTGTTAATAATAGCATTTCGCATTTTGCTTGGAAGTCTGATCCCTACAGCAACAAGTAGGGTTCCCTGTTTCATTTTCACAGTACATATTTGTAAAAAAAAGGTTAAATCTCATTGACTGCCATGAGCAATCTCCTATTTTTTTTACTTTTGGCTGCATTGGTTTGCCACAGGCCTTTTTGCATATATAATTGCAGTACTTATTAATTGCCAAGTAAGCATAGACCCGGATCTAATTTGGTGATAACCAAAGTCTTAAGGTGACCACACATCTATTACGTTATGATCGATCTAGGTATGAGCAGGTAATGAATGAGGCAGGTAATGAATGAAAGAAAATGATCAGAAACAATTTATTAAAAATCATTCTTTATTTGTTTCACAATTGGTTGCACTTACATTCATTCAGCTGCTAACCAGGGGTGGGTAAGGACTTCATTTCAGACTTATGATGGATTTTTGCAAGCAGTTTGGGGTAGATCATGATTAGGGATGAGCAAGAATGCCTCTGCCTAATTTCCTAGAACTTCCGATGGGTCAGCAAAATTCCGGTGAACCGATTTCGCGGACCCTGCAGAAGATCGAGGAAATCATTACAGAAGGAGTACCATGGCTGCAATGCCGCAAGCCCTCATTTACCTCTAGTGCCCGGGGAGGCAGGAGGAGTACCGTGGCTGCATTCATGAATGCAGCCGTGGGAATCCTCCTGTGCGCGATTCCGGGGCACTAGATGGTAAATGGGTCCTTGCCCTCTTTTAACTTCTAGTGCCCGGAGATCGCGCACAGGAGGATACTCATGGCTGCATTCATCAATGCAGCCATGGTACTCCTCCTGTTAGTGGGAGTCCCGCGGCTGTACTCATCAATAAGTGCAGCTGTGGGAATCATCACGGGAAGATTCCCACAGCTGCATTCATTCATGATGAGCACAGCCACGGGACTTTTGTGTTCTTGGATAGGGAATCTCAGGGCTGCAAGAGTAATCGGGATTGCTCTGATTACTCTTGCAGGTCCCAAAAAATCTTGACGCCAGAATTTACACAGGTCGTTCTCGCTTACATGTTCAGTAAGCACGAATGGCCCGATTCGCTGCGAGAACGAATTTTAAAATTTCGCTCGCTCGCAAAGTCGTTTCTGTATGTGCTTGTTTTTCCTCCTCTGGAAGAAGAACTGTACCTCAATGGTAAGGGCTACCTAGGTAAGTGTTTAACCTGTGGTGTGGTTTGCAGCTCCTGGGTAGCAGCAGTTTGCTATGCGCCTGGGACTGGCGAACCATGTGGATTTCCACTGCAAGTGTGAAAGGGGCCCAAGTTTTTGCCCCTAAGGATACCTGGGGTTAAGAGGTGGGCCAGAGCAGCCACTCTATGTAAATTCAGGTTTAGTCCCAGTGATAGCACCAACCAGGACAAATAACGTGAAAAAAAAAACAAAAAAAGTTTCGTTTTAGATACCCTATAATTCCCGCATCAAATTAATCTTTTTTTATAATAAGTGCTATTATAATTACTTTCCCACTAGCTGCTTTGCAGAATATTGACACTTTTTGTAACCCTTAAATGGACCCCTGGAAATTTTGCATCCTTGGTTTAGAGATTTGACGGTTAGATTTTGCTGCAGTTAAAACCGAGTATAATTCAACACTCATGTCTCACCTAATATTTTTAGTTCCAGTCATTTTCAGACAGGGTACTGTTGTTTGTTTTGCACTGTCTTCCATTTGATTAATGCTTTCCTTTTTGACTTTTTCTTCAACTTGCACATATAAACATAGACTGAAGTAATTTATGCCTCGGTGAATATAGTCTAAAGGGTTCGTTTCCATCCATTGTGCCAACACTAAAGACTCATGAATACCCAATCATGAAAACAAAAGACAAGTCCATTACAGTATACCAGAAGTCCAAAAATGCTTCTCACAAAAAACTTCATGTTCCTGATTTGCAGGTGCCATGAAAATTCACTTTTTCAAAACATGGAGACATGGAATAGATCAGCTCTAGCATGAAACATTGGCATTAACCTTTGGAAATTATTTCATGTGCGGTCAGTTAATGGTACAATTTGGATTCATTTAATTAGATGGAAGAACAGAGTGTTAGGAAGGAAAATCTTTTCATGTATTCATTTGTTAATTGTTATTTCAATATAAAGACACATGGACAGTTGTATTTCATTTATTGCATGTGGAACATTGCAAAACAAGACAAACGTCATGCATGTGCAATAGTAAAAGAAAAATGCCAGGAACAAAGTAACCAAACAAATCTCACAGACACAAAAAAACCTCAGCACAATCATTAAAAAAAGAAACTTTTGAAATACATTATTAATTATTTCTCCATACAGAATATAGGGTACAGAGCTAATAATATGTCTGAGACAGTTTTCAAAAAAACTTCATTACAATGGTCAGTGGGCAAGCAGAGACACAGCTTTTATAAGGAATATGCAATTTCTATTTAGCATACAGCGGTACCGGTAAATTGCCAGGGGTGAAGTGGGGCGGGCACGGGTGGGAACACCGTGCCCTCACTTTTTTTGGGAATGGGCACGTGTGCCCACCCTTATTTTGCAAAGAAATTCTTTGGTGGTCTTTGGCTCTGGTCCGTCCGCCTCCTTGGGGGGGCACATCGGCCAGAACTGCGGACCATGTCTTCTGTATGGAATTGCCAGCTTCGAGGGTGGTGGGTGGGTTGTCTCTCTGAACACAACATGCCCACTCTCCCATCCCAGGCTCAGACCTGCGATGGGAGAATGGCCGGGTTCTGGTATCATGATGTCACTCTAGAGAAAGTTTCTTCCCCTTTGAAGGACACATAGGCGGGGGTGTTGTGGGGCTGGCGCATCATGAATAGTACCGCACCCTCTCTTCTTCTTTTACAACTAAACCCCTGAGCAAGACATCAAGTATCTAATAGACGAAAAACCCAGTACTACAGCGTATGGAGAAGCATGTTTTTCTTCCACATGACGGAGCTGGGGCTTGGTGACTGAACCAGCACTGTTTTCACGTGAGGGCAGGGAAATACCCCTCAATTCTGTGTACCTTTAATTTGGAAGCTCTTACAGGCCTTCTTTCTTTATATCGCCCAGCTGAATGAGGTGACGTTGGAACTTTAACATTCATTGTTGGCGACTATGGGGTAGAGTGAAGTTTCATCTGTTGTGCAGGGGATGATGAAACTATAAGATAATAGGAATTAAACTTAAATCAAAATTTTTGCCTGTTTTTCAGCAAAGTATATTTATTGCTTGTTACAGATTCCAGCTGTCTTTTATTTCAGAGCAGGACAGAAAATAAAGGCTCAGAGTTGATATTGGCAGTACAGACCTTCCACATTTTATGCACTTATGCTGGCAGGCCATACTTTGTGACGGTTGTATAATGCAATGCCTGATCAGAATTATCCAAAACACATTGGTTTAATGGAGCAGGCAGCAAAATCAGCTCGCTGAGTCTGACAGAGAGATGTGTGAGGTATTCAGCTACTGGGAAGAGGTAGGAAACTCCAATTGGCTGTGACTTATTATTAGCTTGACAACCTAGATTTATAGCTTAATGCTTACAGAAGTAAAAAGACTACGAAAAATCACTGTATTTTTCAGAGAAGTCTGCCATCCATGAGAAGATTGGGGGCCCAGTGCACCTTCCTGGTTGTGGGTGCCATGGTTTATAACGGATTCAGCCATCTATGATGAATGCCAGGGGCCAAAGGAAGTTTTAGTGTAAGACAGGGGTCTCCAACCCCCGGTTTGTCTGACAGCTGGGCTGGGAGAGCACAGAGACCAGTGGTCCCCAATCTATGGTCTGCGGACCCGGCTTGGGGGGGTCACCGGCCAGAGCCGCGGACCATATCCCCCGTATGTATCGCAGGTTCAGGGCAGTGGGTGGGTTGTGTCTGTGTGGGCAGGTTCTGGCATCATGATGTCACTCTGAGAGAAGTTTCTTGAGTGACACACGGCTCCCCACGCATGCGAGTTCATATGTTTAGTAGTCCGTAGGTCTGAAAAGGTTGGGGACCACTAGTGTAAGATACATTCAGCATAAGTTTGCTTTATTATGAGGAGGAGATAACTGGGGGAAAAGAGGTATATGTCATCCGAGAATGAACTCTTTATATAGGCCAGGCTGGAAGATGTGTCACAAATATTATTGTGTCTTAGTTATTAATATAATGTATTTTTATAACCACGACATATTACACAGTGCTTTAAAATTTCCATAATCATGTCACTAACTGTCCAACAGAGGAGATCACAATCTAATGTTCCTATATTCTAAGAACAGCTTTGTGGTAGAAACCACTTAACTTCCCTGTATGTTTTTGGGCTCAGAGAGAATGTCCTGGCTGAGGTTCCTACCTGGGTTAGCCACAGAGTCACCATGTTCACCAATTAGTGTATCACCTATCATAACACCTAATGCGGTTGCCTTTCTTTAGGTCACAGAAATCTGTCTCTGTCAAGATTGTGTTTCATTCTTCCCCAAGCCAAAGGTTCCCAATCCGTTCTAACCATAGGAAGGATTAAGGTAATCAAATGTATTCTCTCTTGAGAAGAGGCGATTAGGAGGGATATAATGACCCCTGTATAAATACAATAATGGTTCATACAGTTACACTCTCTGGGTCCCCTCCACAAATCTTGTAGAAAAATTCACTATACACACAATAGCAGGTAATTTGACAAGAGGAAGGGGACCCAGAAAGTATGTGCAGACCTTCAATTTTAGTGGAAGTTCCACTTTAATGTCACCATGAAGGCTGCTAAAAGGTGCCACTATTTGCAGATAAACAAGGTAACCTTTGCATATTGACAGGATTGTTACTTACTGATTGTAAGACCTATAAAAATGCTGAAAAATCTCAGGAACTGGCTCTTGCTATAAAATGTGTTTTTCTCTTTACAAAAGATAAAAGGCTAATAATATTTGTTTAAACAAATTCTGTAAAATGTTGGTCCAGAGAATTATCTGAGGTGTTCTGTTCCTCTTGGACCATGGATTTGTTGGCTAAATCAAATTTTTTGGACTTCATGATTATTAACTTTTAAAGTTCATTGGTCTTTGTGCACACTATACTGTATATCAGTGTTTCTGAACCTTTTTAACATGGGGAAACCGTTGAAATAGCTTTTAGGTCTTTAAGGAACTCCACTATATTCACAGCTCACAGTACATCAGCTTGGTGAATATAAGGAAGAATGTCTCTTACATGGTTGGCCAGTGGGAAGAATGCCATCCTTAATAATAGCCAAAAATATCATATCAATATTGGTGTCCTTTAAATCGACCTGAGAGGCACAAACTGCTCATTGCTCAAATAACGCCCAGCAACCTCTGGAGGAACCCTGAGTGGGATACACTGTTGTATGCTATAAAATGAAAAGTCATACAAGAAGACGAGTCGTGCACACTGGTAGTCAAATGCTTATTTTATTTTATATAATAAACGTACATGGGAAAAATGTACTTTTCTAGACAGCCTGTAAAATGAATACTGATTGATTTATTGAGAATGTCAGCTACCATTGCTGCTGTCTTATTTTGGAAATTCTAGTACCCTTGCTGCTAGAATGATCCATTAGCTTCATTATTGTGACCTAGAACAATATCCAGGTCAAAAATTGACTTTTAGAATTGTACGTTCCCTTGCTTTTTAAGCTGCATGCATGTTCTAAATCAGAAAGCAAGAGAGCCAGAAAAGTAGTATTCCTAAAAAAAATCTGCAACAATGTCCCTATATTTATCCAGTATAGATTTTCTTTAATATGGAAATCAACCCTAGGAAAGTCGGTCTACAGTACAGACTCGGGATATTCACTTGCTCTCATCAAGCAGCCAAAATGTAGATTCATGTTAATGGAAACAGTGACTCACTATGAAAAATCCAAAGGGTTAAGCAGTGTTTATTTGAATTGGGCACCTCTCTCTCCACCGCACACATAGAAGAGAAAAAAGACCTATTAAAAATATTATGACATTTCAGCAGGAAAGCTTTCCCTGAAGTAATGCATTATGGGTAGGCAATAACCTGCATCATTTGTAAAAAGAACTTCTTACCAGACATTTGAGAACTACTAGCCTCAGCATGCCCAGTCATCCGCCGCCAGCAATTTCTAAATCCTAAACAATGCAAATGAAATCATTCTCTGCGGCTGTGTTACCTGAGCTGGTAATTATCCCGCCATAGTGTCAGATGCATCAGACTGTGAAATATATGATGTCAGGGGCTAAGATATAACATGCTTGTTATTTTAAAAGTCTCTCCTTAGGATTACTTAAACAGGAGGTGCTTTCTGTTAAATAGAAAAAGCTCCTGTCATTAAACAAGGGGGGGAAAAACATTACTTATTAGGTGAAGCATAATTCTGTACAATTTTTTTTGGAAAAATGTATATATCATTCTGAAAACAAACTATTAAGTTTTTGTGTTTGGAAGAAACTTTTTTTGACCCTAAAATTGGTTGGACTGCTAGATTTTTTGCTTTTAAAGTTGCTAATACTCTTTTCAGTGGTGCGTGTAAATATTATGGTTAGGTATTGAAATGCCCCGCTTTAGGTTGAAATCAGATTCTAGAGAGAAGGGTGCTGGCAGGCGATGGGGGAGGGAGCTGAGGGCCTCCGGTATAATCTCGCTTTTGGAACTCCATGCTCTGGGTAGATGAGAGGCCCATATTAAATATTTATGTAAACTCTCCTAACCATAAACTTCTCTTATTTGCTTACTTTATGTCTGTAAAGTATACCATTGGAAGCATTTCGTTATATCTGATCACTGCAAAAAACAGTTCTCATTAGCGGTCTGTCGTCTCATAATAGGACACAGGAGATCACCATCATGGGGACTGAGAACAATATTCTCTAGGAGTGTTGGTCCTCACTTTGAAAAACAGCAGCAGTCTAAAAACAGCTTTTCATCTCATCTTCCCTATTGACTATACTACGGGCAATATTATATATGTTCTAGAAGAATAAAGGATGTAGAAAAAATTTCCCCTCCTATTGTGTGTTACCCCACCTCCTAGATTGTAAGCTCTTCTGGGCAGGGTCCTCTCCTCCTCCTTTGTCACTGTCTGATAAAGATAAAGAAAAAAATCTGCCTTAAGGGATTTCTTTCACCACTTTAGTCAAAACTTTTACCTCATTCTTGTACTTCTACTTTCCTGTGTTAGGCTATGTACACACGTGCAATAACTGTCGTTGAAAAGGATCTTTCACAATCCTTTCTAACGACTAACAACTGCACGATGCATGAACGAATGCTGTACATTTATCACCAATCTGGTCTATGGAGCGGGGAGGGAAAGACCGACGGAGCAGCACCCTGCTGTGCGCTCTCCCCCTTCCAATTCATTACGATCGTTCCTCATCCATCGTCCGTGGTTTAGACGATGGACGATGATCGCTGTACACAAGCAAGACTCTCATTCGATATCGTTCCTGAGCCGATTATCTGACGAGAACCATTGCACGGGTGTACATAGCCTTAGCTATAGTGAAAGAAGAGTTTTGTGTACGGTTAACTCTGATTAATTTATCATTTAGAAATCAGGCTTTGGAAATACACACATCTGGTCTTCTTCACTGACTGAAGTGCTAGCAATGCAGCGAACACAGTGACTCCTACCATAGTAGGGAGGTGAGTATTTTGGGGTTTGGCTGCAAAGAGGGCCAACTGATCTAAAAATGTTATCACTGTAAATCTTTCACAATCATTTCAAAATTGTAACAGTACCAAACCTCTTCTGAATATTGCAAATCTTCCACCTATGTATGGCCAATCTTATACAACTAAACAGAACTGAATCAGAAGAAGTAACCCCTCACAATGCACAAATGGCCAGACTCCGGCTCTCCCTTTCTGGCAAGGAGGCCATCTTTCATGTCACATCTTTGCAGTTCCCAGGGAGAGAGGGAGAGGATTAATTGTGTATTGTCTCACTTCTGATGGCGTAATCTTGTGTGTGTGTGTACAGAGGAGGGAGGATAGGCTTGGAACAAAAGAATGGTTGGGACGGTTTCGGAGCCTCTCAGTGCTGCCCGGGAGATGCTTTGCGTTAAAGCTTCTATCAAGACAAACACTTTGGCACACGAAATATCAGTGCTGTGAGGCTGGAGCCAGAGCCACAAAGACCCTGAGAACATCCGTTCGAACACAATATAAGCAACCAATTCAGAATGAAAAGCTGTTTTCCTCTGAATTGCCTTCACCCTTCCTCTGCCAGAGGGTTCAACATAGCCATTCAATTCAGATATGTGTCAGACCCCTTTGGCAAAGGAAAAAATTAGGCTCATCCAACACTTTATACCTTTTGATATGCACTATGCATCCTCAAAGATGTTTACTGATTTCGCAATATAACAACAACTATATTTACACCAACTAAATATGTCATTACCGTAATAACAGACAAAGAACATGGGAAAATAAATTATCAGCAAATCTTATTTCCAACATATGTATGAATATCTCCTTTATTGTGGTGTGCTACATTGCCAAACAGAAACAGTTTTGTGCAATAAGGCTTGTTGGGAGACCCTTCAAAGAGGAAAGCAATGTGCACAAACAATAAATATGGCCACTGGCATTACTAATCTTCCTCTAAAAATGTTATGAATGCAGAAAATTTTAAAAAGTATCCTACAAAGTCATACTGAATGTAATCCAAATTAATTTTATTTAATGTTTCTTAAAGGTGCAATTGTCCTTCACGTGAGCTGCACTCTGCTTAAGCTACGTACACACGTCCAATGGTTCTCGCCCGATAATCGTTTCAGGGTCGATATCGGACAAGAATCTGGCGAGTGTACAGCGCTCGTGGTCCATTGTCCGAACGACCATCCTGACAGATCCACGAACGATGGACGACAAACAATCATAATGCAAGGAAAGAGGGAGAGCATGCAGCAGGGTGCCGCTGCGTCGTTCCCCCCTCCCCTCTTCATAGAACAGAATGATGCTGTATGTACAACACTTCTTCATGCATCATGCAGACTTTTGCCGTTGGAAAGAATCGTGAAAGATCCTTTCCAACAACAAAAATTGCACGTGTGTACGCGGCTTAACACACCATGCAAGATAACACCATCCATCCAAGATTTCAATGCAAACTTGCCTTGCTGAAAGAAAAGATTCCCTTCTCTGACTTATTCAGCTGTATGTGTAGTCTCAGTTTCACTTTTTCAGTTCTGTGAATCGTTTTATTTTTTTAATAAAATTATGTAGTTAGTATGGTAAACATGAAATAAACCTAGAGCTCTATTTATTATACTGGAAATAATCATATGCAGTGTTTCATAATAAACAGACAAAAAAAGAAAAAAAATTCAAATAGTTGGGGTTTAGTCCTGAACATAAAAAGATACAAAAACACTTCTTTTAAACAAAGGCTCTGCAATGAAAGGCTTGACCTGAGCTCACCCTCTGCAAGCAATTTCCTCCTTAGGCAAAATGACACTGGCAGGAGTAAAGCTGTTGGCTATAGCAGCCAATTAAGATTATTTGTTAGAAAAATGAAAATGAATTTTGGTTGCCAGGGGCATCAGCTTAACCTTTGATCAGGTTTTCTTTGTTCCAATGTTGATATGTATACAACAGATGTCTAAAGAGGTGTCCTCTCTATGTTGCATTAATAAACTAATACATTCTCTGTTCCATTAATGCTACATAACTGTCACCCAAGATAAACTAGTGAGATCATCTCAGACAAAATTCTAGCATTTGTATGGCAGACCCCCAACATTGTATACCGATCTGCTGGTTGGGTCTCTAAATGAGCAAGTAGGGACACCGCTGTTAGTCCTTATAGATGAGGAAACAGGAGGGCACCTTCTACTTGTCCTCCCTGTTCTATAAAACTGAACAGTGCTCATTCATCTTACTGTCAATGGAATCTAAATGTCATTTGACAAAACTTTGATGTCTATACACACATTTAATCATGGAAGTCCAATCCAAAATCAATGGAACACATGGTACGACTGGCCATGAACCAGCACTGTTTTCTGGTGTAGCTCATCACAATAAATCTTCTGTGTTGCGTAGCTCTTTATAATGAGTACATTTATAGACTACATTCTTACAAATATTGATTTAAGGTTTTATTAGTTTACTGTATGGTACTTAAACATAAAGGTGTTAATAATAACAATAATTTCCTGTAGTCAGAGCAGTAAAAGATGAATGCTGGTAGTTGTAGGTTACAACAATCTACACATTGCTCTGTGACTTAATAATAAATGCAGTCTTCCCTATAATAAAAGATATGCAACCTGATAAAGCATAAATAAGTCTAACTCAGCAATGCTACTTTGTTAAAATGCACAGTGGATGGAAAAAGTATTAGTCCACTTTACCAGGTTATGGAATTTATGTCCTCCATGGACTCTGGCTTTAGTAGGATATATGATAATAAGTGTATAACAAGTGGACTTTGATGGTGTTCAGAAACCAGTTACCTGCCACCTTATTATCTTTGGTCCACAGATCTTCTAAAAACCAAGATTAATAGACATAAATATTTTGCTATACCAGAAAAACTTCTCCCTAAACAAGATGAAGTTTTTCACTATTAAAAAAATGTAGTGGCGTCAGTGTACTATATGGTGATCTTTAGTGAATGTATTGCTTAGGATGAGCTTAATTTTTTTCCATTTCCAACATTTTGTAGTATGTTGTTAGGTAAAATAGTGGAGAACTGCACCATGGGAATAAAGCCACTATACTACCTGCAAAGGAAAAGTCAATAAAATAAATAGGTGAGTGGATAAAAACGGCTCCAGGAGTATGAAACAATTTAATTGCAAATCTCCTTAGTTAGCATATTCCCATGCTGGGGACATACCCTTATGCTATTGCCACCTCTTCAATACTTTTGTGGCTAATGGAAAAGGGTGTGGGTGCTAAGGCAGTGATGACGATGAATGCGGGTACAATGGTGATCAGTTAAACAGTGCTCAGGAGCAGTATTGATCAGTAGGAAAGGTTAGGGTAGAAGAGTTGGCCCGTAGAGAAGTCAATATTTAAGCCAACATTTTAAAACCAATGCTAAGAAAATGAATTTAGTAATTATTTTTTTCCTAGGACGAATCACCATTTGTTTATTTTTTACATTTTCAGAGTTCCCAGGAGAAATAAGAAGCAAGCATTAGTTTTGGGTGTAACTAGCCTTTAAAAATGCTAAATAATTATTTTTGGATAAATGTTACAGATTAGAGAGCAGAAGAGAATAGTGGTTGTGTATGATTGTCCTGTAATTGCAGTGCCAGTAGGTACTGTGCTTGCTGCACAATGTACTCTCCCATAATGATGCTTAGAAACCAGCCTTCTAATTAAACAATCTTACTATTACAGATAATTACAGCATTTTTACATTTGTTTTCAATGTATCCTAGAGTTTACCTTGCTGCTATGGTATCTGTTCCGCTTCCATTTCTAGGGCACTGCTGGTGTCACAGCCTCGCCTGCCTCTAGATGCAATTCAGTCCAAAGCAAACAAAAAGAAAGTTTACTTAAGAGACCCTGTCATCAGACCATTCTTGTCAACAACAATTTTGATAAAAATGTGTGTATATCCATTGGATTTTATTGCATATTATTCACTCATCAGAAACTTTCCTCCTTAAGTAGACCTACAAAACCCCTGAAACTACTGCCGGGTTCCAACAAATTGGACTTTATACCAATAGTCCCAGTGAATCCAAAGCTGTCACACAAATGTTGGTTTACATGATTGCTCTGTAGCAGAATAAAGAGCGCCAATTTGGAGGTGTTCCTGTGGGGTTTTAAATGCTTACAACATTAAGATCACAAATTTTACCATACCAAAGATGTCCTGTAACCTCCTGACTTTTTGAGGAGACATTTGCTGGTCTTTGGCTAGACTTATTAAATATTAAAATCTTCCTCCTGTATTTATCTTCTTATTGTTTGCTAGATAACTGTTATCAGTATTCCCACCACTCCAAGACTTTGTAGAACAGGTGATAAAGAGAACTGATATGTAGATGATTTTGTGAAATAAAGAGGAAATTATGCTTTTGGTCTAGCCAAGGTCAAACTGACCAGAAGTATGGGCTTCCTCTTCTAAAAAGAAAATCTCCAAAGTTGGGGAGAGACCTGGGGGTTTATTGGTCTTCCGTGACGTTATTGGACAAATTGACTTCACACAGAGAAAAGCTGATAACTAGACCTTTTACTTAGTAACATATCATCATATATATTTATTATTTACCAATGTATAAACCCACAATTTAAACAAATTGCATCCAGAAGTCATAGACTTTTACATAAGATTCAGTTGGAAAGTTTTGTGATTCTTCAGAAATAGTTGAGTGGAGGTCAAATATGGGGAATTGATGTTCCTTTCATTTCCATTATTATTATTATTATTATTATTAATAAACAGGGTTTACATAGCGCTAACATATTACGCAGCGCTGTACATTAAATAGGGGTTGCAAATGACAGACAAATACAGACAGTGACACAGGAGGAGAGGACCTTACAATCTGAGCTTACAATCTAGAAGGTTGGGGAATTAGCACACAATTTCTATTTGTAGGTATGCCAGACACAGGATGGAATAAAAGTTGTTCCAAGTATCACCGTATTCTGAATAATTAGAAAATAATATATTATCAATATATATGTGAATATATTGTATATATATGTTATTTATGTTGTCTATTAGATCAACATAAATAACATATATATACAATATATTCACATATATATTGATAATATAATATTTTCTAATAATATTTTCTATAAAGCTTGCCCACGGGGTGTTTATGGTCTCTGTCACTGTTTAAAATAATCAATTGTTACCAAGGGGGTGCCAAAAGTCTTTTAAATCCTTGTGCTACAAGCTGTCCTCCTCTTTACTCAAGAAACTGTACAGTGTTACACTTGGGCGGTGAGAAAGATATTCAGTTTGCCCTGTAAATAAATACAAGGGGTAATGGCTGGGATCTGGGGTTTTTACAAGGAATGTGAAATCAGCAGATATAATTCTTGCATTTCATCACTTGCTGTAATGCTGCTTCGTCAGCAATCTAGCTAGAAAACGATCCTCATGGTAAAACTGACCATAAGCTACAATAATGACAGGTATTATCCAACTGCTTGCCGACAGCCCTGCCGCCATCTCCGCTCTGGTTTGTTATGAATCTGTCTCACTTATAAAGAATTGTATTGCATGCATTTATCATATTCAGTAGGACAAACCTCTTCTGTGCACCCCTCTGAAAATGGTTTATTTTTTAATAAAGAGTCACATTTTTTGGTTGTTTTTCTTGGATAAGTCTTGTTCATCTTCTATCCTTCTGTTCTGTGAAAGTCTTAAGTCTTAAGCCCTGTACAGACAGATGGATCTCAGATGATTGTCGCTGGAAACGTTCCTTCATGATAAATGATCATGAAGAATGAAGAAGTACTGTACACACAGCCCCATTTTCTTCTATAGAGAGAGGAAAGGATAGTATGAGTGAGAAGCACCCCACTGTGCTCTCCTCCATAAGTGCACAGCAGTCATTCCTGATCCACCCCGATTCATTAATTGGGGGACCACTGTGCACATGCCTGAGACAAGAATGACCATTCATCTCGGATGACATTATCTGACATGCGTCCATAGCTTTAATGCCCAGGGGGTGTCAGGGAGATTTGCTATGCATCTGATATCCCGTTATCTCAAAAGATGAATAGCTTTGCATGAGGAGCAAAGATTGCTGTCCAGACCAGTGTCCCCAGTGCTCACAACTTGGAGCTTGAATCTCTCAGTGTGGATCTGTCAAGAACAACTATAGAATTCAGATCCTGCAAACCAAGGTCAGTACACATTGGTTAATTGTGTAATAAAGTCTAAAGACAAATGTAAAATGTTAACTCCTCTCGCCCTTTTGGAGCACCTATTGCTGTGAACGCCTGGAGATGCTTTTATACTCACCATAGTACAGTGATCATTTAACTGTAAATACTACTTATATTGAATTTAATAAATTGTCCCACGTGGATGTGAAATGAATATTGATACTGTTGTAAATCAACTACATTTATTTCTTCTTTATTTTTCTTTTGTTTAGTTTTTTTCTTGTGCTCTCCAACTGTACAAATAGAACACAATCTTAAAACAACCCCCCTGAAGAAGCCTTTTGGCAAAACGCGTCAGGGAACTGAGATTTATATATACATACATACATATATATATATATGTTATATAAAGTTATGTGATGTAAAGCTTAAAGAAACTATAATAACCAAATGTATCACTGTATCTAATAGAACAAAATATTTATTTCACATTTTCTTGTTTATATTCAACATTTGTCTATTAGTGTTCAGTAGATTTATGTTAGAATCAGTATCTTTGATACTTTAGGAACCCCTCTTGCATGCATGTTCTACCCCTCTATGTCCCTCAAATGTAAAATATAATATATGGCTGATCACTTCTATTGTATATTATTTGCCCTGTTTTTATTTGTTCTTTTTAATTTCACCCAGCGATGCTGATAGCTAGGAAACTTCCTATTGCAGAGTGACAACACTGCTCCAGCTGAAATTAAATAGTGTTGTCACCCTGGAAAAACCACAGGCTTGTGCACTAACACAGCTCCCAACACATTCATTTTGTAACTCCACCAGAAACACCCCCACATGATTGATGGTAGCCCTGAAGGGCATGCACCTTGCAAGGGACATACAGGGACAATAAGTCGAGCTGTGATGTTTACTTTTGCTAAAAACTACCAGCTCTAAAGCTACGTACACACGTCCAACGGTTCTGGACCGATATCGTGCGAGAATCTGGCATAGGTACAGTGCCCGTGGTCTATCATCTGAACAACCGTCCTGGTGGATCCAGGGACGATGGCCGACGAACGATCATATTGCAAGGGAAGGGAGAGAGCGCACAGCCGGGTGCCGCTCCATCGTTCTCCCCCTCCCCTCTCCATAGAGCAGAATGGTGCTGTATGTACAGCACTCGTTCATGCATTGTGCAATAATAGTCGTTGGAAAGGATCGTGAAAGATCTTTTCCAACGACTATTATTGCACATGTTTATCCGGCTTAAGAAGTAAAGTACTGAAATTTGGCCTGGGAAGGTCCTTGGTACATTCCCAACATAATTGTATGGGTTTTCTTGCTGTGGGGCCCCCGGTGTCCCATCTCGCAGCTTTACTTCCTGACTCTGTTTATTGTGAGCGAAGATTGTCCAGACTGCAAATGTTCTTTTCTAAGTGACAGAGACATGCCCTTACGTTCAGGGGAAAGCTGCAGGCTTTTTCTGTCCTTCAATCTGTTGAAAGCAGAATAATTACCAAGTGAATAGTAATGTTTTTATTTAAAGTTTAATTACAAACGCCTTGCCAAGTGAAACAAGGAGTATGCAATCATTTAGGTGTAATGAAGAAATGAGAATTCATTAATAATAAAGTTGCCCTCTTTCTGACAAGTACAGGCACTTTAAATATAATCCATGGAAAAATATTCACTTGTTTTCTGATGCCCCATAGAAAGGCAAACACAGCAGTGTATACGGAATGATATGTTCATATTGTGGGGGGAGCTGCTGGAAGAATAATCTCTATTCACAACTCTGCCTACAAAAAGGTTAACTTTATGAAGTATATTATTATTACTAATATTATTATTATTAAATAAATATTATTTCTAGACATATTATATTATTATATTTTAAATATGTTATATATAAATATTATTTCTAAAGTAAATAGTAACAAAAAAAAGTTTTAAACAAATAACAATAAAACAAACAAAAAAACACAAAACAAAGAAGACAGGTGTTTCTCTAGATATCTCCCCTTTATTATAATGTTGATTTCCTTTTTTTAGTCTTTTAAAGGAATGTCTGGCTCACTTGTCGCCTATGCTACAAGACACAAGATTTGGTTTGGTTGCTATACCTTGAAAAGCTGGAGGTTGATTTGGCTATTGAGGTGGATAATCAGACAAGATTGTTTTTGCCAGGTGGTCCACTTTATTCTCAATACCTTTTATGATCAGGAACGAACTACTCTACCTATCCCCTTACATATCTCCCCTCCTATTTGTGTGTTAATTCCTCTTCCTCCTAGAGTGTGAGCTCTTCAGGGCAGGGTCCTCTCCTCCTGTGTCATTGTCTGTATTTGTCTGTAATTTGCAACCCCTATTTAATGTACAGTGCTGCATAATATGTTGGCACTATATAAATCCTGTCTAATAATAATAATAATAATCCCCTTGAACAGGGTTAGGTTTAGTAGCAGTGTTTCTGAACTTGGTTTCAGGTCTTAAGGTCTTAAGGGACCCCAGCTAATAATATAATAATAATATATATAATAATATATAATAGTTAGTTAACTATTAGTTAATAACTCGTTGTATAATAACTAAATCCACAGATCACATTATTTTAGTTTAGTGGTCAGTGGGAAGAATGCCTCTTACATTGCTGGCCAGTGGGAAGAATGTCACTCTTACAGATAGTGAAATTTCATCACCTTAGAAGCACAAATTGCTCATTTGCTGATGGAACCCCTAACCTGTGAAAGAACCCTGGACGAGAAACACTGCTTTGGAGATTTGCTGCTTTCCTGATCCTGAGTCTGACTTAGGCCATACACACATGCTAGATGATTGTCACGTGAGATGGTCATGATGTGAAAATCAAGCATGTGTACAGCAGTCCCCCAGTGTCGTTCAATGACCTGTCCTGGCAGGTTAATGAATGGCAAAGTGGGGACCAATCACCTGATTGTAAGGCAATGTCCATACTGGCAGTGAGATTGCGGTTACCACTTCCTTGAATCAGTGAACCGCTGCCTCGGGGGAGACGCCTCATGTAGCATTTACCTGCAGCAGTAGAATGAGAACTGCCTCTTACTAACCTCTTACTGCCGCCCCATATCAAATCTGTTTATACAACTAAACAATAGTTTTTCAGAACCAGCACAGCAGTGTGAGTGAATGGCTAGATGCCAGGAGCTGCGTGGATTTCCTTGATACTATTTGCAATTTTTGAGTTTATACCTTTGGGTTCAGTGTACTCTGATTTTGTTTTTTTGCAACCATTTTGTTGCTTTTTTTTTGGTTTTTGTATATTATATTTCATCTGCCAAATAAAAAGCATTAAAAAGTGGGCAAAGCTGTTCCTAAATTCCAGTTTGCTACTCTGGAATCTTGGGCAGCCTGAATGTAGATTGAGGCAGGGGTCAGCAAGTAAAAAGTAAGTTAATGCTCCACAAAAAGTATGCCTATTACTTGGGCAGCATGGTGGCTCAGTGTTTAGCAGTCTGGCTTTTGCAGCGCTTCAAATCTCAGCCTGGAAACTATCTGCATGGAGTTTGCAGGTTCTTCCCGTTTGCATAGGTTTTCAAATTCCATTCCAATTCCAAAAACATGCAAAAAACTTGACTTTAGACTACATTAAAGGACATGGCTATGGCGGGGCATTAGATTATGAGCCCCTTTGAGGGACAGCTAGTGACGTGACTATGGACTTTCTAAAGGGCTGAGTAATATGATGGTGCTATATAAATTCTGTGTAATAATACTTTATAAGAATGCACAGCTACAGCCAGGGAAATATGATAAAGATAACAACAGGTTACCTTTATGTGTTAGAATTAAAGTGAAGGCTATGTGTGAGGGTCAGGCTAGGAGCTAACTGTTAAGGAATTGATTGCAGAATTTCGGACTGATATACAAGACACAAATTTTAGCACTGTGTATTCATTAAAAATCAATAAACATATTCAGTTAATGCAAGTAGTGTAAGAGTGTGACTTTGTCTTATCAGCCTCCTGCAGTTCCATGTACAACAGAGCGCATAGAAAGAAAGAATCATCACAAAGTGTCAGTCAGTTCATATGCTGACAGGGAGCATGCTGATAGGAGGTGAAAGCAGAATGACCAGAGACAAATGTATCACTGTGAAGCTTGTCCTTGGCTGTTCAGTCTGGAAGAGAGGATTCATGGCAGTCTAGGCTCAATGGAAGTGAAATGATGCTTGATAACTGAGGACATCTAGAGGTAATAGAGAAGTACTGCAGGGACAGTGAGGTGAGCATTGCATCTTTTAATAGGCTACTTATATTTTATTTTACTGCCATAGGCTATGTTAACACTGGCCATAAGGTTTTGGTTCCTTTACTGTTTCCTCAAAACTGCTGCATACGTTACAAATAGCTGCTCCTAGCAGAATCTTCATAGAAAATGAATAGGGGCAGCAGTGACCCGTTTTAGTACCACTCACTGCCCCGTTTGTCAAATGTGTGAATACTGATTCCTTAAGAACGAGGGCTGTGGTGCAAGTGACCTAAGAAGGTGCCAGCTGTAGGGAGCCATATGGGATCACTCTATCCCAAAACAGGTCTGAACCTTAAAGTTTGGGAGAGGTCAAGAAGTGGGAGGACTGAGATAAGAAGGTTTCAACTCAAAAATTGCATTTCTAAATTTACTCCACCCTACTGCTCGAGACTGACTATCATTTGTCAGAACTGGAAATTCTGGTGGCAATATCTTAAATCTGGAGCCCAGGACAAATTTATCAGCCAGTGTGCTCATTACCTGCCAAACAACCACCCAAACTTGGGAGTGCTTTTCACTTTATCCCCTTATTGTCTGTGAAAGTTCCCATTTCTTGAAGTCATTGAACAACTAGTAATAGTCACATTCTAACCCAACTCGTTCTTGTAATATTGAGGACATTTCACAGCTGAACAGAACTGATGAAGCTGCTTGGTAATCTGTAAAAAGTTTACAAGTCCAGTTGAATGTGACCAACTACTCCTAGTTTAACACTTCATTGTTTATGTGTGCAATTAAAGATAACAACAGGCAATTATCACTCCTCCATATACAGGAATATTTCTAAAAAAAAAAATGATAAAGTTCACATTTTCCACATATGGCGACCTTAACACAATAAAAGAAAAACAGAATCTGAGGTTTGACCGTTCTGCTTTAAAACTTATTTTTTTTAAAACCTGAAGTGGAAGTTTGTCTTTTTAGTGACAGCTGTGAAGTGTCAGGGTAGGTTAGGAGGATGGCTGGGGTTGTGTTAATGGGAATGGTTTTACAGCCTGACAATAAACACCTATTTCATTACCAACACTGGAGAGTCTAGTTAGTAGCAGATAAGAATCCTATGGAAGGATATCTAGGTCAGTGGGGACCTGGAGGCAAGGAGTTGGAGTCTTTTGATTTTTACTAAATGTGTCCCTTGATATTAAACACAAGGGTACGTGCCGAACTTTCCCTGAACAATAGGGCTTTTTATTTACGTTGCGGTGCGGGCAATTTAAATAAAGGATAATGGTATTGCACAAGGACAAGTTGCATAATAACCAGTGGCAACATTTGTGTCACTGTGTATATTGTTCTAAGTATACACCGCCATTGGCCACTGGGATTTCTAATGCCCTTTATGTGCTTCCCAAATGTACAAAATAAAATAATGCTATATATAGAATATTGTTTTATATAGATCTTTATATATCCTTTCCATACATTTGTAATAGAACTTTCAGACCCACAATGTCAAACCATGTGGATGACAGCAAACTACATCATGGGTAAAAAGATTTGCATGTGGCTGCAGCCTTGGCGCAGATCTTCAGGGCATAACTGCAACATGTTGCTTTTGAGAATCTTGTCGCTTGCAGCTGCATTCAAAGAAGGTGTCCTAACTACTCCCATTCACTTGAACAGGGGAAGCTGGAACTGGTTAGTCCTTTGGTAGACTACAGCACTTCACTACAAGTCTAAAATATCTGTAAAATGTAATGCGAGTGGCAACATCTTGAGCAGATCAGGTTCTAATGAATCTCACTGGCCAATCCTGGTGTATACTTAGAACAATATAAACAGTGACACAAATATTGACACTTGTTATTATCCAACTTGTCCTTGTGCAATACCATTATCCTTTATTCGTATAGTGATGTCCATATAACAATAGGAGCTTGCTGAGGGCAAGATCGCAGAGAAATAGTACAGTTAATTGGTATAATGAATGGTTGGTTTAAGACAGTGAGCTAAAAACATATAGCAATAGAATGCTAAAAATAGGTGAAGAACACTTAATCTGCATATATTTCTTGTGTCAGTGATTTAGAAAGCATTGAAACAACATGACAACCACAAATCTGACATAGAATAGATTATTACAACGCATTCTCCCAGGATAGATATAACCCAACGCTTTCTGTGTGGTATTGCAGTTTTGTGTTCTAAACATTGAGAAACAAAACAGTGAACTAAAAGACACAAACCAAGGTGCAACAGATAGTGTGAGCTGAAGATAAATCGTTTTATATTTTACTTTGTTGCAGCCACTTTTTTATTGCCTGGGTGATTGGTCATTTGGCTTTTGGTTATTGCCTGTGCCACAGTGCATGTTGGAAGGTACAGTTCTTAGGTAAGAAGCAGGGGGTATTGGAGCACTGCCATATCACCCTATCACCATGGCTGTCCAGTGTGGCTTCACTCTGCTCTCTTCCAGGTTGATGGAAGTGATGAAACATGGGCACATACTGGGGGTAGTGGGGTGGGCACGCCATGCCCTGACTTTTTTCGGGAATGGGCATCATCGATCTGCCACTGACACACAGACACGAGTCGTTTCGACGCCATGGCTAAGTACCGTGCCCCCTCTTCTTTTTTTCTGACTACACCCCTGGGTATATGGTGCTCCTGGTTTATGTGTCACTTAGTAGACATTTACTTTAAAGAATGGATATCTTCCCCTCTCAGTAATCTCTAGTACTGTATTTGGGGGGTAATTATTACTCTCCTTTTGGTGCCAGGACTGGGCAGAGAGGTGGCAAGGTAAGACTTTTTCTTCTTATTTGGGTTGTCATAGGGGCCAGACCTAAGCAGACATAGGAAGGTGCAAAGCGTGCCATAGCATGATGTCCCCGGACCCTCCCCACAGAGCCACAGATCAGGTCACCAGGGGGGCCTCAAGTTAGTTCTGCATGGCACTCACTGTTGGCTACTTCTGCCACTGATGGGGGGTGCACAAAAATCATGCTCTGGGGTGCGAACCACTGGTGTGTTGATGTGTGTCACACTCATCTCTTTCTAGGGGTTGCTGCACCCTGCAGTTATTTTTCACTTTTTTTTTAACTGCAACCAACTACAGCCTGTGAGGTTGCAGGGTGCATCCATCAAACGGTAAAGCTAGGTACACACTTCCAATATTTATCATTAGAAAACGAACGACTAACGAATATGCACGATTATTTTGAACGATTGTATTGTGTACAATTCTGTATATGCTGTAACGATACAATCGTTCAAATATAATCCACCAATAGTGTACACAGGCTAGATACAATCGTTTGCAGGGAGTGACATGTAAAGGAGAAAGTGTATTGCAGAAACATGCACAATCACTGAACGACTGTACACACGATAGAAAGCAAACGATCGTCAGCCAATCAGATCCGCTGAGACGGTTGTTCATTTCCAACGACAATCCTCGTTCATCGGCATCGTTGGTCACCTTTTTTTTGAATGATTTTCAGGCAATCGGTCGTTCGTCATTCATTTCTAACGATAATTTTTAGAAGTGTGTACGCAGCTTAAGGATGAATCTTTGTATTGTTACATCTCTACATATGTTTTTATTTGTATGCAACATGACTATTGTAATTTACAAAATATTCAATAAAATCTTGAAAAATACAAACTGTAAGGATGCTTCAACAATGTATTAGGAAGCGGTAAGTAAACCGTTCAGCTATTGCCAAGCAGCGCGCAGCGTCTCCTGTATTAGAAAATTAAAGAGGAACTAAACTTAAAAATGCTTAAACAAAAAAAAATCCACTTATCCTAAATCCCACAGCACAGTCGATCGGTCTGGAGGTGTCTACCATGGGGTCCGGCGTCGTTTGGCACCTGTCTCCGAGCTGGCACGCCGGGTGCCACCATCTTCACCTCTTCTTCCAGGTTCTTCTTACAACATCACCCGACCCAGGCGCAAGATTGGGTGACGTAGGTTGGAAAAAGAACTTGCCGATCTCACTGCATGGCAAATTCTTCTCTTTTCATGAAAACGCTCCTTCTGTGCAAGCCTGAGATGCTCGGGCATGCGCAGAAGGAGCACCCAAGAGCCTCCCGGGATGCGTGACATAGGTATTCCGGGAGGCTTTGCCTAGGTGATCAAGAATTGGGGATGGTTAAAAAAAAGGGTGTTGCACTTAAAAAAAAAAAAAGAATTTTTACCTAACATAAAAGGATTGTTTACCATTTATTGTAAAGTGGGTTTAGGTACGCTTTAAGCATTTTTTAACACAGAAAATAATAGAGAAATCCAGGCAGAAACATTCATTTTTAATGTTTAACTGAGCACTTATTAGCGGGTCAGTGACATCACAGTTTGTGCTATGACGTCACATGCCCCTTTATGGCACAGGTAATGCAGCTCACCTTCAGCAAGAAGCAGAGGAGAATAGGAGAAAGAAATGGAAAATAGAGAGCCAGGGCGCACATAGCATAGTAATTCCAATCCAAACAAACCATCCCTGTGTGCCAGAAGAGAAGGAGGAGGAGGGAGGGCTGCAAGGAGAAGGCGGCTGATGCTATTGGTGGAGGGGAGGAGTAGAAGGTCAGCTTTCAGGCAGTAAGGCGTGTTATGGGGGCGGATTTTTGGGGCTGAGGAGGGGAGGAGGGAGAAGTCTCATCTACTTTCCATTGCTGTTCATAGTCGGGAGCTGAGCACACGTTGGGATCTCTCCATACACTGGCAGGCTGGGCTGGGATCGGGCAGGCTGGGATGAGACATCGCACGCTGTGGATTGTACGATCTTGGATTGCATCTCCTTCCCTGGGACTTGTGATGGCTTCATTCACGCTGGATCGGGATCTTTCACCGCTCGTAAAGCTGGGCCCCGCTGTGTAAGGATTACTGGGCTTCCCCGGGATCCCTGTGTGCTACCCTGCGCGATCTCTAACCCCCTCCCCTGAGGATCGCACCGAGCTCCGCGGATCTTCCGCCTGCTGCAAGGCATCGGATCTCCAACCAGGTAATAATCAGTTACACACTGGTATGATGTGTCATCACTACACACTGCATGGGCATTCCGATGATACTTGTCAATCCCCCCATACACAGCATGATGGACACTTACCACATCGTTCACTTGTTGGATACATTGTACATCAGTTGTATCTGATGACCCCATACATTCACTATGATTGTACATTCCAATACTCATGACTTGTATGCAATATATTGTAACATCTCATACTTTTATTAATAATAATAAACAGTATTTATATAGCGCCAACATATAATGCACTGCGGTACATTAAATAGGAATAGGTTGTAACCATACATTTATATCCCATGGATTGTGAGTTTGTCCCATACACTCTCTATGATTGCACATTGTATCCAATATATTGTAACATCTCACACAGTATTTGTATAGCGCCAACATATAATGCAACACTGTACATAAAGATTCATTGTAACCATACACTTATATCCCATGGATTGTGAGTGCCCCAAATACTCTCCATGATTGCACATTGTATCCAATATATTGTAACATCTCGCACAGTATTTGTATAGCGCCAACATATATAGCCCCGCTGTACATAAAGATTCATTGTAACCATACACTTATATCCCATGGATTGTGAGTGCCCCAAATACTCTCCATGATTGCACATTGTAATGTATATTCCCATTATTATTATCACCATTGCTTGTATCTGATTGTAAGATTGCCCCATACACATTGGGGTTTATTACTGACATTCCCTGGTCCAGAATCAATCAGTGCCATTGAAAACACATGGAGCCTGAATGTTCTCCTCCAGTGAATGTAGCTGATTGTCAGATTCATTTCTCAATAAACAGATTATTTTATTATACATATTCATCAGTAGCAACCAACCTATCAGTTGTATTCGAGTATGACCCCATACACTCGTGTGATTGTTGTCCCATTTATATAGATCACTCCTTTCATACATTCCCATCATTCGTATTTCCATTTACAAGATTGTCGAATGAGATCATACTTTGTTGGATCCTGATCTTTTGTTGGTTTACATACTCCAAACGCATATTCAGTCTATGCTTATACATTGTACATGGGATATTCTACCAATACCCCAGAGGCAGAATCTCTACATACATTCCAATCATAGCAAGCAAGTTATCCTATATATCTTAGCAGTATCCCATACAGTCTGATTGCACCCTTTATCATTTGTTTTAGAATGATTGTATAAAATGACTCCACACACAATGTGATCTGTGCATATTTCATTCTTTATACTTTCAATGCCATTTTCTTACGTTTTGCATAATATGCAACCTTCGCTGACCTCTTTGTACTGTTAATACCGGTATGAAAATTTTAGAAGAAGTTGGTATAGAAATGTTCAATTCCAGCACAGATCCCATGTTCATGTTTTATTACATTTTTAATATAAATACTTAACTCTCTTGTGCACAAACTTGTTCTATCTACTAATAACGTGTGTGGGTACTGGTCATCATTCTGCACTACACATCCCATCAGATTGTCTCGCTTTTCAGGGATTTGCCCTTGTAGCTTGAAATGTCATTGCTTGGAACACACGTTATCGCTTGGAACAAATATTTGCAGCCGAGAAAGTAAGGCGAAGGGGTTCGATGTGTTCCAGTCTTAGTTGATGATTTTGGAGATGGTAGAATTTCTGCTTTCTGAAGAGTTTGGATGTGCTCTGGCATTTCTCCAAGCTTGGTTTTGTGTTGGGGTTGTGCCCGCTGTGGCACAGCTTGGGTTAACTTACCTGGACACGTTAACCTGACGGTTTTCACGTGGGCGATATAAGTCTTAATTGCTGAAAAATGGAACAATGGGGGAGGCAGGGCGGGAGTACCCATGTTGTCATTCTTTTAAGACTCTGCTTTAGATCTCCTGGTTCATTGGGTTTGCCTTTTGTGCATCAGCTTTATTGTATCCTTTGGGACGGGCTGGGGAGCACGTTATAGGGAAACAGTCTTCTCCATTCTTATCAGCTGGGACTCATTGGTGTTTATGTATACAAAGTATCCAAAGTTTTTTGTTTTCATTTTGCATAAAGTAAATAAAGAACTTGGTCAGGATTTTATTGCTATCAAACGTGTGGTCTTATACCATACCGGGATACTCTAATGATGCCCAAGGAGGGTGCATGGCCAGTGGCTGCGCCATGATGACTTCAGATAGACTGGACTTCAATGTCTAGGATCAGAACGAATTGTTTACTGAAGTTCCATACCTCCAACAAACAATGTGACTTTTTAAGGACTTGAAGGCCTTTTTTGTAAAGCATAGTTACAAGAGGGCCTCAGAGTTCCAGAAGCATCAAGTTGGTTGAGTTTAGTCTTGGAACGCCAGCCGACAATCCATTCTAAGTCTTTATATTGAGGTTTTTATTGCTTTCTCTGTCCCCACTGGGGGAAAAAGTGGTCGGAAATTCGAAATTGTGAGTTGTCACCAAACAAGAACATAAGGGAGTCTTCCAGTCCCTTTTAGGAAAATTTCCCCTTAGGCTTGTTAACACAAGAAAAAGCCTTGTCAGTTCACCCCAATCCCTTGTAATATTGCACTAAGGAGACCAGACACATTTTCTCATAACGCATTGCAGTGTTTGTTGTATAAAAACAAAGCAATGTATTAGCACTCATGGCCGGTGCTAATACACGTGTCATTCTAATCCTTCTCTATCTAAAGATAAAAATAGTTTGGGATATAGATATGTTTTTATAGTCTTGAATTTAAAAATACAATACAGGTGCTCTTAAGATTCTGATTTTGTTTCTGTTGTATTTGTTATGCTCTTGTGTTGTTTCTTTCACAATAGCTTCATTTTTCCCATCAACATGGTGCTTTTCAGCCAAAGGGTTAAGTGCCCTAAAGGCTGCCACATATATTTCATTCCTCAATTCAAAGGTAAATGAAAAGTCTTGGGCTGAATAGGTTAGACTGACTGGTTATAAAACTGTCTTAACCAGTGACAGATTTACACAGTCTGGGGCTGAGCTGGTGGAGGATGGCTGTGTTTTACTCCAGTCTGGACCCTGCTAGGAATGTCACATCTCTGTGTAGTGTAAACCCATATTTCTCCCTCACAGGCCTTTTATGTTCTTTATTATAACAAAGGATCTCTCTCTCTGCTACAGTGAAAGTCGGCAATCGCTGTTCCCTTAACTGTTTACAGTCAAAGATAAACTTCAGCCTGAGACTCAGTCAATGGATGCATTGATAGTGGAGGAAAGCAAGGTCACAAAAAAGGTGTAAGTGATCGCTATAATCAGAAACAACTCTTGTCCTCCTCATCAGGCCTTAGGCTATGGTGTTACATAAATGAGCAAATTGGATATTAGAGAAAGATCGTTGTGTGTGTGTAGCTGCTGAGATTGTTTTCTTTTTTATATTAGAATGTGTGTGTGTATGTGTGTGTATGTGTATATATATATATATATATATATATATATATATAATCTCACACACACACGTACTATGCATACAAGCACTGAAATAGCTCATACGTGGTAATCATTATTTCACAAAAATATTCAGTTTGCATAACACTCAATCCCCATTCTAAGTAAACTTGGGCCTGTTACTATTTATTTGTTCCTTAGTTTCTGAAATCCAAAAAAGTCTAAATCTTTCTCTTGATATTTGGTATAGGCGGTTACAAACAGCTACATGTGCCATGATTGTTAGGCTTTTGCAGTCATGAATAACCAGGCGTATTCACTATATAGAATATGGAAAGTACAGTAACCGTTAGCAACCAGGTTCTATTTACTGTACTCTGCAATGCATTCCCATACATTTCTGTTTGTTGTTTAGCTCCATTACACTGCGCATGTACAGAAATACCAGTATTGGAAAACTGTCATTAAATGTCTATAGGATCCTGAACACCGATAAGAGGGAACAAGGACTGTTGATAGGGCAACCTGTGGCTTTCTTTCCATTGTGGATCCCCAGTGACAACACTGGAGTGACTTAATTATGATGCACCTCAGGAGTTGAGTAACATATGCCAACTGCTGCAATTCTTTTGCTCATAATGTGCTCAGTGTTCAGATTCCTACAGGGTTCTAAATGGTCCTTTCAAGCTCCAATCTGAAGTGTTTTGGGGGGAGAAAAGTGCTATCTAATTAAAGCAATTATCAGTGTTCTCCAAGCTACCAGACCAGAGTGTTTTGCTGTAAAAGCAGGATGTCTTTGTATGAAGCGTGTATTGTGCAGTAGCTGCTGAATATACATTGTGTGTTGGCATCTGCACAGTGCGGTTGTATGTTCGTGTGAAATTTTGCATTCTTAACCTGCATGGTGAAGTGTATGTCATGTCTCTAGTACCATTCAGGACTCATTGTAACTTTTAATAGGAGATGCAAAAAGCTCCTTGATTTGGAAGCAGAGAGTGACTAAGAAGGGGTAGCCCCCTCTTCTTGGAATGCCAATTAAAATGCAGATTAAAACTGTTTTGTGATCTCTGCAAAGCTTTAGAAATAAATCTATGGTGGGGTGTTGAGGGAGGAGGCCAGGTCTTCTTGGAGCTAAAATGAGAAATTCTATATGGGATTTGCAAGCACAATTAAAGATGATGAAGGAGCATAGCCTTCGAGGGATTTAGCGCAGGCAGTGGAGCAGGGGTTAAACCCCTTTTTAAATAGAGGTTTGAAAGCCCATTGGGGATAGCTATGTTAAAAGGAGTACGTTGTATAAGAAGGTGCTGTTTTAATGAGAAGCGATGTGCTTATAATTGGGGTTCTTGCTGTATAAAGTGAGTGGCTGAAGTACCAGACCTTATTATAAAATAGTTGTTGCATGAATGGAGAACTCTTGGTCTTGTCAATGTCCAAAAAATAAGAGTGCCTGGTTAAAGGAGATGTGCTTATTACAGATTTTCTTTTCTGTTGCAACTAGAAATAAATTTGTAAGAACAGTCACTTTCTTCAGGGTGTCTTTGTCTCCTTCTAGCTAAGTTCTATAAAAAAATATTTGCTGCCAGTTTTGTTACAACAACATTTTAAGGTTATCTTTGACAGTGTAAGATTTTTTCTCTTGAGATGTGGCTAATTTGGTAGCTGGTGATGGTGAATGGAAAATGTTAGTAAAAATGTATCACTTATATTTTAAAGACTACATGTGAAATGCTTATTAATGACCAGGTTTAATTAATACCCATCATGTCATATTATACCTGTATAAGTCTTTGATTTAATGAACCATACAGCTTGGTTTCCCTAATGTCCGGATCTTTACTGAACCATCATATAAGGGTCGATTTATAAATCTTACATTCATTAAAAATTCTTCTCTGGTGAAGAATTTTCCAGGTCGAAGTGCTTTCAATGGCAAAGATTGTTTCTCCAAGTTTAAATGTAAGATTCATTACTTTATACATAGACCCCATAGATTCCATCACCATATTGGTTATTTTATTTCTTGATTTGCATGAATAAGTTAGGGAGCCATAAACTACTTTGCCATATTTGGTTTTTTTCCCACTTCAAGAGATTTTTGTTTAGTATGATAATAATGTAGTTTAAAACATCTAACTATAGGATGAGTATTGAACTAAGTTGAAGAAATAACTTCCAGCCAGTTGGGTCGCTTGTCTTCAGTAAAAGTATTATAGGAGAGACTGAGTTTGTTTTTGCTTCTGCATAAAAGACAGAGAACAACATTCTTGCTCCCAAATGTTTTATTCTATTCTGCAAACGGAAACAAGAGAAAATCTCTAAAAAGAACGGGAATTTCTTTTTTTTTTTTTTTTTTTTGTAAGTTGTTTTCCAAGCAGGTGGTGACAGCTCCAAAATTTATAGGAGGATATCTCTCTCTTTTACATAGTCACCATGACAAACTGAGAAGGAGAAAGTACCCAGTGGGGACACAGCAATTTAAACTTGACATGGATTTGAGTCCTTTCCTATTCAATACTGAGGGCACCAAGGAGCAGTGTTGGTTTGCGCATCACATTCCAGCATCCTATTGCACATTGCAATTGAAAAAAAAGCAGTCTTTTCAACCTAAATAATGGGCCACCCCAACCCCCTGCAGTCTTTAAAAACAAAGAATTGAATCCATAACCTTTCACAGGATATTGAGTGCCCAGAAGGCAAAGGTGATATCCCACTTTGCCTTCCAAAAGCTGTCAAGGGCAGTAAGCAATAAATAATGTAAAGACAACAAGGGGAAGGCATGGAAGGGTCTTCTTAAAAAAAAAAAAAAAAAAAAAAAAAGAATGCATGCAATTTCATTGTGTTTTAGACTCTATACATAACCCTTGGGGTATGACTTGAAGGCAAAACAAAACATTTAGCTATACATACCATTTGTCATGACGAGGACTATATTATCTTTCTAAATCAATCTTAAAAAAAATCTCAGCACCAGAGTGCAATATTTTAATTCCCCTGTGCCCAGAAGTCCGGCACCCAAACTGTTACCCCATGGACCCCTGATCCCCCGTGACTTTGTTTTTCTCATCTGAAAGCAGACAGTTGCAGTAATGGTCAGTACACAATGGAGCTGTGAGACTTTTATTGTGCTCATCAGTGCTACAAAACAATGCATAATGAGGGGTGGGGTGCTGGATTGTCTTCTTTGTTTTTTTTTTGTTTTTTTTATGCCTTATTGAAACTGGTCTAATTTTATTATAGTCCTCTTTTGTATTTTTATTTCCTTACCCATTAAGATAACTTTTTCAGAACACCGTATGTCTATTGAAAGCTATTTTCAGCATTATCTGTTAAAAGAAATGTTTTTTTTTCCTGTATGTAAGTCCTGTATGCAGCATGCACGTTTGTACTTCCCAAAAGTTTTCTGAACTGTCTAGAGGATTACAAAGATTGTAACCTGCTGTAAACACTATAAATACATATACACAAACCTAATACTGTAGTTTTTTAATTTTCCATTGAACAAGTTAGTAATAAAAGTTAGCTACTTGTTCTTTAATTACAATTTTTGTTACATATTGGCAATCATATCAAAGATGATCTACCTTTAAGTAACCTTATTATGTTTAGTATTTAAGCACTTTATTTGAGGGGATATGCTTCTGTAATATGTATATCAGAGCTGTTTTATAAAGGATTTGTATTTCTGTCCATTTAGTCCTGATCTATATACTCGGTCAAATCACAGACACAGGTTGGAGACCCAAATGTTTGGGGATTTAGTTAGGATGAATAGCTAGGTCTTCTTACTAGTTTAGTTACATGCATGCAAGTATCGCTTTCCAGCAGCATAAATGAAGTCAACATCATTTCTGCAACTTGCGTTTTTTTTTGTTTTCTGGCTGAACTGCTTCATGGGAAGAGCTGTTTGGCAATCACTTGCAAGTCACAAATCTCGTTCTCCAATAAGTACATACATGGCATAGATCACCATAAAAGTATGTAATGTACTCCAATATACTAGATAAAACTGGGTTAACATGACCCTACCGGATCGTAATTCCATCATTTCAAATATAGAAAAAAATAAATCAAAAGTTAATGTACAAACATCACATTTTCATGTATATTGATCAGTATCTAGAAGATAATACAAGGTACCATTGCTTCCTTGACTCTGGATAGCATTTACTTATTTACTAATTTGTTTAATGTCATTCTGTAGTACATTGTGCTTAAAAATGAGTCTCTATGACAGAATATGGAATGAAATATTGATCTATAGGAGAAAGCATTGGGAATTATGTTTTACAAGATGTCCATCACATTGAGAGACCATTGAGTTGGCCAAGGATGGGTAGGACAAAGCTCAAGTTTTATGAGTTGTTTTAACATCATGTGTCCAGTCTGAATGATCCAAAATGGGTTCACTTTAATACCTCCACTTATAATTTCTGTACTAGCACTACAGCCTAACCAGAAGGTCTTGGAAAAATCCATCAGGTTTTGGTATGCAACAAAAAAAAAGTGGTCTTTGTATGTCTTGAGGATAATAATTGATTTATTTATCAATATTAGGTTTAGTTTGGACTTTGACATGAAGAGCCTTGAAAAGTTTAGATTTTGTTATCTTGACCCTTTGAAGGTGATTCCGCCAAACCTGACCTCTCTGCTCTTTTTTTGTGGCAGATCTAGAGAGCAGTGATGATGAATGGACTGTTGACAGGGATGGGTAAATTGCCTTTGTGTCTGTAAGATCTATTTAAAAGTGAAAAATAAAAAAAAACAAGTGGTTATTTAATGTGAATCTGAAGAGGAGTAAAAAAACACATTCAGGATATAAAGTAATGAAGTCAAACCATCTTTGCACATTTCTCTTTTACAGTTGTGTAGCTGCTTTTCAGTTGCAGATTAATGTGGTTAACAAGTATATGTATGGCCAATGGGCTGAAATTC
>NC_092867.1:23769975-23779007 GCF_032062135.1 Pyxicephalus adspersus
GAATGAGCGGTGTACATACAACGCTGTTCTGCCCTATAGGAAGGGGGAGAAAAACGGAGCGGCTAAGCTCTCTCCCCTTCACTTTCATTATGATCGTTCCTCATTCATCTGTGGATCCGCTAGGATGGTCGTTGGAACGACTGACGATAAGCGCTGTACACACATCATATTCTCCTCCAATATCAGCCCTGGATGATAGTTTAGTTTCTCTTTGCTATGTATGGTTGGTACAAATGGCTTTTACCCTCTTCCTTGGTTACAGACCCTTATTTCCATTGACCTACACTAGCATAAAGATATACTGCAACCAACCAAAAAATTCTAATCCACCAAGGATAGTACTGTCATGTTTTTTAAACATTAATAATTTGTTAGAAAAAAAAAAAAATATATATATATATATATATTACATATGCTCGTTTGCTTGTGCATGGAAAACATTCTAATAAATACATTCCATACCTGCAATTTTCCAAAGAGCAAATATGCTTATAACCCTACTTCTAATGTTGTAATGTATCACTGGAGGAAACGTGGGTTAAAAAAATAACATTTTCAGTAAGCATTACCCTAAAGCTTGCATTTAACAATAGCCCCAGTGTCTATATTCATGCATTTAAAGTGGGTGGTATTTTTATGTGGGAATACTTTTCATGTTTTGCTAATAAAGTTTCTGTTGTTATAACTGAAATGTTAACTTCAAGTTGAGTAACAAGGGAGCGTATTGAGTAACTGTATGGCCAGCACAATACAAACGTATTGTTATCGTGCAGACCACCGCGCAGGGGCCATGATGTCACTATTTTTTTTTCGGTTGTTGGACGTAGTTGGCTCTCTTCCCTGCCAAATCTCCTTGGTCTCATTTCCCTGACGCAGCCAAGTCCTTCTGGCATAGTCCAGTGTGTGCGCTGTGTGCACAGGCAGCGAGATGGAGAGAAAGCAGAGTTTATGATTGTGACTCTAGGCCTCTGCTTGTATTGATGTAAGTTTAGCAGCCTGGGTTCCAATGTAATTAATCATTGGCAGGTTGACAGCTCAGGTCTGTGGTAGACAGGGAGCTGGCACTTGGGGGATGACATAAAACAGACCCTTTTCTGAGAAGGGAAAGGATTCTGTAATTAGGGCAGACGGGAGGCTGCAGCAAGTTTAGAGGTAGAAAACGGGCTAGTCTTAGAAAGTTAATAAAAAGGTGCAAACTTTGCTACATGGAACTTTTGCTGCCTCTTTGTAAATTATGGTTTATCATGTTGGGCTGCTACTTGTAACGACTAGTTAGAAGACATTTGTTGTTCATTGTTTTGCTTGCACTTTTCTGTTTGAAAGGTGCAAATTTAAAAGTTACTGGACATTAACAATCATAATGCTAACTAAACAGTATAAAGGAAAGTATATAGAAAATAAAACACCAACCAGAAAGTACTTGCACAGTTTTCTGAAGCATCTTCTGTGGTGCACCTTCTCTCATTGGCAATTTATAAGACCTAGCCCTACTTTTCCTGCTGTGTGCTGGAATTTCCAACCAAAAGATAGGCTTGCAGTGTTTTGGGGGCCTGGGGTATTTCAGACCTCTGAATTTTCTAGTTATCATTTTATATAGGCACTTTATTTATTCCTACGTTTTGTTTTGTTTTCTGCCGTCATGTGAGTATTGCAAATCTGACCAGTGTTGCCCAAGGCATGGGCCTAACATGAGTTTAAAGTGTCGGTTCAACTAGAAAAATTCTCTTAGTAATCAGTAACCACTTTTTATTTATGTCTTAGGGTCTCAATAGGAATCTATAATCTCCGTACACAATGCCAGAGTATCAAGTGGCTTTACACCTCATTTAACTTTTAGATAAATAGCCACAAATGAAGTCTCTTTGGTCAGTTTCATGCATTCTCACAGATGTTTGAGTGCTGCTAGTTTGTTTTTAAGACCAAGGTGGAACAAGTGTAAGGCTATGTACACATGTGCAATAATTGTCGTTGGAAAGAACAAATGTCTACATGAACATATAGCCCTGCTTTGCTCTATAGCGAGGGGAGGGGGTGAATGACGGAGCGGCACCCCGCTGCGCTCGCTCCCCTTTACTTCCATTACAAACAATCGTTGTCCATTGTCCACGGATCCGCCAGGACGGTCGTTCAGACGATGGATGACAAGCACTGTACACACACAAGATTCTCGTCCGATATCGGCCCTGAGCCAAATATCAGGCGAGAACCATTGCCCTTGTGTACCTAGCCTATCCCCCACACTCTCCCAAAAAAAATCCCAACACTGCTTCCTTTGATGTCTTTTTTGAGGATAAAATTTGGTGCCAACAATTCTAGCCTCTACTTAAGACAGAAAAATCAGTCTAAAGTGGACTGGCCTTCTTACATATAATACATATAACCCTCTTCTGGCTTAAGTTATTGCAAAGCTTCTATGTTAATATAACATTCAAAATGCCTTCAGTTTTCCTGTGTTACCTGTTGATAAGTTATCAGGCCATTCGTAAATACTGCATGCAAAGTACTAATGATGACCTTCATTTTGTAGCTGGTTTGCAAATATTGTGGCTTCTTCTGGAATGCATTAGGACAAGTTGACTATTCCTGGGGTACAATTTATGTCCTGAGTAGGATGTCATTGCTAAAGTTATTGAGGACTAATAGGTTTGAACCTAAGATGTCTGTGGTAGAGACGAGCTTGGCAGTCGGTTCTGCATTGAAACAAAGAGGTCTGTGGTGGAGACAAAGTCTCCAGTCAGTCTTATCATCCTACTTATACTACAAGCCATGTCCCTGTGCTCTATCTGCTGCAGCCATGCCAAAGCCCATTGATGTGGGTATGGCTGTTCCATGTGTTGCGGGCTGCCCCTGCAGATGTTGCATATGAAAGATAAAAATCTGACTTTTCTTCACTTGGCTCCATTTAAAGATTTGGCCTGCTCAGCCTTGAAAGGTTTTGTAAAACATATTGGAATTGTTTCCATGTGGGCCAAACAATAGTCAGAAAAAACACAACAGCTAATTTTCCTGTTATGGCCATATGATTTTGTGTAGTTAATTAGAATTTACGGTTGTGTGAAAAACAGCTGCCTCCTGCGATTTTCGAATGATGTGGGAAATTCAGACTGGTTTTGTAATTGGGCACAGTTGGCACGTTTTTGTGCGTACCTTTATAAGAAACACTTCTGTGACAAACTAGCTGATCTATAGGCTTCATAGGTGGATGTCTGTTTCCAGTCATCTTAGTTCATGGGTGCAGTTTCTGTACATGCTGTAACAATACGATTGTTCCAATATAATCCACCAATAATGTACACACAATAGATACGATCGTTTAAATTATGCAGGAAGTGATGTGTGCCGAAGAACAATCAACGATCACTGAGCGACTGTACACGCAATAGGTACTGAACAATCTTGGCCCAAACGAATCCGCCAGGATGGTCATTTGTTTCCAAAGGTCATTCCTCGTTCATCGGCGTCGTTGTGCCATGTTTTTGGTAATGATTATTGAACGATCAGTTGTTAACTGTTTATTACCAACGACAATATTGCATATGTGTACGTAGCCTTAGTATGACTAACGCCGGTATTTAATCACACCTGGTCATACACACCAGGTGTATTCATCTCCATACTTCAAGCCAGTAGGCCCTTGTGATGAAAGGTGGGGCCATTACTCATCAACGTTCTAATAGAACACTTAAGTGGGAGGGAAGAATTAATTTTTCCACTAAGAATAGATATTAATTTAGGGGATAATATTGGGGGAACTTCTCTTGGCCATAATGACTCCTTTCAGATATTCATTGTCTAGCTTTAAAATGTTGGTTATCACCATACTAGTGACACATATACTGAAATAATTTCCTGCCCATCATCTAACGCAGTAAGCATATCCAACTTACGCCAACTAGGCATAAAGAGAAATTACAAATGGGAATTAAAAACCAATTTCATGACTTTTTTAGGAAGATGCAAGTTATTCACAGGATGTTATTAAATTTTTGCCTGGAGTTCTTATACCTGTATCCTTCATCTAGTTACGTAAGGCACTATAAAAAGGGTTATTATTTAGTGTAATACAGGCCTCAATTATTAGAAAACACTTGACAATGAACTAGTCCTGGGCTTATAGAAGAAATAGGTAATCCTTTAAGCCTATTAGAAATTAAGCTAAATTGCCTAGAATACCGATTACACATTATCGGATATATATAAATAAAATCTTTTCTATTCATTAGATGGATAGGGCTTTCTCTTCAGCTATAAGCCTATGGATAGAATTGAAGCATTAGGTTAGGGTGTTTCGGAACAGGTCCATGTTCCTAGATATTATGTAAATATTAATCCATATAGTCAGGCAGAGTACAAAACCACCTTTTCAACCTAAAAAAAACCTGGTGACTTGGCACTTGCAATAATCTGTATTGTCCGGGGTCATGTTACACATCCTCTCCGAAGTTAGGCAATACTTTACTATTCTTTATGACTGAAGCCTATTCTGCGTTCACATCCTTTGCATTTATTGGGTCATACAAACTGTGTACACAATGGATGTAAAAAACATGCCACATGGTCACCTTTTTAATCTCTTTTTCAGTTCAGGTTTTTGGGTTATGTTGAATTGAATTACCATTTTAGCTCAAATTTAAACCAGTCAATTGATTTATTTTACTATTCAGCATACATGCCAACAAATCCTTTTTTGAGTAAAACTTTTCTTTTCTTGGCAGAACATGAAAATTTGACATTGTAGGTGTCTCATTGTAAGAAGGTATGGAGCTTAATAGTGACCATTCATTAAAAGGCAAAAAAAGGCTAACAATAGCTACCTGCAGTGCTTTGTAATGTAGGGGTACCCACAGGCACTAAAGGAACATTCACCAATGCTTCTTTCTGCTTCATTAGGTGATGATTCCAATATCCGTGGGTGGCTTCAGATCCAGGCAGGCAACCCCAACCAGTGTGCTCAGCAGAGGGTGGGAACAGTCAATGAACCATGTCAAATTTTTTCAGCCAGTAGTTGTATTCACTGTCATATATGATGCTTTCAACAAGTATACAAAAACAAATTTAAAGCAGATACCCTCTTTGAATCCTTTGTACATGACATGACTTCGGTGTTATTTGAAGCATTGTTATATATCCCTAGTATAACTACCTGAGCATTTCCTGTTCTCCGCAAAAGCTAAACTCCTAGTGCAGTAAAATCTTCTTCTTAAAAAAAGCATTCAGCTCTGTGTAACCAATTACACAAGCAAGTGAGATTTTTGGAGCACAAAATGGTGTTAAACCCTCAATGTTGTCATAGCTGGAAGAACTAAACTGAAGATTTTAGAGACTGACAAGTAAAAATAAAGATGTATTTTTGTAAATGCCAAAAAATGGCTTATGTAACATTTTATATATGTTTTATCATCTGTACCAAATCTGGAGTTTTTAGAATGTTTTTTAGAGTGGTTGAAGTTTCTTGCATCTATATATATATGTCATATAATGAACAGTTGTGATTTATACACACCCTCTGTAGTCAATAGGGAAGCTCATTATGTATTACAGCTCTTTTTCTGGAAAGGGCATAACCAGTTTTGCTGCACTGACTCTGGCCCTTTTCTTTTTCCTTTTTGCCTCAGGCACCCAAGTTAAATTTTGATAACCTTTACTCAGCAAGGGCATAGACAATAGAGTGTTTTTAGGACCTCTATGATTGTTAGTACGGCAGAAAACTCATTAGGCCAGTCACTGACAGGCAGGTCTTTCAGGCATTGTCCTCATATACTGCTGTAAGTTTCTTTCTTGACTTTGTTGAAAACTTTCTCTTTACGTGTGCATGATTGGTCACAATAATCTTGCATCATCCTGGAAAATTTCTGAATCCAGGGATTCACAAGTAATTTTATATTCCCTCCACGGCCAAAGTTTGTAATCCACTGGCGAGATCTTCCCATGATATTTCCCTTTAATTCTGTCCATTGTTTTGAATATTCCCACTCGACCAGGTCCAGTTGTTCTATATTACATAATATAAAAAAAAGTAGGACTAATTGTCATCCTTTAGTTTGAACAGCCCTGTAATGGTCAAAATGCTCCTGGAATTATCTCTCCGTATTTTCCCTCTTCCATTGATCCAATATCTCTGTTACCAAACAGTATGCGCAATAGCAAAAATACATTGATAAACCCAGCAAGAAAGATCTTGCACCCAAATCATTGTTTGATTAGATATGTGTTTGAACTTTACTTGGCTGTTGATGCAATGCGGTACTGCTGGTATCGTCATAATAAACATATGCATACAATCTGTTAAATAGTGATGGGTGGTAAAAGCATTTCTTATCAAGTGTTGCCTAAAAATGCCAAGTTGATTTATTTTCTTTTAGTGCTGTCAATATGGACTGTTAAACATAGGGTAAAGCTTGGTAAGCTAGAGGAAATTTTCTGTTTTGTGTTTGTAGAACATTTGAAAATCCATTATTTGATTGATTTTACCTGGACATTTGTGATACCTTTTCTGCGCATAAAATTGAAATAGACATAACTTTATAATATTATTTTTAACTAAACACTCAAAATGATGCTTGGTACCAGTAAACCTTGGCCTAAATTTTCTCAGATTTGTATTTGTGTGGGAAGTCTGTTGGAAGCCAAAGTGTACAGTGGTTGAAAATTTAGCATACCTTTTCCTAGTGTTTAGGGGTTAAGCTTGCCCCTGCAGCATAGGAGGAAAGGTCGCTGCCTTCAGGCTAGGTGAAGTAACATGAAAGAATCTGGAACTTTCGGATGAGTAGGTGTTGAAATGTGTTTATTACAAATCAGACAGGGACCATTATCTTAATGCATGTGGCTTCTTGAGAAAAAAAATGATTTCATGGTAAATTTATGATCATAGCTTCTAATTTATCTTTATAGGCAAACATAGAAACAGAATGTAAATGTTTTTATTAAGAACATTGTTAAAGTGTAAATAAAGAAAACATGTTTTCATCTAACTTTTGATGTATTGCACCTCCAGTCCGGAGATTTGCTCTTTCTGTTTTTACTTCTCGCCATTAGTGTGAGACTCCAATACTTTACAGTTGTCACCAGAACAGGAAAAAAAACTCTGGAGGGGACAACTGGTTATATTGCCATTGCTAACTAATCCTAAAATTAGCCATTTGGAACATAAAGGACTATTCTAACTTCTTTATTAAAGAAAGCTGCAAGAGAGACCGACGTTCTTGGCTGCTGAACCAAAATTAATTTAGTGTTAGAGCATTAAAGTGTTCGCAAAAGCCAAAACCTTCTTTTTTAAGTTTCACGTAGAATTTTAAATATTAGAACCTATTGAAGATTGGTATAACTGTGTCCTAGTAAGATTAACTCTATCTTTTGTACTGATTATCAAGGAAGTTCCAGTGGATAGAATGGTAGTGACATAACTTTCTCTTAGTTTGGTGAAGTTTCTTCTTGCTTTCTGTTGGGTCTACTAGACAGAATGTAAATTTCGTCAATGGGACATGGCCAAAAAACAAAATCAGACTGGTTTTCTCAGTGACCACTTCCCCCTGCCAAAAAAAGTGTTCTATTATTGTATAGCTACATTGATTTAGTTGTTAAGTGTTTACTTGTAATTCATTCCGAGTTCTTTTGTGTATTCCATGTGTGTGGCATCAGAAGTCTTTTTCCAGCTTTGTTTACCAAAGCAAATGGCATAAAATCTTGCTTTACAAAATTCATTTTGCCACAAAGCATTTCTCTTCCAAGCAAGGAGAAAGCACAGAGATAAAGTTCTATTTACATATATAGCTTACAAAAGCCATGTCTCCAGAGACGGTGAACAAACACAACCACCTGGGCACTTACATTCCGTAGCGTTTCCCCCTTTCACCTTCTCACAAAAGAGGCTTTTGACTATTGTAACACACAAGCCTTTGTGCCTTTTGTGGTGGATTGCTGAAGCATGTTGTGTGTTTGTGGAGGTGTGTGTGTATGTGTGTGCTTAGTGGTTGGAATGTGGGTAGGTTCTTACAATGACAATAAATTGCCTCTATTCTCTATGCAGTTATGGCAGTTCATTATTGCACGTCCATTATATAAACTTGCTCTCAATCTATAACTAATTGACCTTTTCTAGACTGTATTAATCAAGCACAAAGCCTGCTTTGTTGCTGACAAAGTCAAATATTTCACACAATTATGTAGTGATATGTCTGCCAGGGGTAGACAAATTAATCCAGTCAATCTATCCTGGAAGCCAGCAGGAAACTCAACTGCATAGGGAAGGTGTCAACTCTAAAGCCCTGTTCACACTGGGTTGTTTTAGTTGTAACGTGTTACACATTTTACACGCATTGCCATTTAACTCTTCCTAATGCTTTTAAAGGATGTACTGAGCTAGAATTTTTAAAATGTGAGGTCCCCCTAATTTTCTGTATCATAGGGGAGGTTGGCAAACAAACAGTGTTGCACATCCCAGTCATTGCAATCTCTCTCTCTCTCTCTCTGCCCTAAAAGATGGCAGCAGGGTATGAGAGTCCTGCCAGGATAACTGGTGCCAGCTGCAGGTAGAATAATGCTGCTCAGTCCTATATACTGCAAGTCTACCCTGTGCAAAGTCATGCCCCCTGGGGGGACGTGTAAACTGGCTGGGCATATAGGACATGGGCATGAAGTCCGAGTATCCTTGTGCCCAAAGATAAGGCCAAAATCTAGGACAGCACTGTGTATTTACCATTATAACAAACCAAAAAAAGCCCCAAGTTCCACTTTTAACAAAAGATCCTTATATCTTCTTCAAGTCTTTGTGGTCAAGAGCTTTACCAGGTAGAATAAGTAAAAGTAAAGTAGTGCTATACATGTTAAAACAGAGAAATTCCTCTAAAAGTCCGGATTTTTTAAAAATGGTTCCAGTCTGAGTTATTGGCACAAGCTGTAAATATGTTTTTATAGAGGCAGCAAGTTTCAGCAAGAGAATGTATAAAGGGAATGTTTGTGTAAGTGCTGTTTTTATAGGGAATGTTTACTTAAGGATTCCATAGTAATGGCAGTGGGCTTTATGAGAGGTGTGT
>NC_092867.1:23780805-23784926 GCF_032062135.1 Pyxicephalus adspersus
ACCAGCAGAGTGACTTTCATTTACCTTCTGTTATTCATATCATACATTTATCTAACCTTCATGCTTTGCCTGTGTCTTTAATTCCTAGCAAGTATTCCAACTAAGTGTTACCAATTATTATATACATACACCTTTTCTAATCGTGCTAAAATATTTGTATATACATCATGGTGGGATTGTAACGCATTTTGTTCTTCTAAAACAATTAGTAGCAAGTTTGGTCGCTTTGCACACATGTAGCTTTTACTCATCAGCAGGGCTTTACTAATCCAAATTGCTGGGCAGTCAATATGCTTAAACAAATCAATGTTCAGCGTTTGGAGCCTTGGGAGCCAGAGAATAGATGTGTGTTTTCTTTGGCTGTTCCCAGAAGGAGCAGAGCTGCATTAATATTCATCAAAGACTCTGTTTTATTGAGTTGAGTGACATATATGAACTACCCAGGGTGTCTGCTTAAAGGGAAAGTGCACTTTATATACAGTAAAAGTTTTACCTAACTGTACAGCTCCTAAATCCCCCTATCATATCTGTAGATGTTGAGAAAAGGCATTTCAGTGCCCCCAAATGAATCTGAAATTTAAGTTCTGTATTGGTCACAAAACATGTGGTAAAAGTCAGTAAACCCTTTAAAAGTGTATAGTAAATAAATCTGAATTTAACCTTTCATGGAAATCCACACAGATGTTGGGGTAACAATACAAACACTTTGAGACTATTAGTGGAGCAGGTAGAAGAAATTTCCAGGACACCTTGTCCGAGTACTATGATCAAGGAAGAAACACTGACTTTAAAAAAGATCAGGTCTGTGTGTTGATTGACATTTAAATACTCCTTCTATAGATATAACTGTTTTTAACTGAGATCTGAATAACTGTTGGGGATATAATGCCTTTTGTATATTGTGTGTGTGTTTGACTTGTATATTTATTGTAAAACAAAAGATATTGATGTGGGTTTCTGTCCCCATTATGGAGATTAACGATTTAGCTTAGTTTAGCTTTGTCACTAATAGGTAAATCTACAATGTTATTGATGCATTGGTACGGGAGGTGGTGGTGAACAGTGGACACCTTCACTTTGAGATTTTCACTTTTTCACTCCTTTTATGTAGACCAAAAATAAAGGGGAAGTAGGGATCTGAAATCTTTCTGTACTGGGGTACTGAAGTAGGGATTTGACAACCTTTCTAATCCATCTCAAATCCAATAAAGAATAAAACGTTATGCCTGGAGTTCCATTCCTTAATACCTTGTGTATGGTAGACTGAAATGTGCAAGAAACACCATAGTATACCACAATCTGGATACCTATTTTGTTGCAGACTAGAAGGTATTTGCAGTTCATGATTTACAAAAGTACAGCCACCTACAGGATTTTAAAAAGCTTTCTTCTCTGTAAATGGTCTTCTATACAGGTCGCCTGTGAACACCTACATCGCCATTCATTGTTGTGTGAACCGATCCCTTTCCTGTATCAAACCTTAGTTTATGCATCTGCTTGGCTGTTTTTGCAAGAAACGGTTGATGATAGTGTTACTAAAGGAGCCTTTGTATCACCAGCCTGCTCTCAACAGTTTTTTCTGGTTCCTGAACACATATATTTAGCAAAGCCAACCACATTTCACTTTCAGATGAAGCCTACTCCCCACATCTCTTTAAAAAAACCTAGGTCCATGGTTGTGAAGAAGATTTTTATCACTGAACTGTGGCAATTAGCTGCTTTTCGTGTGGTTTTTATGTTTGCATGCTGTGCAGATTTGCCTCTTGCCATCCTAATAAAACAGGATTAAATAGAATAAATAATTTCAAATGGAAATTGGGGAATAAGAGAGCTGAATTATAGTTTTAACATGTTTTGCACAGTTGGACTTCAATGTGATGACAAAAACAAGATATATAGTGGTTAAGAGAACTGTTAATTTTAATATTTATTTTATTAAACTATTATGCCAACACATTTCTCTGCACTTTGTAGAACACATAGAACCAGCCACATCAGTGCCTGCCCCAAAGGTGTTTTTAGTTTTATGTCCCTACCACAGTCATACAAACACACTAGGAACATTTATGTTTTAGCTTTCTAACCTACCGGTATGTTTGTGTACTATGGAAGAAAACACAAGCAGATAGTGTCACCAGTGGGATATTAATCTCTAACACCGAGCTGCAAGCCAATGCACTGCCCAAAATGTTCTACAAACATCTAACCTTTTTAAAGGTGCCAGTAATCCACAAAAATGTAGTGGCAATTATCAGTGAGGTATGTAGTTCCAGCGAATTCATATACAAACCTGTGAAAATATGAAATATAGACAGGTTACGATGAGTTATTGCTTTTTGCACAATATTGTTTTTCTTGGCTCAAAAAAGTATGAATTAATATTTATACTCTATTTTTTGTTTTGTTTTAGGATCTCCCACTCAGAATTGAGAACCACATAGTGGTACATTCATCTCATGCTTGCTCACAGCCAGCTGGATGGGGTCGTTCATGGTGCGACGCTCAGGAAAAGCATGGGGCGGGTTTATTGACAGCATGCTGCTTCTCTGCCTCTTCTCAGTCAGTTTGGCAATTGCCCGTCCGTCTTACAGTCGATTACAGGAAACCACTGTAGAACCAGAAGGTAAGATTATTAATTGAAATGTATTTATAATACTGTGTTCAAATGTTTCCTAATTCCTATATCGTATTGGTAATACTCTTGGTATTGTAAATTGGGCTACACATTGTCAATCTTTACATGTTGGTTTATTCCACTGGAAAAAAGTTAATTTTTTGAAACCGTAACGGTTAGCAAGGTGTATACTATATAGGAATCTAGGAGGACGGTGTTAACAACATTGAGGATGGTCATGTTGTTGGATCTAGGGTAGAATCTTTTATTTAGCACTAGAATAGTCTACCTTGGTTTTTTTATTGAAGAAAGACAGGTGGGAAAATGGCATTTACTATTCAGTCTTCTCCCCAGCCCCTTTTAGCCGGGCACACCACCCGTGCACTTTTCGGTAACCACCCGGCTGTTTTTCGGTTGCTACTAAAGAGTTTCAATACAGGGGCTGCCACCCGCCTACAATTTCTTCCCACCCAGCTTGAAAAAAAAAAAATCTGGGTTTAACACTTCACTGTGTGTACTTGGGATACTAGAAAATGGACCCTGTAATTTACTACCTGATGGTAAAATAAAGCAAGGTAAATATATAAACTTTCTACCGTATATATGAATTGCACACATGGGTAAGGTGTATTTGAAATTGGAAACACTTTGATACCCGAACACCTTTTATTTCTGATACCAAAGACTGGCACGTAGAGGAGCTTGTAATGCACAGTACATTGTCATCCAGTATCACTAGATTAAACCTGTTAGTTTACTGTAACTTTGCATTGACAGTCTAGTAAATGATGTCATAGCTGATTTTGAAAAAAATGTGTAGTTTGCATTTTATGCATACCTTTCCATGAAACAGTTTATAGAAAGGTTTTGAGCTATGCAAGGCCAAGCTACGCCTTTACATTTCTGATGAGAAAGGTTCATCACTAATCTTCTTGCCCTTTTAGTTGGCCTCCCCAGGTAATTTCAGGCTTGCTCTTCCCTTGCCCAGGGGTAGCCTTTGTAAAACCCTTTATGTTGATTGTCCTGCAGGGGACACTTAGACATTAGATACATCAGTGTGTAGGGCTATCTATACACTGTAGATTCCAGGCTGTCAGTCCGTCTGCGATGTGAAACTTTAAAAGGAATGGGAGCAATGCAGCTCAGCCTGTCTGTAATGTCTGTTGAAAAAAGTACCACACCTGAAGATCACAAATTCTCCCTCAAGCACTGCACAGATTAAATGATCAGGTCTGCCCACTGCCTTAAACTCCAAAAAAACAGTGCTAATCATATACTAGGTTGATCTTTTGGAACGTGCATCATTAATGTTTTTGACAACTCATTTGTCATTTTCTGGATGTTGCAATGTAATTTTAAATTATAATATTATATTAAGCAGTACAGTACATTTATGCAATCACTAGAGATAACAATTGGCTAGCAGGGCACTGTGGTAGAATAGTGATCCTGCCCCTGTACAAAGCATTGGTCAGACCACATCTGGAATATGCAGTACAGTTTTGGG
>NC_092867.1:23786335-23875192 GCF_032062135.1 Pyxicephalus adspersus
CTCCAAGAAAAATTTGGCATTTGATACACTTAATGAAAGGCACATTGCTGTTCAGCTTTTACACTATTGTAGGCAGCATTTCCCAGGATGGTTTTTGTGCAAGGTAAACAGTCCGTGCTGGGGCTTGTGTCTCCACAGTTGTCAGAAAACCATCCATTTCCTTGGCCTGCCCTTACTGAAATGTAAAATAACTTGTTATTCTAAAGAGTACTTAAGATATCCTTTGTCCTTTTTCCAAAGCTTATAAAATTTGACTTTTGTGTACAGAATATAAATAGCAGGGAGGTGCTGGCAAATATAGAGTTTTTCTGGTTCTGTTCTCCAGGAACAGCTGCCATGCAGACACCTTAGTTGTAAAATTACCTAGTGTCATAGTCATGAACACAAATACAAATAAAATAAATGACTTATTAGACGTGGGCTCAATCTGCTTATATATACCAGAATGCCAATCTCTGCTGCCAAAACAAATGTGTTCTTTCCCCAGACTTCTCGTATAGCCCTTCTCTTTCCAGATTATGCTGACTATCCATAGTTAGTAGTCCCTTCATTTTAACAGTTGTTGCATTTTTTTAGTGACTATAGGTTGTTCCGTCTAAAAAGTACCATATACGTATATAGCTAGTCTATTTTAATAAGCAATATAAAGCATAAACAAGAAAAAGTATCCAGTACACTAGGAGCTATTTGTGGGAATCCTAAACTGCAAATTAGGTACCAAGGACATGTTTTATTACACACTTTGTTACCTTAGGGGTCAATAAGGGTGCAATAAATGCTGCACCCTATGAGATGCTATAAGATGCCAAATGCTGTCGTAAAGGGCTGATATATGAAGAAATATGTTGTTATACACTGCAACCCCATCAGGATCCTGAATTCATTTTTAAACCTACATTATCCAAATGGTATTTGGAATCTGATTGTTGCCACAAACTACTTTATCATACATAATCCCCAACTGGTTGCAGGTATTTGTATCTGTGGTGGATCGATAAAAAGGTAATGTTGGTGCTTTCCTCTCTGTAGTTACATTTATTCTAAATGCCACTGGTTTGTAGTAGCTTTGTGCCTGAACTTGTAAGTTGGGGCCATAGTTTGACAGAGACAAAGCACCTAGCTCTGTGTAAACACCTTCTATAAACATTGTCATACTGTATAGTTGGCTTCTCACTCTGCATTCAGAGCAGGTCATGCATGACCAAGTACGGCGTGTACAGGTATTTTCCTTGTCTTGGGATGCTACCTTGAGTTTTTTAAAAGTAGGTACAGTAATTATTCTGGTATAGGGAACCAGTACTAAAGAAAAAAAGGGGCTGCCATTCCTGACTCCTAATCCACATGCCTGTTCATGTATATCGCACAAGAAATATAAAAATCCACTGGATCAACATGACAGATGAGGCTGTTTCCTTATCTGGGGAAAAAATACTTTTTACATAATCTTGGAATTAGCACATCCACAGCCAACGTGCATTTTCACAAAAGAATGTCCACAATAGTAGCCTCCATATTTCAGGTTTCCTTTAACTACATCTTTGCCATCAGTCAGAAGTTTGATTTACTGCATGGGTGTAAGAAATATATTTGTATTTAAACTGGATGCAAGAATACCTCAATTAATACGATCTGTTTGGTAAAGCAATGGAAAGAGCACCAACTAACTTTATAAATTGGCAAACCAGCTAAAAAATCCTCATCAGTGATTGGTTGCTGTAATGTGCAAATGTTTCCCTTCCTGAATAACCTTTATATACAATAAAAAGAACAAGGGCAATTCAGCAGGCCAATTAGAGTTTTTTGAAACTGCAAAAAATGTCTGGTGCCTCAAACCATGAAAATGTTTCACAGTGCTAGTTTCAGATTTTGATGGTATAACAGTATGTCACTCTTTACTAAAATAACATTTTACAGGACTTTTTAAAAGAAAGGACTTGGTGCCATAGCACAGTAAAAAATGTTAAGTATGAGAAAATTGCACTTGTAAATGTAGACCCAAATTCTATATATGACTTGCTCCTCTGTGGGTTTTTTTTTTCTTTAAAAGAAAAAAGTCACACCCTGGATAGTTTGTTACTCTATAAAACTTATTTTTATATACATCCTATTCTTCTTTTTAACTTGTGTTAGAAGGTGCAAGCTTCACACTCTCTTCTGTCTCCTTCTATGGGCATGCATGCAAATTGGGAGCACAATTCTCTGCTACTGAATTTCACAATATAAGGAGCTTCTCGTGTCATCTGGAGTTAATTATGGGAAAAAAAAAGAGAAAACACTGAAAAGTCCTGAAAAACAGAGGGTTAATGCAAAAACGAGAGCTGTAAGAGAAAACCATTTGAGCTTGCAAATATGCAGCATTGTATAGCTGTAGCAAATACGCGTTCATGAAAGTTTGTCATTCCTGCAGTCAATTTAATTTGGAACCCAAAGATGATACATCCCAGGGTCTCATTACATTGCCCATATAACCAAGCCAGATGGTGCCTTAACTAACATGCTTAGCAGGAGGCAGGAGCAGCACAACTGATAACTGCGGTGATGTAATGCCGGTCTTTATAAGTAAAAAGCCTTTGTTGATGACAAAAACAATGTATTGGTTACACAATTTCAGATCACAGTTTTTTCTCCTGTGAACATTAGTGTATTCAAAAGTGGCTATTTGATGTTCACGTTTATTGTGAACATGTTTTATGGGGGGGTTAATGACAAAGCGATACATTCTATGAGTACTATGGGTAAATTTCCAGTCTTGTTACATTTTTTTTTCTTCTCTTCCTTACACATTTTATTAACATTTACTTGCCCATTGCATTGTTAGTAGGTTGAGTTACAAAACTTGCAAAGTAAAAATCGTTACTTGATATTGCCAAAACCTTGCTATGAACATACTTTAGGCATGTTGAATCAAAACTAGATACATACACGTGTTTAGCTGACTAATTAGCGATTAGTCATTATGTTCAGTTCAAAATGGTATTTTTCAATGTTTTCAGAAGTAACAGTGTTTTACTAAGAGTTTTAAGCAACCCAGAACAACCACAGTAACAGAGATATCATCATCAAAACAATTGCACAATGACATTTGATTGTGATGGGTCACTGCCCTTTGTTGCTTTCAGCAAATCTCTTCCTTTAGGCTTCTGAGGTTAGATGGCAAGTTTTTCTTGCGGTCTGTGTCCCTTTTAGGGAGATTTACTCTTTCTCTAATTGTGCTCACCAATGTCACAGTCAATTTTAAATTGCCACTAGAACAGGAATAGAAAGAAAATCAACCAATCCTGTGCCAATTCCGGTCACATTGGACAGATCTCACTTTTTGCTGGGTCCATATATATCTTTTTCAGTAGATGTAAAATGTCATAGGAATACCTAGATGCAGTGCTTTTGAGTAGTTCTAATATGGTTACCATGTTAGTTATTCTGCTCAATGCCAATACTTTATTTAGACCTATACAATGTTAAGTTATTGGGTCCAAATGTGACTAAAAAGATTAAGTAATGCAGAAGTCATCTCTCAATAGATTACCCACAGTGATATTACCATTAATCATTGGATTAGGTCTGAAAGGGCAACCTGCCCATACATGAGCATTGGCAGGGGAGAGAATGTGTTGATTAGTCAGGATTGTATCACAACCTAACCTAAGCTCTTGGTGTTGCTTCCACTGTATTGCATGATGTGTTTAACCTCACTAATATTTCTGTCTAGCTTGTATATCAGCAAGTCAGAGCTTTGCTGCTTGCTGAGATTGGATTTGCTATGGGTGCTTTACTGACATTAGGTGTCTCTCCTTTTTTTGTCCTGCTGCTTTCCCTCTATCCTTCCTTGCAGAACCTCCAACCAAATACCAAATCTCTCAGCCAGACGTTTTAACGATTACTCCCGGCAAGCCTCTTGATCTGCGCTGTCCGTACAACGATGCTTCCCTGGTGACTTGGACTAAAGATGGGGTGAAATTAGAATCCAGCAATAGGACGGTGATTGTCATGAACTACTTGCTGATAAACGAGACTCTCCTCAGGGATTCAGGGCTGTATGCCTGCTTAGCTCATAAAGGCGCCCAGAGCAATACTCATTTCTTCCTTGTGAATGTCACAGGTGAGTGACTGGAGAATGGAAGTGTAACCTATCAGGCCGTAATGCACCGTGTGTCATCATCATTGTATTGCAAACAATGAGCTGTATCTAGCAATTTGTCTTTTGAAAGTTGCCAGGAGGCAAAAAAATGGGCCCTCTGGCTCTTATTTACTTCAGCATTTGAGTATATTCATAAGCTAAAAGGAAAAAAAATCTGGTAAACCCTTTTGCCTGATGGGATATCCCAGAATTGTCTATATGCTTTAACATTTAGAATAGAAATGTTGTGGGCTACAGTTTACCTGTTGACTTTTCAAAAAGTAATTTCTAATTTATGCTTTTTTAAGTTTTTATTTCCCTTTCTTGCTTTTTGCATTTGATCGGTGCTTTAATTCCTATTACTTACTGCAGTTCCCTGAGATATTTATTGTCTTTTGCATATTTCAGAGGCAAGCTCTTCTGGAGATGATGAAGATGACAGTGACAATGATGTCTCTGAGAATGTCATCAATGATAACAACAACATACGTAAGTGGGCTGCCTGTGACTCCTGGGAACAAAATTCTAGTTTCTGAAAGTGTTCTTTCATTTCCACCGTTTGCATTCAAGATTTCCACTGTTTTCAATATTAAAGCAACAAAAATCTCTGCACTGGAAATTGGAGGAGAACTACACTCCTCATTGGTTTAAAAAAACAAAACAAAAAAAAAAAAAACAAACATATATATATATATAAATAAAATGTGATCAGGGTTCTCCCCAGGCCCTTTTAGCTGGGCACACCACCCGGCACTTTTTAGCACCCACCCGGCTGTTTTTGGGTGGTTACTGAAGCGTTTGGTCACAATACAGGTGCTGCCACTCTACAATTTCTTCCCACCCAGCTTAAAAAAATTTCTGGGTTGAGCACTGTGTGATGAATAGTACAACAGAATATCTAAAAGTAAACTTGTGGTGGTATAAATATTATGAAAACAAAAACATATAGTGTATGATCTCCACTTTGATATAAATAATGGCTTCAAAAAAAGCTAGGAGCAATTTATCTGAGAAAGGTTTAGCACTGGTGGAGGGCACAGCAAATTATCAGCTCAGATCATCAATTTGTTTTTTCATGTATCAAACAGATATAACAAGGGTGTCAAATTCAAATACACAGTGGACCAAAATTAAAAACTTAGACAAAGTCGTGGGCCAAACATGAAACTGAAAGAGCACTGCTACTACAATTCCTTACGTCAAGAAAACAGTCCTATGCGGGGCTTATTGTTATGAGTGGCTGGAACTCCCTCTTCACTGAAATAGCATCACTACTACAATTCCCTGTGTCTATTAAACCGTCCAATGCGGGGCCACACATAGGCAGAGAGGCCGTTGGTCTATAGACGGGAGTGATGCTGCTACTACAATTCACGTTATTACTTGCGTCCATAAAACAGTCCAATGCAGAGCCACTGGTCTATAGACACGCGTGATGCCGGGAATTGTAGTAGCAGCGCTATTTCAATGCAGCAACGTGCCAGCTGTAATTCATATTTAGGATTCCTTTGGGGGACAAAAAAAGAAAAAAAGGATATTGCAGGCCAGATTTGGCCCACGGGCCATAGTTTGACACCCCTGAGAAATAAGGAAACATTTTAAACTGAATATTTAATAAAACCTAAAAGGTAGAAATTCATGCAAAATATATGCAATAGTATGATTGACACGGCCCTCATACAAGTCATACCAAATGCGGTACAATATGTACTCCTTTCCACAGATATTATTAGACAGTACTCATCATTTATATTTTCATCTGATTTTTGGTTTTTATTTTTTTATATATATTGTTGACATTGTGAAGCTACAATTTTTATTTACAACTTTCCTTTTGTCTTTCAGGAGCTCCTTATTGGACAAACCCTGAGAAGATGGAAAAGAGACTTCATGCTGTTCCTGCTGCTAACACGGTAAAGCTGCGTTGTCCAGCTGGTGGCAACCCCACCCCTACTATGAGGTGGCTGAAGAACAACAAGGAGTTCAAACAAGAGCATCGGATTGGCGGGTATAAGGTAAGAGACCTATCATAAACGTTGGTACCCCAGGAACTCTTTTGTCATGATACTAAACTCATTTTGAATATCCCAAATGTTAGGTTTTCATTTTGTAAAGACTAGAAATGAAGTTTCCAAAGTCCCCATTTCTTTGGACAACTTTTAAGTACCTAAAGTAAAGGGGTTTCTTTGATGCCCATCAGCACATATTTACCTTTCTGTCCATTAAGCTGCTAGGAACTAAGAAAATACTGAGTATTTCAGCTTGGAGGTCTCCTCGTTTACACGTGATTGGCTTAGCACGGTCCTGTTTGCTCAGTGTAAGCTCCATGTTGTGACTTGGAGTATGTATAGAATTTACATTGTTGGTTTTAATACTGTCCAAATCACTGAGAACCAGCAGTTAAAACTTCCCCAGTATGTATATTTTGGGTCAGGGAAACAAGGTATTGCAGCCAAAAAAAGCCAGGAAACTAGTATTTTGAGCATTTTTGTATGATTTGTGTTCTAAATCCATTGAAAGGGTCAGATGCTTCTGGCTAGCACACATTATTACATCATACCCATTCTACAGGGAATACATAGGGAAGCTTGTTAAGCAAATGGGCCATAGCAGTTACTAGTCCACTGACCTTTTACCCCAATTACTCCTTGTTTGAAGAGCAATTTGAAGACATACCTTTAGATGCAGCTGCTGATTTTCAGATACGCAGAAAGAAGAGGTTTGTTTTTCAAAATGCATATGCCAGTGTAATAAAATTGTTAAACGTTACTAATCTAAGACTAGGTCGGGCAAATTAAAGGGCAATTTAGAGTTGAATTGCTGTCTGTTAATACGTTTTCCATAATATTGAGATACCTGAATAAAGCTTCGTTGTGTGGGGATAATAAAAGGCACCAGGTGCAGGCTTGTTATCGGACCAAAATAGTAATTAACATGTGCAATTACACTTAATAGCAGCAGACGCTGGAGATATGATGTATGTGTATGTTTGGATGTATCACAACCTTGTCCTGCCATACTATTGTTAGAGAAGAGCAGTTGAGGGTAAATATTTTGCTTGCATTTTTTTTAGTGCTATTCCATTCGATGATACTAGATGTGAAAAAATAAATTTTCCGAGGTGCAATCAATGCTGTAGTCACAATAATGTGTGTGTGGCACTTCCTCCTGATGTGCTGTTTGAATTCCCAGGAAGTGTTAAAGACTTTTATTAAAGATTGTTTTGTTTTTTTGGTAGTCAGGATATTTCAATGGCTTAAAAAACTCTCTAACGTTACATAGATTCCCATGACTAGGAACTATTCCTAGGAATGTTTTAAATGCCAGCTGATCAGAATGGAATAAACAACACTGTGAGATGGCAAGTCCATGATATGAGTATTTAAACAGACAAGAAAAACAATTTTTTTGACAGTGACCAGGATTTTACTCTCTAGCTCCTTAGCATTCGGGAAGAATAGGGAAGCTTGTTAAGCAAATGGGCCATAGCTGTAACTAGTCCACTGTCTCAGTGTAGTTCTTGTACAGTTTCCTTCAGATGTCTGAGAGGTGATGAGGCATCTGATCCACCCAAAAATCACAAGAAATGCTAAAATCTGACAGGTTTGTGAGGCCACCCATAGGGTTCCCAAGTCTATTTTGGTTGGATAAACACTTTAAAGACAGCTTGGGAAACAAAGTGTGTAGTCCCCTATGGCAACCCATAGTTGCCCAATCTCAGGGGAAGAATAAATGGTCTGGGATAGATTTTTCTGACCAATTGCTATTGTTTCACCAAGGTAAACCCAGATGTGAAAGCATACACTCATAAATATGAACACTTGTCTTGTACCACTATAGTCTTATTACCACCATATTTCAGTAAATCAATTGGCCAAAAGATAAGTCTGATAGCAATCACTTGTCTCTGGCACCTACGTTCCTGTTTATAGTGTTTTTTTTAAACTACATGCAAACCCAAAAACATATTTTTTTCCTGTATTTGTGAATACAGAAAATACCTGCTGATGTTGCCATAAGTGCTGTTGCTTCCTGGGTACTAAAAGGAAATCCCAAGCATTGTAATTTTTATAGAAAACTACTGGTGCCTGAAGACGCTTATTTTTTTCTGTGAAACGCGTTGAGAAGTAATTCAGAATTTAAACCCTTTGAGGGTATTCTGTAATGAGAGGTCATTATATACACCCACAATTTTATTGTGTTTTATGTATTTGAAATGTTTGTTTTTAATGTTTAATATTAATAACATTTTGTTATTTTTCTAATTAATATTGATGGTATTGGCTTTAAAAGTCCCGCTTAAAATTGATGTCTTTCATCGCATATCGTTTCCTATGAATGTTAGGGATGTGGCCTGTTTAAGATAAAGAAATGTATATAGGTGGATGTTTCTTTAAATACTGGTGCCATGAATTCACCATGAAATGGAAATAAACAAGGGCAAAGATGTCTGAAGTCCAGCCTGGTCACAACCATTACTTCCTCAATAGACACAGTAGGCTTAGCTTGATGAGATGGAATATGTGTTACTGCATGTTTTGACTTTAAAATGCCTTAAAAGATTAACCTGCTGTTCAGTAGCTGAGAATTCTTCTGCAAATACCTTTGTAAGGACAATGTGATGTTGAGATCTTGGACCTAAGAAGCACTTTCTTTGCCCTGTGCTGTTGGTTGTTTTATGTACATGGCTGATTTTATGTTCCTTTGTGTATGTCTCCTCATACGTAAGCTCTCTGTCTCCGGCATGTTGGTACTTGTGAGGGTGCCTATGTGTTTTCACTACATATTTTTTATGACGGTATGTAAGAGCCGATCTTTCCTCCCCTCCTCTGGCTGATCTTTCCCTCCCGCCTGCGGTGTGTACGCTAGCACTCCTGGGCGTGCGTTCAACAGCTGTTGTGTGTGTTTTCTCTTGTGTAAATTACTGTGTTGGACATGTTGCTTTTCATTCCTTTCTATTTAATGTGCGCACACTTCTACCTTTTTCATTGTGTATTTTATTTCATATATACATATACATATTGAAGGCCTACAAAAAGAGCAAGCAATTCATCTCTGTTCTTTTTAAGACTTGCCTCTCAATGTAAACATACAGAGGAATTCTACTGTGCCTGGGACTTTTCAACTACACTGCAATTCCCCATACATGCAGGGGTACTTTTGCATATTTTAGCTTACAGGCTGGTCTTGGAATTATGAAAGGAGATTTTTTACATTTTTTGTGTCTTGAGATAAACATGTAAAAAGGTCAGCATGATATAAATGATCCTGTCCATATCAGAACCTTGTTAATATGTGTAATTTGTAACTATACATGTATGCAGAGCAGCCTTTTGTGTTCAGTGCAGGGAGTTCGGTTGGTTCTGCATTTGGGTTTACTGATCACAGAAAGAATTGATACCTTTTGTTAATATCTTAAAGCAGTCTACCTGCTGCTTAGGCAAATATTACATCTCGATCCTTCTGGAATGATTCCAGATGAGGATATCTAACCTTGCAAGAAAACACTTTGGCATTGGAGTATCTACTTGTGAACTACATGATACTCATTGTTCCTCAGGAATTTGGCTTGAAGTATAGTGACATCACTCCCTGTGATGTGGAGCTTGAGAGTAGGGTAAGTATTTACTGTGAACTTTCTATCTTCAACCTACAGTATACTTCCACTTATTCCAACTTTAGAGGATTAGCTCTGATTTTAGAGGTATGGTTGAACTAGTAGTATATATTTGTTCTTCTATAGCCCGAATAGAGACAGGGTTGCATAAATATATCTGCTTTGGACATCCAAATCTGCAATTATGCAATTAAATTATGTGGCCTGGATACTTTTCCACTTTTTACATATGCCTGTATGTACAGTGGACTTCAGTTGTATGCTTAGCATGCTTTATACATATATGTGCACGTCAAAAGCCTTTAGTACACCTGTGATCACAAAACCAGCGTTCCTCTTGCCCCTCCCAAAAAGCAAACTTGTTACTCTGAGAGGCAGGTTTAACATTAACAGGATGCTGTTCCCACATCTGCTGGCCCCGATAAAGTTGTTCCCGCCACATCCCTATCTACACAGTGAGGTTGTTGAAAATAAATAGAGGACTGAGCAAACAGTTCAATCTCTGGGAATTGGCTGAGTACACAGCGCTGATTGTAGGTGAGATGCCTGCTGTGGAATGAAGGGCAAGTGTCCTGGAATTTGGCTGTCCACAGCAGACTTGCCTCAATGCAGCCCTAAACCTACACACTTGTGTGCTTTTCAGTACTGGCTCGAAGCTGTACACATTTGTGTTCATGACGGTATAATGGCAGCAGTAGGGTGGAGAAGGGTGATTATAACTAAACAGAAGCCATCCAAGGTGATGCAGATTTACAGCCACCACAGAAAAGTGGGTAACTAACCACATTTACTGGGTAGCTTAATTAAAATACCTAGAAAAGTTTTCCTAAAAATATGTATTCATTGTTTTTCCAGGGTAAGGACCAGAGACCTTCTGTACTGAACACAGTTCTTATTATAATAAATATGATATGAATTATAATATTCGTGAAGGTTAACCCTGGGATTTACAGTTGGCAAGATACCACTTCACAATGGCCAAAGACTGCTTTCTCACCCATTCTCTACAATGCACAACCTATTCAACAAGCAAATATACCCAGTGGCAAAAGGGTGAACAAATATATTTTACAATAGTTTATTCCTAAAGCTGCGTATACACTTGCAATAATTATTGTTGGAAATTAACAACTAACGACCGATCGTCCCATAATTAACAAAAAATGCACAATGACGCCGACGAACGAGGATTGTCGCTGGAAACGAACGACCATCCCAGCGGATCTAATTATCGTTCAGTGATTGTGGATGTTTCTGCAGTACACTTTCTCCTGTACATGTCACTTCCCGCATCGTTCAAATGATCGTATCTAGGGTGTGTACACTATTGGTGGATTATATTTGAACGATCGTATTGTTACAACACGTACAGAATTGTGCACAACAGGATCGTTCAAAATAATGACGCATAATCGTTAAGTTGTTCGTTTTCGAATGATAAATATTGCAAGTGTGTAGCTGGCTTTATGGTGCTAATTTCCCAAACCCTAAGTGCCACCTCTGCCACTCTAGCATCTCATAAATCCTCCGCAAACAAGACTTTTTAAAAGCCTGTATGCAATGGTTAGACAAGTTTCCGTCCCCCCCACAGAACAGTGCTTGAGCTTCTTTCTTACTGAATCTCAATATAACTTTACAAACCACTGTGCTGTAAGCATTGCCATCCATGCCTATACTTATATTTGCCAGATTTGTCAGGTTTGATGTTTATGCCACACACAGTCAGCCACCGATTGTGTTCATAAGGTTTCATAAACCTTAATGCAAGTTGAATGTATAGATATGGAAATCCAACCATGGTATTTTTTTTTTGCCCAAAAGCAAGTCAATAGATGACAAAGAACAGAGGATATTTGAAAGGTGACTAAATGTCATTCTCAAAAACCTTTGCAGATCAGGTTCTACATCAGATGAAATACAATGCTTTCCAAGTGACATGTTCTTTATGTTTATATTCCCACAAAAGCTGTTAACAACAACACCAATTGTATTGTCTAAAGAAGATTCCTAAAGAAATTGAATGCCTACAAATCTACATAGGAATATATTATGAGAGCAAGCCATAAAATATGAGAAACATGTCAAACATATTTGGGATCATGGTTAACAACACAACAGGCATATTTAGAAAAACATTTTTTAAGAATCGGGATTAAAAAAGATTGCTGTTGATTGACATCAAATGGCATTAACACATTTAATGGGAAAGTATCTGTGCTGGGAATTAAACACTTGTCATTTGGACTGTCAGGGCATGCAGGGCTCCAGCCTACTAGAGTGATTTGGTTTCTTGATTTTTGCATGCCTGGGCGACCCAGGTGGATTTATTTTGAGTGACCCTTTAGCTAGAGATTAGCAAAGAAGCTCTGGAATGCAATTTTACCATGGAATATTACTGACGCTCAGTTGAAGGTTTAATCTTCTAAGCACTTGTACCCTTGTGGTAATCTGTTTTATTACTCCCTACTGATGTCTGCAGCCTGCTCTGCCGCTCACAAAATCTCTTAAAGGAACCTTTTGTGATAAATAACCAGTTCTGTTTACATGAACAATTTTACATTCCTTAAATGTCATTGAATGGATCTACATCTATTAGGGTGTTAAACTGTGAAAAAGTTGCCTAAAGAGGAACACTTTGATTTGCAGTGTTTGTTCTAAATATCTTCGTTCAAGAATGAATAGGTCAGTTTTCAATTCTGACCGGATAAAATCATTGCATCTGTAGTACATTCATCAGCAGCTGATTCTTGGCCGTTTGATTAGATGTAGGTATATATCGATCCAAAGTACCCAATTAATGCCATGCATATAAATTGGCAGCAAATCCAACCATGGTCATATTGTCTAGGGGGCTTTTAATATAGACAAATTTGTACACCTCAATCTCTCTGTTTCCCCTGTCCCAGCCCAGATTGAGTGAGCCCACATCATTGTTACTTATAATGGAGAACCTTGATGATGATGTGGAGGAGCTATATCACTATAACTATATGGTCCTCACAGTGTAGGGGCCCCTAGCATTGGCAAAAAGTGGTTTTCTATCCATATTATTTTGTTTCATGTTGGATGCTCCTCAATAAAACTAAAAATAAACTTTTGATAAAAAGAAAACCCACAACCATATGTTACAGCACAGATTTTTCTTGAAATTAGGAGGGTCGATGTGAATTTGCAAATAAGGAATGCTAAAGTAGCTGAACTATTAGTAAATATTTTTTTACATTTTCTGGAAACTATTTTAGGAAAAAAAATATCAATTTTAAATAAAATATCTGTGCAATTTAAAATATGGGTTTGAATGCATTTAAAGAATAGGTATTTATGTGTTTGTGCGGGAATTGTTACATTTTTGTAATGTCATTAAGTGTTGAGGATTAACATAAGAAGAACATTTCACTGCAGCAAGAAAAGCCAGTAGCACATAGGACAGTTGTGAGATTCCACCCCAGGGATGATATGATGAGCAAATGCATAGTCTGGATTCCCCTGATCACAACAGTCGCTCATCACCCTAAAATGATTTCCCAATATGAGCCGCTGACAGAGCAGAGGTCTCCGCTGAATAGGACTTTGTGTGCTCTGAAAGGAGGCTCGTTATTCCATTAAAATAAAGCGATACCTGTTCTCCCTTCCCCCACTCCATGCCATCAGCCACTCCGCACCCCTCCTCTGCATTCCTTTGACTCCAGTTTTCTGCAATGTTTCTTCATAGACAGAAGTTCCCCCAGCCTGTAATTATTTTTGGGACCAGTAATGGGCACCACATTTTTCGTATGGGGTTAATTTATCCATAGAAGACAGTGAGGCAGGCTGTCCTAACATCAGTGTAGACTGGAGAATCCTAATCTGTGGATAATTAAAATGTTTTGTTTTAGATAATAAATATCACAATTACTTCAAATATAGCAAACCGTAAAGAACCAGGTTGACTACACATTGGATGGCCTGATTTAGGTCATAGAGTAGTTGGCTAATTTTGGTCTATATTGGTTTCATTGGCTTTACAAAGATGTTTGTAGACCCTTTGCTTTTTTGGGGGGGGAAAAATCCTTACATGCAAAAATGTATACACAGGATTGAAAGCAATTACAAAAAAAGGATATTAGGTAAAAACAAAATATTTACATGTATATTTTTCTTCTTAGGTCCGTAACCAGCACTGGAGTCTGATCATGGAAAGCGTTGTCCCATCTGATAAAGGCATATATACGTGCATTGTGGAGAATGAACACGGGTCAATTAACCATACTTACAGTCTCGATGTCATAGGTAAGATGAATATTTCTATATGGCACCCAGTGTTTTCAGCAGGTCTAGTTTATGTATATTGTCTGATATTTAAACACAGAGAATCCAAGAAGAGCCTAGGAGTCACTTTGGTTTAGATTTCTGATCCTGCCCAAAACCAAATACTGTTTTTACGAACAAATCACCAACTGACTTTCCAGAATGAGACTTTTCACTGATTGCCAAGTAGGTCAAAGTAATCGTCTGGCAATTAGCATTTTCTAATGAAATTTAGTTCCTTAAGCTTGGGGATGTTGTATTTAATTTTTCTACAAATAAACTACTGATAAAAGGAAAATTGTTACCTGTTTTTAGAAGTTTGCATTGATGCTTTGAAATTTTACCTTTAGGTAAACCATCCCTGTTTTCAGTTTATTGAACATTTAAACCTGAATAATATCTGAATGGTCAATCCTTATAAAATATTTCTCTGCGAATTTCTCTTGAATGATACAATGACATTTTCTACACAGGGATTATAAGTAGCTCCCCTATAAACAGAAAACAGGAGGAGGGCCAGCTTGTGGAGCCTCCATCCATCTGCTAGCAATAATTTTGAAGTATAGCTTTGTATAAATTGTGCTAGGGTACTGTTTGCTTTCAGCCACTAACAGCAATATTAAAGACAAATGGCTTTTTGTCAAGCAGCCATAAAACACAATAACCTGGTATCCTAATGCAGGGTAGGAGAGCATTCACATGCCTTCTTTCAGCTAGTTTTATGCCATGGGCGGAAATATGCCGCCAAACTGGGTCAGTGCCTTATAACACCAAGCCAAGTGCTTATGTCAGGATACTTCATTACCAGTTTCTTCTATGACTTCCCAACCTCCAAACCTGACAAACTATCACAGAGGGCGGCCAGGAGCCGTGGAGGAAAATTCCAAACAAGTCTCCAGGTTCCCCTTACTGCCAAACTGGGCCCTGCTATGCCATATCTTACACAGTAAATAAGTTAACTTCAGCAGCGCTCTCTTTTCCACAAAGGCTTGCTTTGTATACAGTTAAATGGTCTTTTGGCAGACATTTGTACTCTTTTTAAGGTAAAGCAATGGTCTGGATTTTATAGAAGGTAAACTTTGCATACATCATTATGCAATCTTTGGCTTCAGACTTCTTCTCAGACCGTGCCCTTTTATAGGCCCATATAGTACATTAGCAGCAGGCACCTACCGGAGACTACTAATCAGTCTCCACTTTTATTAGTGTGGCCAGTAGAATGGAAGGCAAGTTGTAAATGGCTGCTCTGAGTTACAGAATGGTGGTAACTGCTGTAAATTGTGATCTTTTGGTAAGAGGCCAAGGTACAGACTACCGAATGGACATCTTGCTATTAGAGTTTGTAAGAAACGCAAGAAGCCAGAAAGTGACTATGTCCCTTGAAGACCAGTCTGATACCTAGGAAGAAAGCACAAGGTCTAATTTTAATTTCTGAAGCCAAAAAGTGGCAAGCAATTTTTTGGATTTCAAATCAAACCTGGATAGCTCAGTTTTTTCGGTAAATATTGATCGAAAGTGGTCAAGTTATGTCTTGTGTATAAACGATCAATCAAAAAACAGAAAAAAAACAGGATCAGAAGGGTTCTGGATATTTTACATGTGTGTGCAGTGATTTGAAACTTTCTTTCAATCATTTTTTCAATCATATGGGTCGGTCATGCACAAAATTACCAAAATATCTTCTCCTGTAGAATAGGCTTAAATGTCTAAGGACTGTGTAAGTATTTCATTGCAATCAGATTTCATATTTTTTCATCAGTGTGATATACCTGTGTTAGATAAAGATGCATTGCAAGACTAAAGCTCCGTACACACGTCAGATTTTTATCGCCCGATAATCGGCATCGGCCAATTATTGGGCGAAAATCTGCCGTGTGTACAGTCGTTGTCGTCCATCGTCCGAAAGATTGTCCTGCCGGATCCACGGACGATGGACGACAACCGATCCTAATGAAAGGGAAGGGGAGAGCGCGCAGCAGGGTGCCGCTCCGTCGCTCTCCCCCTCCCCTCTCCATAGAGCATGAACGGTGCTGTATGTACAGCACCGTTCATGCATCGTGCACTCCCTTGTCGTTGGAAAGGATCGTGAAAGATCCTTTCCAACGACAAAAATTGCAGGTGTGTACGCAGCTTAAGTGAGACAAGGTGCTATGAGAAACAGGATTTGAAAGAGGAAACTGTATACTTCACCTTGAACATAAGTCTTGAGTGCCAGTATTGTGTTTTCAATAGAAGCTGATAAGGGCTGTGTGTTTAATACAAGCAGGGCAGAAAAACAGGGTCAGAACCAGCCAGCATGATTTTTTTTTATGCTCCTTCATGGAGTGTGATAATGGATAAGCCAGGTGTACTGCTATGGTACTCTTGCCAACCCGAGAAGCTTATAATAAACCTTTCCAGAACTGAATAAAGACAATAAGGTGCAGGATATAGAACGAGGACCTGAGATTGTGCATGATAAGATGACGCTGACCTGCAATGCTCTGCAGATTTAATTTGAAGAAAGTAAATATCTGCAGGACAGGGGTTCCAGTGAAAAAAAAAAAAAACATTAAGAATAGTAGATCTTAAAATCTGTGTTTGCACTCCTGCCCTGACTTGTCTGTCTGGCAAGCAAGGGAGAGGTTGTTGACATATATCAGGTTTTGTTAGATGGGTTGGAAGTTGAGACATGACTGTGCAGAGCCCCAGGAGCTGGCGGCAATCCTTGCACCGTGATTGAAAACAAAATATGTGGATGCAGCTCTCAAAGGTGTCGCAGATATATAGGTAATATTAATGCTTATTTTCATCATTACACTCATTTGCTAAGTAATAGAATATTTGCAGAGACACTCTACAGTGCTAAAAAGTTGGATATTTCTTCAAATTGAAATGTTGAACTGTTTCTTTCCAACAAATGCCAGATCAGACAGTATACAAAGTGGCACCTCTCCAGTATTTGATACATATGCATGTGCAAACCTAATATGCCCATGAAAGTCACAACTCATATGTGGCATAGTTGACAATGATCCCACTGGATGAACATACAAACTTTCCTGAGTGGCAATGGTAATTGTCACATAGAGGTTGGGGATGCCATAAGATTCCATAAGGGTTTTGCTTTTCTAAAATGATTATGGCATAATACATGTAACCATTTTCAATAGTAATTCTTAGTAAGTAACGGTGGAGTTCTTTTTTAGGTTGCCCCTTCTACATGTATGCAGTTTACATTTGGTTTGCAAAGCCTTATAAAGGCTTCATAACAATTGGGTAATCAGTGATATTTGTTTTATTTTAACGGAATCACTTTTGTCACATCACATTTGTGACTATATTTTCATGACCTTCCCCCTAAAATAAGGTATACTGTTTGACCAATATGACTTTGTATATAATCTTTGCTTTTTGCTGACGTTTACCAAAGTAACAGGATACTGATTTACGTACACTCGAATCGGAGTAATAATTCAGATCACTATGATCTTCCTATTAATTGCATGGAGTACTTATTTGAAGCATCAAGGATCAGAGCTGTTAAGTGCTCCATGAAAGCCCATGAGGCTGCCCGGGTCAATGTGCCCGTTTTTGGTGTTGTCCCAGCCTGGCCTAGTATGTTTTCCCTTGCCGGCCCCTTGCCCGATGTGCTGCTAGGGCAAAGGAAATGAAATCCTGCTGCTGAGCTCTGAAACCCTAAGCTCTGCGAGCGAAGAAAAAGCAAGAAAATAAGACTTGTAATAACACCGTGGCTGCTCCCACAGGAGGCAGAGAGAGGCTTGTGGGGGAGCTGTAAGGTTCCAATTATGCAGGGATCGTGCTGAAATCAGTCTTTTTTTTTCAACAAAGTCAAAAAATGTTTGAAGGAAAAATGAAAAGGCACATAGATTCCATGCCAGGCTGCATTAAGCAGGACTTTCCAGGACTCACCGGAATGGAGGCATTCAGAGGAGTGGGCACAAATCAAGTCTGTTAAAGAACTGAATGAAAGGCATACTATGTGGACATTGTGTCTTGATCAATTCCATAGGAGAAAAAAAAAATTCCAGAAAGGTTTTCCAGGGGTCATGCCTTTCTCTACAACCTCAACATTATATATATTGTTTTTGTGGGAGTTAAAGACTTGCAGAGCTCAAAATCTATTCATATGTTGATTCCTGCCCCCATTAACTCTTCACAGAGTTTAGAGGAAATTGTAAAAGACCAGGAAAATCAAGTGATCCATACATGTTTCTACCCCAACTTATGAAAAGTTAAAGCAGAATCACTGCCAAATTTATCAAGATAAAGATAAACTGCCCATTAAAATATTAAAGGAATAAAAAGCTTTATCTGCCATATTCACCTTCAATCCAGAGATTTACACCCAGTACTTCTTTCTACCGTTAAATGTCTGCAGTCTGATAGCTGGCATTATTTAACACACTTACTTTAAACTTGTCCTAGCTGGACGGTGAAAGGAAAGCAGCACAGAAAAGAGCTTATTCTACATTCTTTATTTATCAGCATTCACCTTGTCGGCTCCTTGTTCTGTTTTTTTCTTCCACACTTCTGCCCTGTGTTATGTTCAGGAACTAAAATAGGTTAATACCAGGTCAGGTTCCAGGTCTTGCACTGCTTGCAATTATCAAGTACGTATAATTGTCCATTAATGTTTACAGAGCCTCATTAATTTTTGTCTTATTATATTTGCAATTTGCCAGAATGTTGGTGGCTACTTGGATATAAACCCGATGTTCTTCTAAATGAAACCTGAGCTTGTAGACATATTTTGGCTTCCACTTGCAACCTATCTATCCAATAATGCTGGCTGACCTAATGGTCCCCCCATATACTGGCTGTATAAGTCCATCCGATGATGTACTGTTGGCCAGGTAAACGTCATATATAGTCATATTGACATATTGACAGAAGTGATTGAACACACATGGTTTTATTTCCATACAAGGCCATACTGGCTCCTATATTTCACTGGCTTTAGGAATCTCGGTTATTTTGTCCTGCCTCTTTCATGTTTGACCAAACAATGATGTCAGTATGCAGCAAAGAATGTCTAAGGAAGTCAAATCATTGTGTTGTCTGCCACTAATGAGATGGCCATAGTGAGACTTCACATAGCAGAGGGTTAATGGAATAGTTTTACTGGGAGCCTGAGCAGGAAAGAACCCTGAAATAGTCTGAGCTGGCTAATGGATGCAGCCTTGATGGTGTTGTAGGAGGTTGTGCAGCTGTCCATCTGCCACCATCCTCACATTATATTGCAAGTCTTTCTGTAGACAGGGAAAAGGTCCCAGTGGGATTGTTTAACTCACCCTTCACTCAACCCTGTTTAGCCCCCTCTTTCTGTTAGAGATGTATTGTTTGTACTATGCAGCTGGATGTCTACCTCTTCCTGGCAGTCTTCTTACTTAAAACTTCAGCATTTTGTGACTGGCTTGTTTGATTGTGCTAGTTTAGTCATACTTGAGTCTTAGCAGTGGCACAAAATGGCCAAACAAATGTGAATCGAGTTGTTTTCCAGCAACATAACTTCATATATATCTGGTCTGAATTTCATATTTATTCTTTGGTCCTCCCGTGTCACTGTCTGTATTCGTCTGTCATTTGCAACCCCTATTTAATTTACAGCACTGCGTAATATGTTGGAGCTATATAAATCCTGTTTCATAATAATAGTCTTACTCCTTGAACTTCAAAGCTATAGCTTTTTAAATAAAAACTGAAAATCACACTGTTATCAGTGTGATTCTTTTGTACCTGGATGTTCACACCGAACAGTGTTGTCTAGGTTAGTGACTAGTTATGTTGGTTAAAAACTAGGGTGCTCTCAATTTATATTTGTACAGCTGTTGATCAGGAAATCCCAGTTTGTTGAATAATGGCTGGGAGACCTGGGGTAGCGCGGGCAATGAGCAACTGTTGCATTCCTGCGCTGATCAATACAAAGCTAGTGGTGGCAGAATTTTGGTTATTTGGGCAGCACAGTGGCTTGGTGGTTAGCACTAGGCCCAAGGTTCAAATCTCGGCCAGGGCACTGTCTGCATGCAGTTTGCAGTTTCTCCCAGGATTTCCTTTGGATACTCCGGTTTCCTCCCACATTCCAAAAACATGCAAGTTATTGGCTCCCCTTCTTCAAAACAATGACCTTTGACTTTTTTAATGACATATGACTATGGTAGGATCATTAGATTGTGAGCCCCTTTAAAGGACAGCTAGTGACACGACCATGAACTTTGTAAAGCGCTGCGTAGTATGTCAACGCAATATAAATACTGTGCAATAATAATAAAGTAAATAAAGTGCATTTAAAGGCTCAGATTATTTTTGCAAATGAAGCCACTTCCTAGAAGCCCATGGAGGGCCACATACAGTTTGTAGAAAAATAAGCACATGCCAGAGAATCCAGAAAGACAGTCTGGGGACAAAGCATGTAAATGCTTTTATTACTGCAAATATGATGACATCATTATAAATTTGGCTGCAGTTACATCATTACAGAACCAGAGGCTACATTATCTTAGGTACACTACTGGTAGTGCTAATTTGCACACCTTGAATAAACACGCGTTCAGATCTCTTTGTTGTTCACATCCATAAAACCACACGTTTTATAAGGGATCAAAAACTGACTGTAACAATGTAGTTAAGGCTGGTTTTAACTTTATACAACACAAGCAGAAATTCTTTTCCACACCTCAGTTACAAGTACTACATTAAATGTGCACATGTGGTAGTATGAACACTAGGGTCATTGAGTGCAATAAAAATGTGTTACTCTTGGGTGACCATTATGTAAATCTTGGGCGAAAACATTTCTAAATAGACTCTATCTAAAGTATTATATCAGCTTTTCAGCGCTAGGAAGTATTACAGACTTATGAACAACTAGCTGTAACTATTGAATGCTATGTTAGAGTAACTTAGCTGTTCCGTACTATAAACTATTTTTTGTCTGGCCTTAGTCACCAGTGCCAGACTTGATGGATTGGCTGTATATTAGAAAAGAGTGACTCTTTGCTTGTGACTTCACATGAAAAAGAAGTTGATGAATGTGTCTTTTAAACACACAAATCAGCCTTGCAGAGCAGTGAGAGTGCAGAGTGATCACTTCAAGTTTTCATTCTTTTTCCCCTCTGCCTGCTTTTTAATAACTTTACTGCAAGTAAAACAAGGTTGGTGCTTATGGAGTGGCTGCCAGCATTACGTCAGCGTACCAATTCCCCGCAGAGTGCCAGGGAGAGCAACCTGCATGAAAGCCGCCTTTGTTCCAGGGAGGTGTGCTAGCTTTACATGAGGCTGCTCTCTGGACGTCTGTTTGTGAAACAATTTATTGGAACACGGTATGTGTGTGTAAGACGCTCCCAGAGACTGAATACATTCAGAACTTTTAACACCTTCCTGTCAGAAAAGGTTGGAAGGCCATTCATGATCATACACCTAATATTAGACATAATACAAGCCCCCAAGGGTACATTTAGGGGAAGCGTAACCAAAAGGCCACATGAGTAAATAAAATATTTTTTTCTTTGGCTACTTTTCTCTGTAGTTAAAATCATGGATTGGCTTTTTTATTTGCTTATTTGGCTAATCAACTGTGTGCTTAAAAGTTTACTATCCAATTGCAACAAATCTGGTTTGTGATTGGTAGAGACTAGTTACTGGTCTTAATATATTTTTAATTATTTCCTTAATTACCTAAAATATGTAGAATATTCCAAAGAAACAGCACAGTTAGATTTACTGTTTTGACTGCAATAGGAATTCAAAAAGGGCAAATAAAAATTGAGTTACTTTTGAAAAACTGTCATTGTAATTGGGACGACCTGATTTCAACTCTACCTGCTGGGCTATGTATTGTGAGTAATAGAAGTGCTACAGTGTAATAGACCATGATATCAGTCAAGCAAAAGTTGGTCATCGGGTAAATTTGGCAAGAGGCTGTAGGAGACTTGGTGAAGCTTGGCACCTTATCAAGTTTGCACTTTCATGTTCACAAGTTTTTACATTTTGGCCTAAGGCTGCGTAAATGAACGATCCACGACAGATCGTTCGATAATTAACAAAAAAAGTGCACAACGACACGGACGAACTAGGAATCTTGCTGGAAATGTAGACCGTCCCGGTGGATCTAAATGGGCAGCGATCGTACGTAATCTATTGTGTGTACGATCGTTCAGTGATCGTAGATTGTTCTGTGATTTCACTTTCTCCTGTACAAATCACTTCCTGCATCGTTCAAACGGTCATTCACAAACGATCGTATCTAGTGTGTGCATTATTGGTCGATTATATTTCAACGATCGTATCGTTACAGCGTGTACAGAATTGTGCACAATACGATCCTTCAAAATAATCGAGAATAATCGTTGATCATTCATTTTCAAATGATAATTATTGCACATGTGTACCTAGCCTTAGTCCTGGCTGCAGATTCATAGTAAACCGACCCTTTCTGTAGAGTTTTAGAATGCCCAACGGACATATTACATAGTATTTACCTTTTGTATACATATATGGGGGCAAATTAGATTCTAAAACTCAGGGGTTAACTAGAATATTGCTGCTTACAGGTGACCTACAATTGTTGGCATCCAGAAATAGCTGGAGATGGTGATTGGAATCCTTGCTGTTTTTTGTGTGGCCTGTATAAACTAGCATGTCTTCTATTGTCCTCCTCCTGGCGGTATCTTTTGAAGCTTGAGCTTTTTCCCTCCTCCCTCCCCATTACTTACAAATACACATCTCCCTCCCTTCTAGCTTGGCACTGACTTTGCTGCAGGAACTAGTGCCAGGAGCTTAACGGGTTTACAGACTCGAGTTATTTTTTTCCCCCCTCCTTGTTTCTTGGCGTCCCTTACCTTATTTATTTTATAAGATGTATAACTCAGAATATGTAGGGTTGTGGAGCGAATGTGTGACCTTTACGAAACAGTCCGCTGAAGTTATTGCAAGAAGGTGTTACAAAACTGTCTGGATCACAAGTATAGCGATAACTGAAAAATTGCATTCTAATGTTATTGCAGTGGTTATGAAACTGGGGCACTAACGGTTACAAAAGTGTATCCAGTGTCTTTAGCAACCAGTCAGGTTTCTTTTTTTTAGGGTAAACATAGAATTTTGTAGCTATGGCTACCAGCCCAGATGTTCTGAATATTATTATTACACAGTATTTATAAAGCAGCAACATATTATGCAGCGCTGTACATAGTCCATAGTCATGTCTCTGACTATGTTCTGATGAGTTTTGTAGACCTAACCAACAGATAGTCCTTTGTTTTTACAGTTGCCTCCTTATACTGAGAGTGCCATTTTATAGATTTGAACACTTCCCATATGAATTCTTCTTTTTTAGGCTTTGATTTTTTTTTGAATACTGCACACATCTTGTTCTTTGGACTGTAAAACGTTACTGATGGCACAGATATTAGAGAGTGACCAGATGAGAATGCAAGGTTGGAGTACATGCAGAGTAGGCGACTGTCATCTAATGGTCAAAGGAAGCTTAAATTATTACTAACTGGTTGTGCTTTGTTGCCTTACTGGGTATTTGAATCCAAAAATTGGCTGCTTTCTTGGTTATTTGTATTTCATTAAACCAAGAGATAATAAGTCATGCGGCTGAAAACACCTGTGAAATACTTATGTGGGTGTAACAGTTTTTTTCCATGTTCCTTCTAGTCATGGAATTTAAGCTGCACAGCAGGGAGGTTGGTGACTAGCAGGGAGGAACACAGGGAGGTGTAAAATGTGCCATTGCACAAGGGCCCCAGGCCCTCCTTGGCTAAGGGGGGCCGCACAGATATCCTATGGAGGTAGAAGTGCTGTTAGGTGGTTTGATATGAATTGGAGACAGGGAGTCAGTTCTGCACAGGAGCCCACTGTTAGCTACATCCACAAATGGTGACTAGACCTTTGCTGCAGTTAAGCGATACAACCTGGTTCCTTCCTCCTGTATTTTGGATTCTGCAAACGCAGTACCACACTGATGAGCATGTACTTTGTATTAAATGTGCACTGCAGCACAATGGATTGGCCCCTAGTGCTGCTCGGTCCTTTCCAAGTGTTACGGTGTGAGATTTTAGAAGGCCTGGAGCACAGCTTTGGGGAAGTTCATCAACGTTATTTGAAATTGCTTAGCGAATTGTTCTACTGTACATTACGGTTACCGCCGGCCTATCATATGTTTTTTGCACTTTAACATTGCATGCTTATGATGAAGAACTGGGAATAAATTAGATGAATAGTACACTTCTTTAGCAGTTCTTCTTTAATATTTCATCCTAGTTGGCTGTTCGTCATTACGATGTCTTGTGTACAGTCTCAACATGTTTGTGTTCCATCTTGGTATCTAATTTCTGTTGCCGATATATTTCAAACTGATTTATGAATGTAATTGTAGTTATTAGAGAGAATGTATAATCTTTACAATATTTTTAGATAAACAAGCAATAATCAAGATTGCCTTGTTGTAGATGTTATCATTGTGTATTTTTAGGATTTAAAAGCTATGTATAATATATAACATATGCTGGCTCTGCTTTGCTATGCAGTGATAGTGCTTTTCTGCTCTTCCTCGCAATGCTCATATATGTGTACATGCTTATTAAAACCTGTGAACTTACTGCGTAATAAAGTATGGAAGAATTTGTTAAAAAATAAGGTAATAGCACCAAGCTACAAGGCGCTTCCCTAGTGGTTATTCTTCAGGGCTCTTTTTGAAAATATGAATGCATTTTTTAAAATGTTAAGTATGGTATTATTATTATTATTATTTTTTGTTTAATGTAAACACAAGAGGTTAACGCGTGTTTTATTCTTATTGTTCTTATTGTGCTTTCAATTAATTAAAAACTGTCTTTCTCTGTTCTGTCACTAGAGCGCTCCTCTCACAGACCAATACTTCAAGCTGGTCTTCCCGCGAATACCACTGCATTTGTTGGAGGTGATGCTGAATTTGTATGCAAGGTGTACAGCGATGCACAACCTCACATTCGCTGGGTGCGATACGTAGAGAAGAATGGGAGCCGATTTGGAGTGGATGGGATTCCATACATGAAGGTTTTGAAGGTAAGACTAACTAAATATGCCGAATGATATGACACCCCATAGCTAGCAATAAGTGCTTTAAAATAACACCTGGAATATGAACATTTGGACCTGATTAGTTGCTTTGAGTAACACACATACATAATTATTACAATCCCTCGCCATAAGATGAATAGAAATGTGTGATTATGTTTAATGAAGATAATTGAAAAAGATAAATATTACAGTCTATCTACTTCCAGCCTGTGTTTTACCATTGGTTTAGGAAGCCAACCATCATAGCAAGTAAGCGGTAGTAAAGGGAAAGAGGTGAGAGGGATGGGGGCAAATCACAAAAGCTAGCTGCTTTTCCATTGGAGAGTAAACCTGGTTTGCACCCTGGCACTGTTCATGCATCAATACATGCATTCAGGCAAGGGTGTCCAACCTTTGGTCTACTCACAAGTTAATATTTTTGTTGGTACATTCATGTTTATTTTAAATTATGCCAAGTACAGTGCACATATTATTCAGAGAGTTGGTTTAGGAAATTGGCTAATTTAATATGTTAAAAGCCCTAAAAGGATGAAAATAAGATAAATATGTCAATATTTCATGATAATAGATGTAAACTACACTTTAATAACCTTTTGTAGGTTTTTTTCAGATAAAATAAATATTTTATTGCCTTTTATTGGCAAACACTTCATTTGCAACATACTGCTTTCAAGGTATTTCAAATTATGCATTCATGGACAAGAAGCTAATCTACTACTAATTTATAATACCATGCTTTTGAGTAAACCTGTATATTCCTTTGCAATTTAAAAAATTACTATTTTTAAAGTTTTAAATGTAATCCTATTATTATTATCTTGATTTTTGAGCTTGGAAGCACAAATACTTGGAATATTAAATTAGATAAATATATTAAACAAATTAGATTGCTCAGACAGCAGCTAGCTTCATATCAGTTATTGTGTCCAAAATAGCCTAAAGTTGCTGTTCACATCTAGTTGAAGTCCACCTAAGCCAAAAAAAAAAAAAAAATCAGACCGTGCTTCAAGATGACCCATTTTATACGATATAAAATGATCAGTTTTTTTTTCCAATTGCTTTACAGGGAGCAGTTAAATGTCAGATAAGGGCTATAAAGACTATTTCGGTAGTAAAATATTTTGTATCTTATAAAGGTAGTCATGCTGCAGATGATTATATAACCCAAAGACACCAACCATAGGCTCACTTTAAGTTGAAGTTTTAGCCATAAACTCCTAGATTGCAGCTCTGTTGTTAATTCCATGTATTGCCTGCCTGTTTTTAGCACTCGGGAATAAACAGTTCTAGTGCTGAGGTGCTGAATCTGTACAATGTGACAGAAGCAGATGCTGGGGAATATGTCTGTACCGCCTCCAATTATATTGGGGAGGCCAACAAGTCAGCCTGGCTCACGGTGATGAAAAAAGATCCAGGTAACGTCTCCTCTTGCCATGCACGGGATGCAGACGGGCTCTTGGTGCTTCTGGCGAAGGTGGCGTTTGACAATCTGGGTTTGGTGTTTTGCCACATTTTTGGTGTGGCCATGGAAAAAATGCACACAAAGCTGGAGGATTTCACCAAATTATGTGCTTTCCTTTTCTGAATATATCCCGTCTTATGCGGTTTGTACAATCAACAGCTTGAACTGCATTATTAACTGGATTGAACATACGAAGTCATGGTCAAACCTCAGTCCTCAAATCTTTGTGCATTTGACTATCAACTGACTATTTTGCAGAAGATGGAGGTTGTACAAATGTGAAATGTCTGCCATTAACTACCATGTGGGCTGGCTAGACCTATATAACTTTTCCATGCTCTTTGACCATATAACATTTCCATGCTCTTTGACCATTTCTGTTCTATTTTAGTAACCAACATTTAATACAGATGGCCATTGTGGAAGTTTTACAATGTTTGCGTCTTTGGGTTGAAGTGCTTTTGCCTCAATGGTTTAATATAGCCTGCAGTAAGATAATAGCATCCTCTACTTCCTAAAAGACATGGATGATTATCCAACATCTTCTGGGTACTGCCTACGGGTAAAGCCACTGAAATATTAGCCACATAGTATTGTAATCCCCTTGTATTTTTCTTTTTACACCCCTCCTATTTTAAAAATGTATATGGTGAAATCCTCCTTTTGTGAGTCTTGTTTTTCCATGTCATTTGATTGCATGCATTACTGGTGATCAATCCTGGTGAAGGGTAATGTGCATTAATCTGCACCCTACAGAATGTTTTTCTTGGTGATTCTTTGGTATGTTGGGTCTTTTGGAGAAGGTCTCAGTGGAATGCAAAGGGAGATCCTCGGATGTGTGCCTCTCCAAGCATGAGACATCTCCTGAGGCTGCTCCACATGTATCCTTTTCTCATCGGGTGTTGCCTTTTCTCTTTTCTTTTTGCCTCCCCTCTCTTCTAGGCTGCCGGTGTTAACATTACAGATGAAGAGATAGAAGTCTTATATGTCAAAAATGTTTCTTTTGAGGATGCTGGGGAATATACTTGTATAGCTGGAAATTCTATTGGGATTTCTCAACATTCTGCCTGGTTGACGGTTCTGCCAGGTATTAAGCTACTGCCTTGGGTTTCAGTTCTGTCTCTTTGCTGGGTCAACTGAAAACACTGTTTTTCTATCTAGTAGACATAAACCCATTTAAAACAATTATCTTCTGTATATAGCTTTATATCAATATTCAAACAAAAACTTCAAGTACACTTATCAAGGAGAAGAATATTTGATATTTCAAGCGTTTTGATTTATTAACGTTTTATTTCTGTCTCTACATTTACAGAAGTTAAATACATTCCTAAGTAAAACAGTACAAAAAAAATATACTTTATATTTACCTGCAACGGCTTGATGTATGGCTTCCTGCCCAGAGATCATCACCCACCTAAATATTAACATAATGGCCACCTATCCAATGATCCTAAAGCCAACAGTGTCTCATGTTTACCTGTGCATTTACTTTCATGGTTCCTTGATTGCATAGCATGTTTTTTGTGCAATCTGGGCAAAATGTTTACCTCCGTTTTGATTTAACCCCGATGCCTCTGAAAAAAAAAACATTGCAAAGGGTTTAAATCATAGGAAAAACATTACTTTGTATTTGGATCTCTGTATTCTTTGTCTATCCAAACTATTTAGACTTTTCAATCTGTTTTTTTCTCTTCTTTTTCTGCTGCTATTTTAATTTGGGGGACATACATCTACTTACAGTAGAAAGGTAATACTTCCCTCCCTTTAGAGGGTAGCTGGTGTACACTTCAATTTTAGAGGCATGCCTGGTGTATGTACAAGTGAAAGATTTGTGGTGTACTTGAATTGAAATATTTTGTGTATTGAATGGTGTGTGTGTGTTTGTTACAAACTGCCCATCTGAAAATTATTACAGTAACAAAGTGTTTGGCATGTTGCGGGATTTGATCTTCATCTTGGAGTCTTTGGTGGTTATGCTCACCTTTCTCCCCAATGTATTGGACTAGCCCTCTGATTATGTTAAATTGTTTTTTAATTTTTATATAATGCATATATCATTCTGCCTGCTCAGATATTTGAAGTACTTTTCCAGTTTTAACTTCACCTTCCATTTAATCCCTACAAATATAGGAAAATGACTTGTTTTGAAATGGGAAAACATTTATACATTTTAGTATGAATAGTCCCTTTTCTCCCCTTCCTCCTTCATACCAGTCAAGGCATTCAGATATTTTGTTTCCAGGTTCTATACCTAAACTGTAGGGTGATGTCAAATAAGGTCAGTGTGGTGGTGAGTCACTGCTGTGTGCTGCCCACTTTTGGGTATCATCACCTGCCAGTACTAGCAATGCATGATTGCACTATGTTCACATCCAGCCATCGCTCAATGTTCCAGGATGCAGAGGTCAGGTGTTCAGACTGTGTGTACGCACAGCTATTGGTCTGCATAGTTCTTAAGTACAGGGGGGAAACATTGAAAAACACTGCTAGGTAAAGTGCCCATAACAAGGGGAAATAAAAAAGTTACTGTCTGGAAGGTCTTAGAAAGTCTGCATACTCCTCATGCATATGTACACCTTTAGTTGGGTTTCCAAGTTGTAGCTAGACAATAATTACTTTTATAATACCAATTAGTTGTCTGTTTTTCCAGTATAGTTTGAAAACAGATACAAATGCAAGAATGAGATGGCGAAAGAAATAAAACATAGTAAAGAACTCAAATTTTGCTATGGGGCACTAAAAAAAATGAAAGTGCAAAAGAGTGATCAAAGAAAAGAAAGTATAATAACAGCAAATGACTAATTGTCAGTAATGGTTGTATTTAAAATAAAATAAAAAAATAAATTCACATTGCTGAGGTTGAAGTAAAGTCTCTGACTGTGTAAATGTAGTGCAGCCAAAACAGCAAGCACTTAGTTTGTGGAGCCAACAATTTTTAAAATTTTGTATAAAGAACAAAAGGGTTAGAATTCTTTTTCTTGTTTTAATTGCTATTTCTGGCTCTTCAATGTTGGTCTTGGTGACCCGTCTCTGTAATATAAAGTAATAGGAAATCTATCATTTTGAGTTGTTAGAGGAAAGGTGTTCTGGTGGCAACCATCTGAGAAGGAATATCGCTCAAATCAGGAAAAAGGAGTATGCGAGTTTAGTGGTGGGGTAGAATCATGCTAAAGCTTGGTTATTGTGTGTGTTTCTCTGTGTATAAATGTGTATGCATCTGGAAATTTTATGCTTTGGTATAGGATTCTGAATCCTTCCTCTGACCACGGTTTTTTTTTCTGGTAGCCACTGCTCACACTTCTTCCCTTCCTCACTTAATTTTTAGGTATTGAACCCCCTACGGAGGAGACCCAACTGCCCTACTACACCGAAATCGGTATATATGTTGGTGGAGGGTTCATTATTTTCTGTTTCATCGGAATTTGCATCATATTCCAACTTCGTCAGGGAGCTAAAAAGAAGAAATCGTTAATTGGACCACCTGTCGTCCATAAACTGAGCAAACGAATACCACTCCACCGCCAGGTAACAGAAAGTAGATAAAGAGTTCAAAGAAACTTTATTTCTCATCGGTCAGCTTCCATGTGCAGATAGATATTAGAAAAAAGTGATAAAGTATACAAGTAGCCTATGCTATTGGATTATTATGGACCAGTGGGATGAATTGTGGTATATGCTGTAACATCAGTTGTTTCCTCCTGGTTATAGATTTTAAGTTTATATCAGCATAAGGGTTTTCCCTATTCAAGGCAAGTAGCCCCCAATGTTTTGGAGACTTTTATGTCATGCAATACAGTAATCATTATTACAAGGGGTATAAGTGTTCATGAATACAATAGATCTACTTGTCTGTAAATAGTAATTGTTGCTGACATCATGTCACATAGGTGTTACATCTGTATGGAGTGCAACACATCTGTATGTATCCCTTAGTCAGGTGTTGTCCTGTGTTTAAAGAAAATAGTTTTTTGGCATAATGTCTGGAAATTAGCTAATGTAGAAGATGGAATGCCCTACATCTGTAAATACTGCTACAAAGCTGTTCACATTCTTCATCAAATGTGTCTACGGAAACTGTTGATTCAAGCAATCAGTCATGCTTCTTGGAAACTAATTAGGTTCAGTCCTGAATGTTAATGGTTAGAAGATGAATGTTTTTATCGAGCAATGAGGACTGTCCTGAAACGTATGACACTCTATAAAATTTTAGCAGTACGAATGTCATAGGTCCTAAGTTGGTCATATGTGGCTACATGTTTTCTCTAAGGACAATGAATAAAAACACATTTTACCATCCTCTGCAGTTCTCTCACTATATTCTAATTTGCTAAATCCTCTTCTTATTTGGTGTTATATGCCCTTCTTCTCATTGAGACCAGATGAAAAGGTTGGGAAAACCTTGGTCAGTGGTTAGAAGTGCTCTCAAAAAGATCATTATTTCCCCTTTGGCTAGGCCCAAAAAGGCAATCTGTTGGGAGTGGGCTGTTAACCCACATTGAGGCATATACAATGTGTCCATGTTTAATTGCCCAAACACTAAAGTTTTACAAGAATAGTAAGTAATAAAATAAGGTATGAGTTGAGATTTTTTTTGATTGAAGACCCCCTTTCCTAATTTATTGCATTCATAATGTTATTATGGAACAATTGGAAAGAGTTTCTTTTCTCCTTAAAGATATTTAATCTGTTACACTGGCATAATGGCATAAAGTTTCACTTCTACTAGAATGCTGTCTAGTCTGCGACCTGAGTCATGCTTCACGTGTATTCTTGCATGGTTCTTTTCGACCCATGTATCAGATTTAAGTTTTCATTGTAATCCTTTTTTTTTTCCTTTTTAAGGGTAAGCAGTAACAGGTAATATGATTCAGTCTTGAGATGCCTCATTACATTCACATAGTTAATACAACGAGATAGTATATGTTGTATCTTTAAGTTTTATGTAACTATAACCAATTAAAGATTAAGATACTAAAGAATGACAATAGAACATGACAAAATAAATTCTGTATAACGAATGCATGAAAGTTAAGAAGAAATAGTGCAGTAAACATTTGAAAGTATAATTAGGAGTCGGCATTTCATATTTCACAGGGATTATACTAATGAAAGGTTGGCTCTGATTGGCTGATCAGTGGGTCACTGTACTATTAGGGGAAATTAGCTTGAATTGAGTGTTGCTTCTGATGCCTGAGACTAGACAGTTATTATAAGTTTTTTTTTTTTTTTTATTAGACTTAGAAACATGTAAATATTACATTTAACTATAACTCGCTTAGCTAGTTTTTACATACCGTACCCTGTGAGAGACTTCTTAGACATCAACTTAGTTGGCACATGGTGGGCTGACTTTAGGACTGTTCATAATGCTGCCACCCTTGGACTCCTATCACATCACTCTTTCCTCTTGCAGGTGTCGGCAGATTCCAGCTCCTCTATGAATTCCACAACTCCCTTGGTGAGGATAACCACTCGCCTGTTGTCCAGTGCCGATACAGTCCTGCTGCCCAATGTATCGGAGTATGAACTTCCTCATGACCCTAAGTGGGAATTCGCAAGAGACAAGTATGTCATTTCACCACTGTTTTCCTATGTGTTATTGTTCTGCTAAAGCCGGGGGGGATCTAATGTATGCATTAACTGTAAAACTGGGGCTTGAAAAATCTGAGTATCAGGCTAGGTCTATTTAGCCTTCTGGGTTGTGAGCTGTTTTGTCTTTTTATATATGCAACTTACTGATTTTAACTTAACGTTCGCCCAAACTGCAGAACGTATGATTTCGCATGTGGCATAGGACCTTAATTTGGATATGCAAATGCAAACATCTAAGCGCCAGACCTGGCACCTTGATGTTATTAGCTTAATAGACATATAGCTAAATAGATGTGGTTATTAGTGTTCAGTTATTTTTTTACAAATTCAATGAATGATAATCATAAAAAGTTCTACACATACTATATATTTGAAGTAAACATTAAACATCAGAAATGAGGGCAGCTCTTTCCTACTGCTTTGGGGTAAACCCCCAAAAATCCTGTCCTGAAGATTCAACTATGACAGACAGTGCACAATTGTCTTACATTGTTCTTAAAACATGCAGTTAGGTTAAATGGCTTCCCCCCAAAATATTGACCTTAGACTGTTATACATATGACTATGGTAGGGATGTTAGATTGTGAGATCCTTTGAGTGACAGCTAGTAACATGACTATGGACTTGTACAGCGCTGCATAATATGTTAGCGCTATATAAATACTGTGTAATATTAACAAAAAATTTAACCATGTTGTACATATTTTCATATATCTTTATTTTTTATTAGCCTGTTGATGGGAGCTGCAACCCTACTATTTATTGCATGTTTGTAATATGTGTATATTCCCACAGGCTGACACTGGGAAAACCCCTTGGCGAGGGCTGTTTTGGCCAAGTGGTCATGGCAGAAGCTGTAGGCATTGATAAGGACCGGCCTAAGGAGTCCGTGACTGTTGCTGTAAAGATGCTGAAAGGTATGGGTGGTGAGAAGGGTGAGGTTGTTTTCTTCCTTCTCTGTGGGGGACACTAGGTCACATTCCTGACCTTGAGGATAAATCAGAAGCTCTGACAGTTTTGCTGCCCCTGTCTGTGATTTAAAGACAGCGGCTATGGAAAGACATGTAATTTACTGATTTGGGTCCTTTGAATTATGCAATCCTTTCGCCACTATCCCTGTGTGTGATCACTCTGTCTCCAGGGTTATGTGACTGCCTTTTTCCATTAAATGCTGTCTGCAAGTATTTTCTTGCTGTTATGTTTCTCTTCATGAAACCTTAAATACCTACTATTAAGCCACATGTATTTTTGTACAGCAGGGTACAACCACTTTTCTGTGTACAAGTTGTATATACGGAAATCTTCATATAATCATGTTTTATATGCTAAAATTTTGGTATAAATTGTATATACTGAAATCTGCATAATGTTTATATACCATCAATCACTTTTATAGCTTTGTTGTTAAAGAATCATTCTAAAGTGTATATAAAACATGATATGTACTTTGAATGTCACAGAATCATTTTTCATCTTGAAAAGGGTAATTACTTGGGCTTATTTTATTTTAATTATTTGTCACAAGCAATGAGGTATAATCACAAAATGCCCAGATAAACAGCTATCATTTTAAATTGTATATCCTGATGGAATATCGATGTCTATGCACATAATTTGTACAAGCGATTGGGGAAATACAAGTAGAGCACAAGTGGAAGGCTCACTTTGTGTGTTTATGTGTAGCTAATCCTTCCCCATTCTATCCACATCTGAAAAAAAAGTTTTAAGACTAAGGATACATTTTAATATGGAAGTATGAATGCCATTGTTCTGTGCAACAAGACTGGTGGGGATTTTAGTCTGTACTTTTCCTGACTGCCAAAAATAAAAAGGATGTGAAAAAAGTATATATGAAAGTGAGAAAGGTCTCCTATAACCAATATTTTTGTTTGAACATTGGCACAGTTAGAATAAAAAGAACAATACTCATGAACTAACAAATATGTGACCAGTCATTGAACTGGAAATAATTTGTGGGGGTGGTGAGAGTTTGGACAACTTGCAGACAAAGGTGTGTTTTGGAGTTTATTATACGAAAAGCAAATGTAAGTAATTTATAATAGGTGATTCTTCTTTACAACATTGCAGAATTCTTTTATAATTTGCTGCTTTTTTAGTCCCTGCTTATCCCGCAGTTTGCTGATTAAACTGTGAAGGAAAAGCAGCATGTTGATTAGGTCATCCCTCGTATCGCTCCCCTCTTTTCCTGTGAGCATGTGCATTTATAGTCAAAACAAAATGGTTTATAATATAAAAAGATTTTTTTCAAAATCATGATGCACGCTATAGCCATGTGAGGCAGAACTAGTTTTATTATCACTTTGGTAGCTAAATCTTAATAACACTTTGAATTATTTCTGCACAGATGATGCTACTGAGAAAGACCTAGCTGATCTGGTCTCTGAGATGGAGATGATGAAGATGATTGGAAAGCATAAGAATATCATCAATCTGCTGGGTGCATGTACTCAAGGAGGTGAGTCCCACACCAAGGTGCCAATTGCCAAGTCTTTAATTATGTCTTGTGTAATGAAAGGACCTATGCAACTCATTAGGAGGGAGAGTGTCAGACAGCAATGTAATGACAAACATTCCCACCCTGCAGCCAGCACAAATTTCTCCTATCCAGCTTACAAAGTTTTAAGACTAACTTCTGTGACCTTTACACTTTACTTCTGTCCTGTTATTAACATGCCAATTCAATTGGTGAGCATACTGACCGTCTGTCATTTTAATTAGTTGATGAGTTGAACTCCAATGAGTTGAACGGCTGTCTGTGCCACTTAATTATTGAGTGTAGCCACTGTCTGTGTATTTAAGCAGTGTAATAGGAGCTTTTTAGTATCCTTCATAGTCTTTTAGTAACTTATGCCCAACCTAAATTACTGTTAGGGGTTGACTAACCTCAGGTTTTTCAAGCCATAAAATTCTCAGACTAGAGACCATTTTTACAGTTTTCTACTTTTACTTTACTCTCTGTTTTCTACATAATGACCTAATACTCTTATTTCCCACCCTCCATGGTATTGCCAATAATGTTTGCTTTAATATTTTGTATTGCAGAGACTGTTGCGTCTTAGAAAACATAGGCCCCTATATACTGAATTTACTTGTGCACATATATATTTAAAAATTATAAAATAGGTTTGATGCAATATTCATACTCATTATTAAAATGTAATTTAGGTAAATGGACTAATGCATAGTTAAAATATGAATGATAAAAATATATATGTATACAATGTTCACCCCAGCCCCTTTTAGTTGGCTGCACAACCCAGCGCTTTTCAGTAACCAACCAGCTGTTTTTCAGTGGTTACTGAAAAGTTGTGTTACATTAGAGGGGCTGCTTCCCCCCAACAATACATATATATAATATAATAAATACACACACACATTATAAACTTTACCATATGGTTTACTAGATTTTGATCACACCACATTGTAACCATTCTTACAATTATTAGCAAGAGCCTTACTTCTCCTTTGCTCATTTGTTCACTGTGTAACTCATAAGGTAGAGCAGAGCAGCAATGTTGGAAGTTGTTGCAAATGGTGTTAAATGCAAGGCTGACTGTACAGAGTTGCAATCATTTTGCTAGTAAAACGGTTTACATATAGTACATATATATCAACCATCTGTCTAGTTTGTGCCATGTGTTCAATATATAAATCTAAGAATGTCCAAGAAGCAATGCATGAATTACATGCTAACAGATGTATGTGTTTGTAGGTACGTTATATGTAATTGTGGAATATGCTGCTAAAGGGAACCTACGCGAGTACCTCAGGGCCCGGCGACCTGTTGAGATGGAGTACTCCTATGACATTAACAGAGTGCCCGGAGAACAAATGACTTTTAAAGATTTGGTATCGTGCACTTACCAGCTGGCCAGGGGCATGGAGTACTTGGCATCACAAAAGGTAAAATGAGAATAGTGGATTGTAGTGGGAGTTCCGTTTCACGCCACTTACCTTTGTAATAATGGACTTTTAGTGTGTGGTTATTACTTTAATAATAACCAATTACAGCTATTCATTCAGCAAATTGTATACCTGTAGATTATGTTAAAGGATAATTCTATCTATCTGGGAAAATTATTATGGACAGTAAAATGATTAACCTTATGTTTTGGTAATATTAGTATATAAGTATGCATTACTGCTGAATACATGGAATGTATTGCTACTTGCTGTGAAGAATCTGAAACGTTTTATAAAGACTGATGTGACTATGAACAGCCCTGCCCTGCTTATGGGTCCTCTATTGCAGCAATTACCCACTTGATTACATTTTGCACCCCTTTAAAATAATAAGTGTATGTTGAATGTTCCTATGTATGTGTCTTATTTTTCAGACCCTGCAAATTTGGCTAGGTTTAGTAATAGTGTGTAAACCAAAAATTCTGTACTTATTTAAAGAACTCATCAAAATTTTCTAAACCCACATCTACTTAATCACATAAAGAGATTTCCATCCAGACATAACGTGGATTAAAGACTTTAAGTAAAAAAAAAAGTGTAAGAATTTAGTTGGTCTTTAAGCTTTTACTTTTTTTGCCTTTTAGTTTTGACATGGTTCTCCATAGTCACTAATGCAATTATGGTTATGTGTTGTAGTGTATACATCGAGATCTTGCAGCCAGGAATGTCCTGGTCACTGAAAGCAATGTTATGAAGATTGCTGACTTTGGCCTGGCACGAGACGTCAACAATATCGATTACTATAAGAAAACAACAAATGTAAGTATGGAGAATCTGTGATCGACTTTTCTGAATCTATATGCATTTGTGTTCACATTTTTTAAAACCCCCTCCAATAATGGTTCACAAATAAATTGATCATATAACTTTGTAATTGGGGCCATTGTAGAAAAGCTCCTCCCTGTAGGGAATAAAAAGACCTATTGCTTATAGGCTCTGTCCGGAATTGAAAGTTACACCCTCCTTTTCAGTAAGTCCAGCTGAGTAGGTCTAAAGAAGGTAAAAAAAATTTCATTATGCAAAATTAATGTAAATTGCAAATAAAGCTGGCACAAACACTGACCCAGAATGGGTAAATCTTCCCCTGGTGGTCATATTCTCCCTCCTGATTGGGGAGCTGTGGCTTGGACTCTTGGGTCTACACTGCTAATTCGAACTCACTGCTTTCATACAGAAGCCTAGGTTCCTTCTCTGCATCATATTTTTTCACCTTTATATTGACTGCAAGAAAGAAACTTTAAGACAGTGAACACCTTTTCTTTTTTGACTCACCTGGAATACATTCAGTTGCTTTAAATGAAAACTCAGTTGAACTTTAATGTAGGTATATTTATGTACTTTAATTATCTGAACAGAACGTGCAAAGAACATCCTTGTAAAACTAATGGCTGTTATCTTAATTAGATTTTTTTTCTTCAATGAAATTTCTGTACACCTCCGGCAGACACACCTCTTGTCTTTCAATTAGGTATGTGTTGATAGAAACTGAGGTCACCCAACTAGTAGTTCATTCAGATGTAGCAACACATAGAGTACATTTATGAAAATATTCCAACATAATTCTCAGACATGCAGTGGAATTGTTTTGGATTCAGTTGTCATTTCACATTTTCTTGGATCAACAAATAGAAGATGGTGTACAAAGATACAATTTAGGTTAAATAACAGAACTGATGATATCCTCCTCCTGACTACCTTTATTTTATTTATAAGCTAGGTACAACTGCACTTATATCAGAAAATATTTCAGAGCAGTTATATTTATATCTTTTGCTTGTTTCAGGGTCGGCTTCCTGTAAAGTGGATGGCTCCAGAAGCACTGTTTGACCGGGTATATACTCATCAGAGTGATGTGTAAGTCACATTTATCATAATATATTTGTGCAGTGGAACTTACATCAAAGGATTAGGGTTTCTGATTTTAACTTACAACCAAAAATCTGACACGCTCAGATGTATAATATTTAGGTATGGTCAGTACTACTTGAACCATTTTGCTATTTTATTCACACAAGATAAGGTTACTGCTACTTGTGCTGAATACATATTCTGAAATACTATCCCGTCTGGAGAATGTCAGATTATCAGTTCAGAGCTGCAATAAAGTTAACTGAATGTTTCTCCAGGGGTCACAGTGGTATCTTAACTGTGGCCCAGTTTTAGGCATTAATATTTAGGAGACCGGTAACTAAACCAACAAGGGGAAAAACTGAAAAACAGCACATTTTGCACAGGCGACACCATAAAACACGGGGAAATTAGTGATCTTGTGGTGTTGGCTGTAAGAATTGCTCAAAACTGATTGAATGAATGTTCTAAATCCTAATTATGTCCAATTAGGGTTGATACTGCTGAGCTGCTGCAACTTTGTTTGGCTCAGTGACCCATCCAGGAAGTATGCATGTTAGTCATGCAGGTTCTTGGACTTGATGCCCGGTAAATGGTATTTGTAAACAGTTTACTCCCTGCAGTCAGGAAATTATTGAAGCAACACTATGTTCTGTTTAGCCTGACAGTGCAGAAAAGAATAAAAAAGCAGTTAATCCGATTTTTCCCAGTACAGGTAAGGCTATTTGAGCTAGCAGTTGTATTATAGGGATGGTCCACAGGTCTGGTTTCTTTTGGTCCTGTGATACTGTTACCCCATGTTTACATGTTTCCTTGTGACTACAGTTGCCCACATCCATGTTCTCTAAAAACTGTTCTAGGTGCCACCTTATCATGGTGTGAGAATGGCTCTATATTTAGTTAGAAGTGCTGTGGATGTCTGCAAAACACTTTGGATTTCCATGCAATGATATCTTGTGGGATATAAATATTTTTTCTTATAAATATTTTTTCAAGTTTTGTTTATTTTAAAGCGAAGTGTTCTTTCGGCTACTTAATATGTATTTTGCTCTTGTTCCTGGTAGCTGGTCATTCGGAGTATTAATGTGGGAGATATTTACTCTGGGAGGCTCACCATATCCTGGCATTCCTGTTGAGGAACTTTTCAAGCTGCTGAAAGAGGGTCACCGGATGGATAAGCCAGCCAACTGTACCAATGAACTGTAAGAATAATAATGATGCTCTCTTATTCCCAAGGTCCACAGCCTCACGTTTTCTCCTTTTTTGAATGTAGAGAAAGTAATTTATCAAAATGTTCCTGCTCTCCTCTGGTTTATTCTATTGTTTCTTTAATTGTACTTGCTTTTAATCTTTTGTGATTTGTAGTGTTTATTGTGAAACAAAGGGGTATCATTAATCATTACTGAAGTCTGCTTCCCATGCTACTGATTTGCATACCTGTAACTGCCTTCCAATAAGGCTTTTAAGTTAGAGTTTAAAATTAGGACCTTGTAAACCAATAATTAGTAATTACCAATTAATAGTTGCCTTAGAGCCTAGTGCTTGATTGCCAATGTTTTGTTGAATTTCCGAACATAAATGGTCATCTTGACTTAATTCTACTGGAAGTCTTAATCATTATTGGACATTTGCTGTTTTGCTCTATGATAATAGGTTGTGTACTGCTTCTGTGCACATGATGATATATAGGTTGGTAATCTTTTTCACTAATAACTACATGGTTTACTGGTTTGTCTTTTACTTCCTTATATTTTCTCTTCACCTAAGGAGATTTAAAGGCAAATAAGAGCAGAAGTTAGTTTATATAATTGCTGTTCTCCTGTGAAACATATCTTAATTGGATGAATTAAAATATGCTGTACAGCCAGTATAAAAAAGAAAAGACCAAAAATGCCATGTAACATTTTTTGAATAGATTGGTTACTTTTACTGGCTGACATCATGGTGAGATGCAACCTAAAGCCCTAATCCTGCAATCTTTTCAGCCTTCTAAATGTGTTTTGTCTGCTGATATTAAATGTTAAAGGTCCCACTTTTGTTTAAATATACTCTCCAAGTTATGGATTGTATATTTTTTAAACTCTTTTTTTGTTATTTAGATAACCTACCACGCCTAACATGACCTTCCCCAAACTGAATATCTGCCTTCGATAATCCTATTATCAGTCCCAGAGTTGTAATCCTAAATTCCTGCATCTCAAGTACTCATGCCTGCATGTCTTCAAAGATGACAAGCATGAAGTTGTAAAACTGAAGGAAGGGATACCAAAAATCCAGAAGGTCCAGATATTTCTGGGAAAATCACATGAAATAGGAATAAGATTTCTGGGTTATATTGTATATAAAGTTTTGTTGTAGGGCAGTGAAATTAAATTTTTTGTCCGCTTTAGAAAATAAAAGCCGAGTCCAGACTGAAAAGTAATATTAACACTAAATTATACTAAAGTTGAAAAAGGCTTGTCTGGCAATTACATTTGTTTGTTTTTATTTATTTATTAATTTATTACAGGGCTCACTGTTCATAAAGACATAACAGATTTCCATTTTAAAAACAGGTCATACAAGCAACCCATAAAAATGTTTCCCATGTAGACAGAATAGCTCTGAAATTCAGAATTTTCCTTCTCATGTTTTCTGTTAGCCGCCTGTCTAGTATTAAATCATTCTGATACATGAGTACTAGAATCAGAGCTGGACACGGCATTTTACAACTGTTATCTCTGTTTTACCTATATATCATTTTATTAGACATTTCTGGACACTGATTACCATTTCATCATATATTACCAACCTTAGCACATACCGATGATTTATTGGTCTTGGATTGTTTAATATGTCCTTACAGAGTGCTTTTTGCGTGAATGCCAGACCTCACCACAGTGTATCTTCTTTTCTCCAGGTACATGATGATGAGAGACTGTTGGCATGCAATTCCCTCTCACAGGCCTACCTTCAAACAGCTGGTGGAGGACTTGGACCGGATCCTCACATTAACCACCAACGAGGTTAGCAAAGAAATCAAAGTTGCCTGATAACTTGTCAGAAACTAGTTAAATCATCTGCTACAGCAATACTATTTCACTCCTGTAAACCCACTATATCTATCGCTCAGTATAAAATATACTATTCTATAGTTTCAGGGAGGTGGTGCCTTAACCTAAAAATCCAGTACTGGGCATAAAATCCTAAATCTATATTTAACCTATGTATGATTGTTTTCTACATTTGTATTATGTACTTGGCCACCCTGTTCTATGACTGGTTTAATTACCGCTGTATTCCTGGCAAGAGTTAGCAGAAGTGCTGAGCTTAGTGAGTGAGATGGACAACGCTTTTACTACTGCATTAAACGGCATATAGTGACTAACTAGTAAATCATAAAATACTATGATTATGTTTTTATGGTGTAGTATTTATCTACTGTTTATTCTAGGATAGGGATTGGTAACCTAAATAGGTTACATATTTTATTATAACAACAGTGATAGGCATTGTCCTGGGCCACCTTATCACTAGTCCTTATACAAACCACATTTAAGCTACGTACACACTTCCAATTATTATCGTCGGAAAACGAACGACGAACGTTCCTGCACGATATATATGAACGATCGTATAGCACCGATACTGCACATAGAGGTAACGACACGATCGTTCGTAGATATTGTACACACAATAGATACGATCGTTTAAGCGATAGAGGAACTATGTGCACGACAGGAAAGTGAACGGACGTTCGTTCATCACGCATGCTCTGAACATGGACGATCAACGAACGACCGTACACACGAACGATGTTCAACGATCGTCGTCCAATCCGATCCGCCGGTCCGGTCGTTCGTTTCCAGCGACTTTCCTCGTTCGTCGGCGTCGTTGGTTACTTTTTTACGAACGATTTTTTGCCCAATCGATCGTTCGTCGTTCGATTGGAACGATAAAAATTGGAAGTGTGTACGCACCTTTAAGCTACTTCATTAAAAAGACTGCGTGAAAGAGTTCTGGAGTGTAATACCAAGCAACTCGCTGCACTAGCACTGCAGAGTGAACAGCCACATTGCCAAACATTTCAGTTACATTCTATTCCTGAGCACTAACACACTTGGGAAAATACAAAGGTGCTGACGTGCTTGAACAGATTTCTTGTACCAGTCTGTGATAACAATATTTTAAATGAATCATTATTATTCATGTAATCCTATGAAAATATCTGTAAATTATGTACAATTAGTGGTTTCTGAGAAGAGAAAGAACAACACTGAATGAAATGCACCCAAAAGGCAATGGTACTTGTTGCACAGCCAATTCTTTTTCATATTCTTACATTTCACTGTGAAAAAAGTAAAACAGTGGTAGTCATGGATAACAGATTATGTGGGTATGTTCTAGGTAGCTGAAACTATACATAATTGTTCTAGGTATCGGAGCATGAGTAGTTGTTACAAATAAAACAAGTGGTTGTTATAGTATGGGGTAATATATTATGGGTAACAAGCAAACAGAGATTTCCATAAATATGATCAGTTTGTATAATTATTTCTGTACTCTGTAATTATTTCTTTACTCCGTTTTCTCCGCAGGAATACCTCGACCTAAGCGCCCCTTTGGAGCAGTATTCTCCAAGCTTCCCAGACTCCTCTTGCTCTGCGTCATCGTCGGGCGATGATTCCGTGTTTTCTCCTGACCCCATGCCACATGAACCCTGCCTCCCCAAATTCCAGCACGTAAATGGGGTGAAAACATGAGGCATCTAGCGTTCTGCAGGCCACTTCAATAAACTAGTAATAATGTTGAGACTATCTGCAGAACGCCAAGGAACAAGGACCTCTCTGTAGGAGGTATATGGCCAGAGATGACATAAGGCAGCCTCTACGTTATTTTCTCCTCCCAATGGTGGGAATATGAGTTTTCAGGAGTACACCACCTTCTGATCAAACACTTGCAAAGAGACAGCCAGAGGATCCTGCATGGTCAGCGGTAGGGGGATAAAGTCTGCTATTTTGTCTATGGCAAAGCCAGATATACCGCCTCGCAAAGACTTTGTTTTCAGTGGACTCAAGGCTAAAACACAATTGCATTTTTGCCTTTCTTGTTAATTTTGTAATATTTTGAGAAAATATATGCCAGCACTCGATTTCCTTCCATTCTTCACCAGAGCACATATACAGCATTATCGCTGTTGGATATAAATGTAAATATATTCAGAATGTGTATAAATATATATTATATATTTACAATGAATTATTTTTTGTATTGATTAAATAACTAATAAAAAAAAGAACAAACAAGCTCTTCTATGCTGGATTTGAGAGCCTTCACAGTACTCTCCTATCTAGCAGAGAACAGATATATATGGTTGATATTTGGGATTAAAAATTCCATTTTTTTATACCTGAAACTAAGTTTCAAATTTTGGGGCCACCCAAATAACTCTTTATGAGAACGTCTTTACTAAGTATTTGTAAACATTCCAAAATAAAATTAATTAACCCCTCAAGTAAAGAGAAAACCATAAAACATTCCAGAGGTCTCTGGGTTTAAAAGTGTCAAATTCTGTACCAGTGGTTTATATCGCACAAAGAAAACAATTTTGTAGAATGAGACCTAAAGATAAAAGCTTATGATGACTGTATTGTAAAAAGATTTATATGATATTTATGCTGTAAACAGAAAGGAAAGAATCTTTCTTTTAAAAAAGTCTATTTGTTTCTTTTCACTGCAGATAAAATGTAATATTGTGAATGGAGATGGGATAGAAAAGAGAGAATATCATGAATCTGTAAATAAAATGGCTAACCTAATGCTCTAGTCTTTCCCAGGGTTTTAACGCTGGTTTTTGTATGGCAATAACATGCAAAGTGGCCAGGACACTGTGATTGTTAATTCAATATGTTCTGATATGTTATAAATATTGTTAGACTGAAGAACTGAAATGGTTGCAACCATGCAACTTGGCAGTTTGATATATTGTAGCAGAATTAAAAGCTGAACTCCAGGCACATAGATAAAAATATAGATGAAATACATATGAGATCTGGTTTACCTTCCAAAGAATTTGTATTGTTGGCTATCCAAATCTTAAATTTACATAGCTTTGTCTGGTGGGACGGTGGGTCCTGATTTTTTTCTTTGCAGTTAAGTATCACTTATGGGTTTTGTTCTTCCCCACTTTCCCTAAACCACAAAAAGAGAAGCAAGGGACTGAATAACTCTGCTGTATGTCACTGTTTTCTCCACTAGCACATACTTTTTTAACACATGAGCACAATAGCACAATTGATTGGTTCTTTGACCTGCCCCTCCTATTCCAGTCTGTTGTACAGTAAACTGCAAGAGGCCAAAATCAGATACACTGCTTGTCTTAAAGAAAATTAAATAAAAGAAATGACATATTAAAACAGAACTGCATTATCAGTGCCTTTTTTATCTGCCTGGAGTTCATCTTTAAACAATGATCATACACTTTCAACCCTTAATTTACCTCTGATACATTCTTATTGCAAAACAAATGGTGTACAAATAGGTGTGTTTTAAAATAACTGCAGTAAAACCAGGTTTTTTTTTTACAGGCGTTCTTTAAGAAAGAATTTTATTCTAATAAAAAAGCCATCCATACAGAAATGTTCCAATTTTTTTTTAGAGTTGCGTGGATCTCTTGTCTGTGTGTATGTATATTTAGTATGATGTCCAATGTCTTATGCCATGACCAGTGGGGTCTATAAAGAAATGCAGCCCTAATTCTACCTATTCACGTAATAATCGGCTGCCACATTGAAAATATAAAGTTTAGTCTTTACCTGTACTCTCAGTTTATGTATTAGCAAATATTGAAGTAATGATAAAACATTTGCATTTTTACACATATAATATCCAAAGTGTGTTCTCTGCATGATATGTATAATTCTATTTATTTTCCTTGAGATGCTTAAAGAAAAACAAGAGCTACTGGTAAAATGTTTTGCATGCACTTAAAAAATATATCTATCTATCTGATTGATTTCAGATTAAATGGGTGCTAAGCAGTCCCTCAAATAAATATCATTCATCTAAATGAGATTCTACACATATTTTACAATCTGATTATAACCTGTGTAGCTGCGTTTAGGAATACTGGGAAGCTAATTCTGGCCCCAGTGACCGTAAACCCCCCAGTAACATCAAAGAAACTCTTGCAGTGGACTATAATTTTAATTGATGTTCGGTAACTGCTTTAGACAGATTAAATCTGTATATTTTGTGCCCCACTGCATTCAAGTAAAATGACTCGTATTCTTGGCAGCAAATCCAATATTCTATTGTTGAGTTTTTACATTGGTGCCAATTCTTTGTAGTTTATACGTTGCTATTAATGCAAGTCCAAAGCTTATTTGTTCAAAGTTTATCTCCATTGTTTTGCTGTCGAGCCTCTCCCTGCTTGCAGATCCAGCTAGTCATCTCCAGGCAGCAGAACAGAAGGGAGGAGGTGTGGATTTATGGAATGGCTTCTAGGTTTTTGCAAGGCGGGAGAGCTTGTCTAGACACGCTTACCTGGCAGGCTGGGCACTCTATTCTGAAACTGTGAAATCAACATGTTGTTAGAGGAGAGGCAGCCCATGCTATAGTCAAATACCTGTTGATCTGCCAGAAATTAACATAACTGGTAAATTTCTCATTGTGGTCTGACAACGCAGAGCATTTTTGAGGACTGCATGTTGTCAGCCGTGCCTAGATTTCTATGACTAAACTCTTCAAATCAAGCCAAAGCACAGGCACTTGATAGTCTTGTAGTCCTAACATAAAAATTTGTTGGATTCTTTGGCATAATACAGAAAAACTTAATAGGACTCTTGTCAACTCCTGTTTTTTTTTTTTTGGCAAGCTCAACAGTCTTTATTTCCCACTTCTAAAATAATTGTTTGGGTTTGCATATGCATTAAATCTGAAACCATGTGCTACAACAGTACATTAAAAAAAAACTACAAAGCTATTAGAAGTCTGATTTTTTTTTTTTTTAACATTAGGAATGAAGGAATTTAATATCAGGGTACTCTCACGTGAAAATCTTGACTTTTACCCACAAAAGAGGAAGACTGGTCTGTTGCTCCTGCAATTTTCTTTTAGGTTTAAAGAGTAGGCTTAAAGAGTAATTGAATTCTGACCGCTCTGCTCAAAACAGGCAGACAAGTCCAAAAACGAATTACCTTTATTGGCTATGGTCTTCCTTAAGATTCTTTCCATATTATTATTATTATTATTATTATTATTATTATTAAGCAGGATTTATATAGCGCCAACATATTACGCAGCGCTGTACAATAAATAGGGGTTGCAAATGACAGACAAATACAGACAGTGACACAGGAGGAGGAAAGGACCCTTCCCAGAAGAGCCTACAATCTAGGAGGTGGGGGAAGTAGCACACAAATACTTACCTTGGCGTGTCCTGCTCTGTCTGAAGGTGACAGATTTAGGAGGGAAGGCATTGATTCCTAAGGAGAGAGCCTCCTGCAAGAAGAACAGTGAATAGCATGATAATGACATCACTAATTCTCGCACTTCTATTATTCAAGATAAAAGGTACATTTTCATGTCACTGCTGTGGCACAACTAACACACAATTACAATAAACATTGTGTATCATCACTTTTTTAGACCAGGCATACCTTAATTTATAATAGGTAGTCCTGTGGGTTGGGGGTTGTATTCCAGCACTTGATTTTCTCAGTAAAAGCTGGAATTCTCTAATTAGAGAATATGACTGAAGGCTGTCACTTTATATTTGTAATACAATGGAAAGAATCACTTCAAAAAGTGAAAATGTTTGGTACCAGAAACATTCACCTCTTTATTTTCTTACCCTGGCTAGATTTAAATTCCTAGATTTGGAGCCAAGTGGCAGTCCTACAAACCCTACTGGGCAAAGAGTTCCCACATCCTAGTATTAACAATTCATGCACACTTTTGACTGCTCCAGGGTCTCTTCCTGTTGTATCTCCTAGAATTGGATAAAAACTGCTGCCAGGCAAAGAAAGTGGATGGAGTGTTGTTCTGGAACAAGTTACTATTTGATCTTGGGGCTTTATATTGTGATGCATGTAGTTTGAATACTAAACAGGAAGACACAGTTGGTCATTTGTTGCATTAATGCTCATATTTATCAGGTTCATAAGGAAACAAGAAATTATTAGTAAGGGAGACTGTCTTTCCTAAGAATGCAGGGTATGCTTTTTTATTTTCTTATATTACATTTCAAGTACAGATCGTCCTTGGGAAAATATTACTCCTGGCATACTGCCTAGTCACTACCTGCATGTGCTTGCTCCTATCAATTTGATGAGGGAGGGAGGGAAAAGGAGGGAAAAACCTGGCTTAACCCCATTCAGAAATGAATAGATGAAACGCGTCGGAACATGGAATTCCAGCAAATGTTTCGTATCCTGCCAGGAATGTATTGGTGATATAGATTTTAGATCTTCTGAACTACTATGTTATTTCAGGTGTGTATCAATCCTGCATATGACAGCCGCTATCATCTCCATGGAATGCTAATAGCATATAACCATTAGGTCATACCCATGATAAAATTTGTAGTTCTACTGTAGCTAATTACTGACAGGTAGGTTATGTTTGTTTTAGGTTGTGGGTACTATAAATGATTGTACTAGTTAGAGTGATCATTCATTAATGCTACTTATCATGGCTAGTTTCAAAAAAATTACCAATTACCTATAGAAACAAATCCAATATATGTTTCATAATAAAGATAAAAGCTGGTTGGTTGGTTAAGGCCAGAGGTCTACTTTTTCTCTAAATTTCCTTTTTTTCCATTCGTTTAAATTTCTTAAGTGATTTTGAATACATTTTGTTTAAAGGTACAAAGTTTTTGGTGCGGTTATAGAAACCACAGGTGCCATATATGTCTACACTTTCTACCATATTTAAAATAGGCTTTGTCTGCATGTTAAGCTTTATGTTATTGGCTGGCTCTGGAGGCATTCATATATCCTTGTCCCATTAAGATTGACTACAATTTTAACTTTGGGATACTGAATTTGATCCAGTATAATTCAAAATACATAATGCGAAGGGGAAATAATTATTGTATTTTACCTAGTTGTATACCCCTTATGCACAGGACTGCCTCAAGGAACACTGCAATGTCAACCATAACAATTTTAGTATGAAATCATGCCTCTGATAGCATTTTCAGGAAAAAATCTACCTATAAGGTTAATAAAGAGGTGGACAAGTGACAGTTCATCTTGGAAGTTGCATGCCTCTGGGCATCTCCCGGCCAGGAAATTATGAAAGCGCCATCTGATTTGGTGCAGCTTCTAATATGAGAAACTTATAGTATGCAATTTTGGTACAGGAGGGACAGCTGTACAACTGGAAAGGCTTATCCACAATTCCCTTGTCATGCAGGGGTATGCTCTCCTTGAGTTCCCTTGGTAGTGCCAACTTTCTTTTCCACTCTTCTTCTGGATTAGGGGCTTCAGCCACCTTGATTGGCTTTAGCTGTCAGAATGAACTCCCACATATGCATGGGAGCTTGTGCATTTCTCCGTTTTCCAAATGTATACACTTAGCTGTGGAATAAGCAAATCGTAGCAAAATTATTTGGACAGGTAGTTACAGTAAATATCCTCTATGCAGAAGAGACAAAGAAGAGAGCAATCCTGTCCATTTACATATTGTTATGTTTAAGAAGGCATGTGAGGTGGTAATACAATACTCTTCTATAAAAAGTAGGGATTTACATTCGTTAAAATTCTAAATATGACTGTATGGCTCAAAAGAGTCCAGACCTAGACAAAACAGAGCTGTGTAGGACACTTGTATTCAAAAATGTGCCTGTTACTCACCTCTGTCAATACAAAGTATTGTAGCGGTGAGAGCAACATGGTGATTGAGAGAAAAGTTGTTTTTTAGTAAAAACTCAACAAATCATACAAAATTATATAGCGGATGAAAATTAAGATTTTTATGATTTACTTTATTCATTTTTGTGAGGTTCTGCAGCTATCATGAGAAAAACAAGTTATATAATTGACATTATTAAAAAAGTAATAAACACCCTTAAAGTAAATCATTCATCAGTGAATGAACCCAAACATTAAATATGTATGATCAGATTAACATTAGATTAGAGGGATTAGACAGAATAATCTGGAAGATACATATTGTCAAGTTTCTGTAACACATCATGTAAATTTATATTATAACCATGCAATAGAATTACCTAATATTCACCACGTTCCCTAGCTGTAAAACTGCTAATCCAGAAGAATTTTCCCAGCAAGGCTTTCTTCTCACTTTCACAGACAGGACAATCCCAGACACTCGCTCTCCTCACTCTGCTGATGGGCCAAACCTAATTGTTTATTGTCTCAGAACTCTATGTTCTCTTTCCAGGCTGTACATGAGAAGTTTTCCCTCCGAACCAGACAGGATTTTCTTGTGCTGATCTGAAAGAGAAAAAAAAAATCAACAAAATCAACAAAATGTTCCCAATACTGTGCATATAGTATCAGATTTTTGCTAACAATGTAATGGTTCCCATTACCGTTGTAATAACAATACTGGCAAAAGCTTTCCTGAGCTCACTGGTCAAGCAGGCCCATTGGAAGATCCAAAATGCCAAAAGGTGTTGATAGTAATGGGATTGCCAGCATTTTATGCCAGCCAGCATTTTATTGCCACATTTATAAAGATCCAACTAATTGTTATTGGGTCCTAACTTTTTATGTCTTCATGGCTGAGATTGATCACCTGACATCTATCCAACAATAGTGTCCTTAGTTAATATGGAGGGATTGTCATTGGTCATTGGAATGGCAGTTGACAGTACTAAGCCATGAGGTTAGGAAAAGTCATACTAAATCAAAGATGGGGAGAGAAGCTTGTTTAGCTCACAAAGTAATATTGGGATTCCCAGTTTAATTAAGTTAAATATGACTGCTGATTTAGAAACTTTTTTTTAAAGTAACATAATAGGGACTAGATTTGGTCTGAAAAGTATGACACCTTCTATGCCCCCCTAACAATTTGGGACTCTTGTCCACGGTACACATCATTTTGTAAACTTCTTGCACCTAGGAGAAACATTCTCAAGGTATTTGATTTACTCAACATGAATGCTACAGAAGAACATATAATTCTGTCTGTTGTCTGTTTTGTCTGCAGGTATGTCTTCTTCCTTACTTTACAGTAGAGTATGGAAAACAAATTAGGATGAAAGGTTGAGCAACCTTTTCTCAACCTGAGAAGATGGGGGTGTCTTGTACATGGAATAGAGACAAATGAATGAGAATGCCAGAAAAGCATAAATGCCAACGATGTAACCACCGGCAGCCAAGGTTGATATATGACTAAACACATATCCAGCATTGTCATATGGTTAGAAAAAACAGGGATCCTATTTAGGGCTAATAAAAACATAATGTATTCTTTATTTACAATAAAACTACACATAAACAACTAACAGTTTCCAATGCTATAACTACATCCTATTATATCCTAAAAACAAACCAGGGGTTTTCCAATCAGCAGGTCAAGAATCAGAACCGAGTCTTTAATGAATAACCCAAGATCAGGTCAGGTCAAACATAAACTGAGGAGTGAAATAGAAGCATTTATTCATACTGCCCGGCATCAGCAGGACTAATGAGCATGGAGAGTATTCCATGCTCAGACAAATTAACAGGCACACAAGCAGTCCTTAGCATTCTCTTACATGGAGCTTCCCACATGGACTGGAACAGAGTCAGGGAATTATAGCATGTAGATCTTACTGATGGAGCATCTAAAAACAAAAAAGAAATGGAGTGCTTAATAACCCCTCCAGGTTCCACCTGTACTTTAATACCGTGCATTCTGCTGATACCTTCAAACTTTCCGATGAGTAAAAGGGATTTACTTTAGCACAAACTATCTAGGACAGTACCCTTTCATTTCCCTAGTTTTCAAACACTAAAATATATGATAAACGTGGTCGTTTAAACTGAGAATTGCTTTTTAGGCATTACTGTTACTGTAATTTAATAATATAATAAGGAGTGCAGTCATTAAGAGTTTGTGTAGTTGAACAGTTCTTGCATTTAATAATACATAATTTTTTTAAATAGTTCTTTACATCGGACCAAAAGAAGTGTCAATTAAAGGTGGAAGAGGGACAAACAGATTTAGACAAGCAGTCCCTACAAATCAGGGATATTTGGGAACTATGCCTTCTTAACCTCGACAGATCCATGAAAAACTTGTCAGCCAAGTATGTAACATAGAAATGCATATGAATTCTTCTTGTTCACAATTTGTATTGTCTGGGGATTTATTTAGTGTATTTTTTCATTTGAAAGAATTACATTCAAGGCCAAATTTGCCTGTCTGGCTGCCCCCAAGGCCAACCAGAGGTTTGATAGGGGTCCCATGCGTGGAAATATCTAACTGATTTCAAGTTAAATAAGCAATATAAATTATTCTTCAGATGTATCTGGGTAGGCAGGGATAACAGTAATAGACAGCAACAATGGATTTACTGCTTTTGGCAGGCAAAAGAGACATGATCTGGCCTTTATAGGATGCTCTACTAAGCTTCAATTATTCATGCAAAAGTAATGAAAAATAAGTTCACTTGTTTTTCACCTATATTCTGATTTGAAATATCCATAATGACATCACCAGAACAGAGGAAGAACCCTATGTGGTCTACCAGTTGCCCTGCTTGCCCAGGGCAAGAAAAGCTCAACACCTATTTATGTTTTGCATACAGTGCACCTTTTATAATATAGCAACCTAAAGCACAGAGATGGTTTATATGTGTTCATTTTGGGGCAGGTAAAAGACAGATGTGTTGTGTAGAGTTTTTAAAATGGTACTGTAAGGAAAAAATGACACTTTTTTTTAATAAAAATGCACTTTAAGCAGCAATTCTGTTATGTCTTATGTGGCTAGTTCATATCTACAGACTGCAACTAATGTGTTTTTTTTTTTTTAAGGAATCTAGGCTTAGGTCTGCATGGATTGTTTCCCAAGCATTTAAGCTGAGCATTAAAACACCCATGTTTGAAATTCCCATTCATTCCAATAGGCCAGTTGACAGCAAAATGTTTTCTAAAAGGGCTGTAGCATTTGGAAAATGTTAACCTTCATGGCGGTCTGAATAATAGGTATTTTTAAATGTCAAAGTGGTACATTTATAAATACTTGATATTTTAAATTTCGCCCCTGGTACCGCTTTCCAGCCACACGCTCCCATGGCCTGGCCCGGCCAGCAATTGCTAGGCTACAAAGATGCCTGGCATCGCGGAAGGACGCCGCGGGCACGTGGGGACCAGATAGGACTTAAAAACTCCCTTGCAATTCCACCCCGAGGGTGGCTTAAGGTAAGGGCTTTTGGTACTGAAAATTAACCCTGAGCCACACTCGGTATTACCACCAGGCAGGGTAAAACACCCAGCAAACACCAAAGAATGCCTCACATATGCCCAAAAATGCTTGGAAACACTTATAGATCTATAGATAGATTTATAGAAACTCCTAAATGCTCTAAACACCCCTATTGAAACGAATGGGATGTTTCTAGGCTTTTGGTTGTTTTTAAGTGTTGTAAGTATGGGCATTTATAGATGTTTTTCCTATACTTCATCTTTTTTGCCCACATACTTTTGTAAATGATTAAAATGCAAACAAAAGATGTTTGGGTTTACTAAGCCTTTAAATTTAATGTCAGTGTAGACTTATGCATGTAGAGCGTCCGTTCCTATTAATGCCCTTACAGTACTATATGATTTTGTATGCATAGACTTATGCTTATTTTTACATTCACTGTTTTCATTCATTTATCGATTTACAGAACTTTTTAATGGAACAAAATAAGCCAGTATTTAAGCCTTTTGTTTTTTTTCCAACTCCTGAACACACAAAATGCAGTCTGCCTTCCATTTTAAAAACTCACAAATCTGCAGCACATACAAAAAAACTAGCTATATAGGAAGGAATGGGATTTGTATTTGAAATGTATTTGCATGCTGTAAAATACAGTATTTTAAATCCCAAAAAACTGAAGTACATGTTACACTGAAGCTGAAACTGAGGTAGGTTCATAAAACAAAGGCATGTACAATTCTATTACAAATGCAATTTTTTATTGCTATTTTATGCCAGTTACAATAGTGATAACGTGCCCTCACGTTTAGCCCCAGAAACAGTGAAATATTTATAAAATGCCTTAATGCAATGCACATGTGTTAAACACAAAGCAAATTAACCTTTCAGGTGTAAATGGGTGCTACAAATGTGAATTTACATTTACAAATGTGAATTTATTTCTAATAAAGGGTATGATTCTTGAAGGTGAGAGAAGCTCCTGTGACATTACAATGTATCACCAAGCTGTCTCCCAGGATCTGCAGACATTTTGTGATGGTGCCTTAGCCAGGTGCACAGGTGCAGGTAACGATGCTTCAGCTTGATGCACTCAGCTCTTCCATTTTCTGATTTACTGCATGTGAAGTGGCTGCTTGATCCTGACACACTGCCACTGGTAAGAGTAAAGCATAATACTGTAAATATTTAACTAGCCCTCTCAGCTTGTTTGGAAGAGTGTTGTTATATTACATATTCTGTGTAAACAATGTTTCGTTTATGAGGTTTTCATTATAAACTCTGTGTCCTGAAGTAAGATATTATGACTAGAATGTTGCTGCCTATAGCAGAGGCACTGGGTGTGAGTTTTGTAAAAATGGAGTATAGTAGGTATTTGCTGTTCACAACTATGTCATTTTCTGTATGATATTGCCCTTTCTTATAGTTATAAACGCATCAGGCCTAGTGCAAGATTGATACAAGAAACTGGTTGCCCATAGCAACTGCTTACAACCTCCCTGTTTATTGTTTTGGCTGTAGACAAAATGGCAGCTAGAATCTGGCAGACTGGCAACACAGTTTTCATGCCTGGAGGTTATCACGTCTTTATTTAAAGCAATTCACCAAGTTTTGTCACCAAGGCCATGTCTCACCTAACATACGGTTAATATGGCTGTTTTACTCAATTTGTGTTCCATACTAGGTCAAAGTATTTGAAAGAAAATACTATAAACCAACACCTTCATTAAAGACAAAATACTCCTGAATTTCTCTTTTACACAGAGTGTGTCAGGCGATTGGAAATGGAAAGGTACGGGGATTCTGAGCAGCAGAGTGTACTGCAGGTTATGGAGTGGGGCAGGGTCTAAAATGGCGGCATAGACTTGTGCTTCACTAGTATCTTATAGCAGGATTTAAAAGCCACAAGCCTGCACGAATGTTTGAGAAACACTGGTTTAGGCTATTCAAGTTATTTTTTATTTTTTTATAATATTTTAGTAAAAAAAAAATAAACATTGCATATTGTCTCTCCAAAATCTACAGGGGCTGCATGGCTGTCTATTGCTGCAGCAGCTGGGGCAATAGAGCAATGGCTGCCTTTGTCAATGGCTGCCAAAGTGTTGTTGGTGTGGCTTTGGGTAATTTGGGTAATTGGTAGCAGGAATTGGAACGCTGTCAGGATTGGGCACTGATTGTTAAAGTTTCTGAATTTGAACTGAGAGTTTGCAACTTAAAGTGTACAATCCTGGCGTCTATAATCTGCACACTTCATTCCCACTTCCCCACCATGTGTTGTGTGTTCCCTATTTCCGAATTTTTTTTTCTATTCTATGCTGTGCATTCCTTATTTCCCACTGACACCTCCAGTGCTTTCAGTGCCCTATTTCCATACTCCGTGCATTTCCTTTCTACCACTGCCTCATTTTATGTTCCATATTCCCATAATCTGCACTTTGACATCCCAATTTCTCACCCTCTTTTTTTTTTTTTTCCCACTCCTTTCTTTGTGTACCCAATTCCCCATTGTCTTATGCCATCCATTCCCTATTCTTCATCACCTCCTTTTGTACTCTGCACAGTGTATTCCTTATTACTGTTTTATTTTTTCATTTCTTAGGGCTTTTTTTAGACATATGGTGTAAAGCGACATGATTTTCTGCTCCTGGGCACACAGCAATCTGCTGCTGTTGCTGGGAGATACAAACTGCACTGTGGGCAATCAGGTTTGCATGCATCTGCATTGCAAATATTCAAAGAACAACCATGCAACCGACATGCCACTTTTGGGAACCACTTCACGATCTGCCACAGCTGCATTCAAAAAGTTATTCCCAAACTCACAGTTGATCCTGCATCAGAACACTGCAGCTCATTATGGGTCTGAACTGACCCTTAATCTACCCTGTGCATTCCTTCATTTTCACCACCTTTTCAGTACTCTGCTATGTGTGTGTTCCCAATTTCCCAATGCGCCATTTTTTAACTCTGCACCGTGCCTTCCGTGATTCCTTATTCCATGCTTTCCCTATTCCATGCTTTGAGCTGTGCATTCCCTATTACCCTCTGCCTCATACAATGTGCTGTATTGCTTATCACTTCTTTTTATACCCAGTTCTGTGTGGTCCCTATTCCTTAATGCCTTTTCACATTCCCTGTTGCCTCATTCTGTACCCTGTACCAGTATTTCTCAACCAGGGTTCCTCCAGAGGTTGCTGGGGGTTCCTTGAGCAATAAGCAGTTTGTGACTCTCCGTTCAATTTAACCAATAATCTGTCTGGATATCTGTGATGATGATTTTCCTCCCACTGGATAGCAATGTGAGATGCATTCTTCCTACTAACCCCCATTAGTAATGTACTGTGAATTGTGGATATAGAGATTATAGCAGGGGGTCCCCGAAAACTAAAAAGTTTTTTCAATGGCGTCCCCAATAATAAAGTTCACAAACACTGCACTACACTGTCAGTCAATTATTTTCTGTTGCAACACAGCATAGTCTGCATTGCATATTCCCTGTTTTTTATTTCTTTACCCTGCACTGCATCTTTTATCACTGCCTTATTTCATGACATGCATTCCCTATTCCTGACTGCATGTCACATCCTTGTTCGGTTTAAGGTGCTTCAAGCTCCTAGCCCTATTATAATTGTTCTGAGGAATCTTCTATGTTTGTATTAAAATTATTGTTTTATTACCAATATCTCAGCCTTTCATTTTACTGTTTTGCAAATGAGTATAAACAAAACTATACTTGTTTATAAACACGTATATTACTGTTTGGGTCTTTGCTTTAAAATAATTAATCACATTGCATAATAATAATAAAATATATACAACATCAAGAGGAGGAAACAATCTGATATAGGTAAAAGCTATAGTATTCCAGACATGCATTGAAATTTCTCCTACTGAACCTTCTTATTGTTCAGCTATTGTTACTTGTCTTTATGCTGCTTTGCTGACATTTTGGAAATAATTTACTTTTTTTTTTTACTTTGGTTCTTAGATTAAAAAGTTTGGAAAACCTGGATCTACCATAACACAGTTAAAAAAAATATACTAACAATGATTTTTGCTTGTGACCTTTGTTCCCATTTGGAAAATTTCCCTTACTTTCTCTGTCAATACTGAACAGGGTCATAAACATCAGATTTTTGGCATAACGTTGTGACATTAATGACATTAATGTTGACTATAACACATGCTGATACATCCAAATGGAACAGAAAGGTGTGAATATGTCCTAAGTGACAGGGGCACGAAGGTAGAAAATATAACCTTGATAAGCAAAGGTCAAAGCTAGTTTGGTTATAAAAATACTTCCGATGATTAAAAAAAAAAAACATTAAAATTAGGTGAACTTTTTTGTTTTGATGAAATAAATAGGAAGATGGACCTGATGGAGTTAAGTCATCATTAAATTTAGTTTCAATGTCTGCTGTTAGAAAGGACGTACGCCTTTATTATATTAAAGTGAAAATATGACTCTTGTACAATATAGAATTCTTACCTTCCTGATGTCACAGCTAAGTATACAACTATGAAATTTGTTTAAATGAATAAACTCTCGCACATGTGCAGAGAAGGTGGTGCCAATGTGTCAAAATGTCTGTATTCGTCACTGTCACCATCATTGTCACTGTACTGACAATAAAGGGATGAAGGACAGAATATTATTCTTGTTAATGTCTGATCTTTACAGGCTAGAGTTTTTCTGGAACAATTGTGGGCATAGCTAATTATGTTTTCTTTTAAGGTGAAGCGTTGATGCTGACTCATTGTCTCTGATTTATTAAAGCTCTCCAAGGCTGGAGAGAATACACTTTTATCAGTGAAGCTGGGTGATCAAGCCTGGAATGGATTTCTTAAAGTAGTTTGCTGGCAAATGTTTTGAATCCTGGACCAGATTTATTCCAGGTGTGCTGGATCACCCAGTGTCACAGACAAAAGTGTATCCTCTCCAGCCTTGGAGGGCTTTAATAAACCAGGCCCATTAAATTACAGTAACACACTAAATGTTGGTTTAATTGACTCTTTCTGGTCTGGAGAGAAATTAGTTTCTTACATTACAGGTATGAGCAGAGACTGCAAACATTATTTCCTACAGGAGGAGTCATATGTTGTGAACTTTCCACAAGAAGCATAAGCTTTCTTCAGGCCCCCTGATTCCCACCAATCTTCCAAAAACATGCTGGTTGGTTAATGGGCGTCCTCCTGATAAACCTGGTCCTAGTCTCTGGTACATGAGATTGTGAACTTCACTATGAAGTCTATTGCCATGTCACTGCCTTCTCCTTGATCTTTCCTCTGCTTTTGACACTGTTGATCACCCCCTTCTTATACAAATCATGCGCTCCATTGGTATCAGTGACACTGCTATCTTTTGGTTTGTTTCCTATCTGTCTGACGGCTCCTTTCAAGTTTCTTTCAATGGTAATTCCTCCTCACCCACTCTCCTCCCTGTTGGTGTTCCCCAAGGGTCAGTCTCTGTACACCTCCTCTTTCAGTACTCTCATATCCTCCTTTGGCTTACAGTACCATCTATATGCTGATGACACTCAAATTTATCTGTCCGCCCCTGACCTGTCTCCCTCAGTCCTGGAAAAGGTCTCATGCTGCCTGTCAGCCATCTCTTCATGGATGTCTGACCGATTCCTGAAACTCAACCTGGATAAAACAGAACTCATCACCCCCCCCACAACTCCCAATCTCCCCTGACATATATCTAACTCCTAACAACACAGTTATTCGGCCCTCCCCTCAGGCACGTTGTCTTGGTGTCACCTTGTGTGACTCTGCCCTCTCATCTACCCCCCCATATTCAGAACATTTTCAGGTCCTGTCACTTTCACCTACGTAACATCTCCAAAATCCATCCCTACCTGTCCCCTGAGACCACCAAACTCCTTGTACACGCTCTTATCATCTCTCGTCTGGACTATTGTAACCTCTTCCTCTCTGGTATTCCACTAACCCGACTCTCTCCTCTACAATCCATTATGAATGCTGCAGCCAGACTCATCCATCCTTCCCACTGCTCCTCTTCTGCTGCATCTCTTTGCAGATCTCTACACTGGCTTCCATTTCACCTTAGAATCAAATTCAATCTCCTGTGCTTTGCTTTTTAAATCCCTCAACAGCTATTGTCCCACTTACATTTCTGACTTGGTAAAAAAGTACTCCCCCAGCCGCTCTCTCCGCTCCTCCAATGACCTACTACTGACGTCCTCACTCATAACCACATCACACGCACGAATACAAGACTTCTCTACAGCTGCCCCAACTCCCTGGAATGGTCTTCCTTGTCCTATTCAGCTTGATCCTACTTTCTGCTCATTTAAAGGAGCACTCAAAACCTATTTTTCAAACTTGCCTACTCATCTTCTTCTGCCTTTTGAAACCGTCACTACTTCCCACCAGTACATATCTCCCATCTTATTGTGTGCTAATTCCCCATCCTACTAGATTGTAAGCTCTTCGGGGCAGGGTCCTCTCCTCCTGTATCACTGTCTGTATTAGTCTGTCATTTGCAACCCCTATTTAATGTACAGCGCTGCGTAATATGTTGACGCTATATAAATCCTGTTTATTAATAATAATATTATTACCTGCCTCTGAAAGTGCTACATAACAAATTGGCACTATATAAATATATAATATTGATAAAAGCTGTGAAAATGTTGATTGCCTTGTTTACATAGGAGCCACCAGAGTGGTTTCATGTACTACCTACTGAGAAAAGGTTAGCAGCAGCCAAAGAAAGGAAATGAGATGATGCTTGAATTCTCCTGGAATAGCAGGAGAAATTTAATGTTCCACAGTTGCATTTTTAAAGAAGGAGTGTGAGCGGCATGTTCCTGTTCCACAGCAAAATACTGGCTCCTAATGTGCTGGTATTTTTTGTATCCGTTAAAGACTGCACATGAATTTACTGGTCTGGCTGGTGCTGTACCTGCCAGGTGGTAACCCTACTATAGACTACTCTTTGGCTACTGACCCCATAGCAACTGCTTTGGTGATCTCTAATTCTCTGGAATATGCCAATAATATTCTCTATTCTGAATATAATTTTTTTCTGATATGTCAGCTTGTAGTAAACATTTTTTAATACATTTCCCATAAATTATAATAGATTACATATTATGTTGGCCTTCACAACACGTGTCCAAGAAAATATCTTGAATGCCAGTAGCTGTAAATTTTTTGGGGAAAAAAAGGTTTTGGTGTTTTGATATGCCCCAACACACACGCATCCATCCATCCATACATACTCATTGTATAGTTGGGATACTAATGGATAGATCCATTTCAGATTTGCTGGATCACCCAGCTTCACTGAGGAAAGTGTATTCTCTCCAGCCTTGGAGAGCTTTCATAAATCAGGGCCATAGTCTCTGTATTATTATTATGTACATGTGTGCTTTTTGCCCAGACTGGTGGTTAAAAACCCACATTTTCATCTTGTGCAGCCTGGAGGGGAGCCATAGCGGAAGAAAATACAGCTAAGAAGCAGAGATTGAGTTACCCGCAGGCAGGGTTGTGGCAGGGAAGAAAACGTGGTACAAGGTTTGAGATAGAACAATGGGAGTCTTTAAAACCACCACTTCCTTGTTTATTTCTTTTAAATAAAAATATTTAGTATGAATGAATGTATTTGTTGCTTTCCTTAATTGTATCCAAGCAAACTTTGGATAAAGTATAGTATTATCTTAGGGCATGCATATCCCTCTTATTTTTTGATAATTACATTACCTCTATGTGTATATTATAGTATTTTGCAGCAAGTAATATAGTTCTAAATTCTCTTTGTGAGGTCTCCAAATCTTTGTTTTTTTCACAATAGTGACAGAGTGGCTATGACAAGTAATTATCAGCAAGACAATAAAGAAATAAGAGCTCTCTTTTAGAACTGTATAAATGTTGTAACTGCAAATATTCATATTTGCACACTTGTGTTGAGTGGTTTAATTTTTTTCACAATGGTGACACAAATCTGTTGTGACAACAAGTGTCATTATTATTATCAACCAGTATTTATATAGCTCCAACATATTGTGCAGTGCTTTACAAAGCCCATTGTCATATCACTAACTGTCTCTGTCAGATGTCAATACACAGTCTAAGGACAAGTTTTGAGGGAAAGTCGATTAACCTAACAGATTGTTTTGTTTGGGGGGGGGGGGTTTAAAAATTAGATGGTCATTTAAAACTGTTCTTTGTTCTGTGTTTTTATAATTTGATTGCCACTTTTAAAATGACCACTGTATTTGATTGTGATTTTTTTATTTTTTTTTCCAACAAAGTGACAAAAGCTTTGTGTAAGAAGTGACAATAAAGAAATTACATCCCCAATGATGGCAGAAAAAATGTAGTTGTATTAGTATAATAAAATCCTATCACTTCAACTACCATAGCAAAAAAAATTTCATAGAATATCCATATATATATTTATCATACATTTAAAACCAATGCTGTGTTGGAATTTGATTTTAACTCAAGCCCAAACAAGCAGCGCTATCTGATAACAACCTGCTGGCAAGGTCACAGATGCTTTTACAAAGTACAGATAACATTAACCTCTGCCTTCAACATACTGATGCCTTTGTGATCTTGTAGGACTATGTCAAAAGGGTGATTTATTTGCAGAGATCCTTTCTCTCACTCTAAGGCTACATACACACGTTAGATTTTTGTGGTTGGAAAGAGTCTTTCACAATCCTTTACAACGAAAAAAGACTGAAAGATGCATGAAAAAGCGCTGTACATACAGCACCATTCTGCATTATGGAGTGGGGAGAACGAGTGAGCGGCACCCCGCTGCTCTCTTTACCCTTCACTTCCAGTGCAGTCGTTCATCTGTACACATGTCAGATTCTCATCCGATACTAGCTCCAACAAAAAGTTCTCCTCATCCCCTAACGCCATCTGATATTCCCTGTATAAGTAAAATGGTATTATTAAATGTGCAAAATGGTATTATAATTTGTAAATTAAAAATAATCATATGATGTGCATTTAGCAATTTTATCTAGCTTTTTCAATAAAGCAAAAATAAACCTCCATACAAAGAAACCCCAAACCATAGAAAAGCAATGATCCAAATTGCTCCAAAAAGTGCTCTTCATCCCCTAAGGCCATCTGATATTCCCTGTATCAGCCATTAATGGTATTATTATTTGTAAATAAACAGTATTCATATGATATGCATTTAGCAATTCATCTAGCTGTTTTTATTTGTTTATTACCAATTTCTTTTCACGGCTCTTTTACAGTGTAAAGAAGCCTTTGTGTATGTGGAGGATACAAACAAAGACACAAAGATTGCTTCCTTGTTATTTGCAAGGCCCCTAAAGCAGCAGTCGCCAACCGGTGGTCTGTCAGAAAATTTTGGGGGTCCGCGGCCAGAGCCGCAGACCATGTCTCCTGTGCAGTCCCCAGGCTCGGGAAGGTGGGCGCCCATTCTCCCATTGCAGGCTCAGATCTGCGATGGGAGAATGGGCGGGGTTATGTCATAATGACATCACTGTGACACCCGGCTACCCATGCGCGGTCAGAAGACAGTGATTTTAGTGGTCCGCGGAATCAAAAAGGTTGGCAACCACTGCCCTAAAGTAAACAACTTTGTACCAAATTTTTATATCCATACAAGATCATATTTCCCCTGACATGCCTCTCCCTTGAGAAATACATTTAGTTTAGGTAATGTTTCTTCATAGGTAAGGTGCTCCATGTCTTTTATCAGTTAAATTGTCTCCATCTGCTTTTCAGTTTCACAAAACATTTTTTAATCCGTTGTCCAAAAACTAAATTGCATGATTTAGATGAGGTTGTGCTAATGCTTTGTACAGGGCTATGAATACATCAATCTCTACCTCTATATCTAATCTCTAAATAGTGCAAAGAATGTTGCTTGCTTTAGAAACTGCAGTTTGGCATTCCATTAAAGTATTGAATCTATGATCTACTAAAATGCTCACGTCCTTCTCAGTCATTGGGTACCCCAGTTGTACCCTAAAATGTATGGTGAATGCATGTTTTTAGCCCCCAATTTAAACAGTGAATGTAAACATTGTGAATAGTGTAGGTCCCTGAGGTGAGAATAATTGTAGCCTAAGCAGAAAAAAAAAATTCACTTGCAATTACTAGTGAAAAGTAGCCTTTAGTGAGCCCAGTAAATCCTGCACTCTTGGCTTCCTTAATCCTATTATTGGGTGACGAGGGTTTCTCCAAATGTAAAAGAAAATGACTGCCAAGCCAATCTCACTATGCATGCGTGACATCAAGCACTTTTTTATGTTAGAGGAAAGCATCTATGGCTGATCTCAGGCATGTGCAAAAAGGAGCAGCCTGGATATGTGATGTATCTCAGGAAGCTGCAGGTTTCCCTTTCAATCTTTACAGCCAGAGCGGTAAAGACGAAAGGGTAGGGGACCTCTCTAAAAAAAATAACCATCACCACCCTTTTGTATAATAGTAAAATATGATGATAGGTCGGTCCTCTATATGTGAGTTCTAGCTATTTAATTTGGCATATCTAACCCACAATTTTTTTTAAACATTTGTAGCAACGTTGCTTAGCAATTGTGTTTGAGCAATGTTTCATGTTAAACACCAATGTTGCAAATAACACCTGTTTAAATCACCTTTTATTATGTTGATTTAACTGTTGTGGGCTTGGCAGCAAATTGCTGATGGAGACAGATTTAATCCATAGCTACATTCGTAATTTACCTCTGTGGGCCTAGCTACTACAATTTACTAATATTAAGCGGCTAGTTATAAACTGATGTGAATCATTGGCATTGAGTAGAGAATATTGTTGCGCAAAATCACCCGGGAGACATGGCCCTTATACTGTCCCCTTTTGCTAGCCATGTAGAAAAATAGGAAAAGGAAAAGATCTCTGGCAAACAAGCCAGTTAAGTCAACAAAAGCTGAAAAAAATAGTGGCTGACCCAGTCTTTTGGCATCTATTCATAACTATTGTAAAGTAAAGATTTGGCATTTGTTGTTGTTGTTGTTTTTTTTTTTTTTTTTATATTCATGGTATCTACTAGACCCTTGTTCGGACATATTTATGTGAGTTACAGGTCTACAATTTAAAAAAAAAAAATCATGAAAAACAGTGTACCGCTTTTGGTACAGAAATCTAGACATCAGTGTAACGCCCAGGTGGTTAAATAGATATCAGGTCCAATGACTGAAGCTGCAGACCTACCACAAAATTCTTTTTGCATGGACAAAATTTGACGGCTTATCTCAAGCGTTTGTCTCTGGATCTCCTTTCCCTTCATGTTTTGGGAAGCCATTGAGCCCCCAGCAGTCTGCTGTTTATCCGACTGTGCTCTCTAGATCTAGGTAAAGATGCAGGCATGGACTGAGCAGCCAAGGATCCCTCTCAACTCTTCCTTAAAAATGACTTTCCATTAAAGGCAACTTTCTGGCAGACTAATATACATGACTAATTTCCCAGGAGCCATTAATAGACAAGATACATTAGCCTGGTTGCTACAAATGCCCCATCTAAGACTTTCCCAACCAAGCCATGGGACATCCTGTCACAATATCTATTGCATACAAATGAAATACATCACAGCAAGTCATACAGAGTTGTCAATATAGATGAAACTGACAAATGTAAGAATTTTTTTTCTTTTTATTCTGTAAGAATTACCGTTCATTATCTGCCCCTTCATTGCTTACACAAGAATTCAAGGTACTTCCTGTCCAACAGCATGCAGCAAGCACAGACTAGACTGTATCATAGCCCTCTTTAAGTCCATAGTAATGTGTCAGATTCCGATGTTTATAAAAGCACCTCTCAGCTTGAGATGTTGAAACCACGTTCAACATAAATCATTTCAATATGTTCAGGGTCTGCAAATGTATGGAATCTGCAAGCTTCTGAACTATGTGGCTGGAGCTCAAGAAAAGCAACTTCTCTAAGCATAGTAATAGTTCCCACCATGGGATATATTACAAGGCCAGGTGAAAAGTTGATGTGGCCTTTGCAGATCCTCATAAAGCAACAGTCAATCAAAGCAAGCTGGTAGATACAGATTTCAAGAAAGTGACCAACTGTCTCATTTCCAGTGCACAAGAACTTAAGAGCATAGTCTAAATTTAGGAGGTGTCCTTACATATATGTAGTTGTAACTGAGTTGCAAATTTTTTAATAATGAAATACAGTGGAAGTAGTTCAATTTTTACCCTTAATGATCAAACTCAATTACAGGGGAAGGACCAGCTGCAAACGGAACAGCAATTCCATAAGAAAATGAATATTATATTTTAGCTATTTAGGTAAAGTGTTATTAAATGCAGAACCACCTGTGTGCAACATGGCTAGAGCAATAAATATTAGCCTTGCAAAAAGTATTTTTTAACGGAATTGCTGGGAAACTGTACATTTAGTAAAGTTTATTAGATTCATAATTGGGTTGAAAAAAGACGCATCGAAATATAGCAATTAATAAACCTCCATACAAAGAAACCCCAAACCAGAGAAAAACAACAAACCTTATAAAGCATGATCCAAGAAGTTCTCCTCATACCCTAAGGCCATTTGATATTCCCTGTATCAGTCATTATTGGTAATATTATTTGTAAATAAAAAGTATTCATTTGATGTGCATTTAGCAATTCATCTGGATTTTTTTAATAATGTAGTTTATTTCCAATTTCTTTTCACATCTCTTTGTCTATGTGGAGGATACAAACACATGCATAAAGATTGCTTCCTTATTATTTGCAAGGTCCCTAAAGTGAATAACTTTGTACCAAAATTTCACATGCATGCAAGATGATGATATTTGCCTGGAAATGCTTCTTCTCAAGGGAGAAATACATTTAGTTTAGGTAATCTTTCCGCATGGGTAAGGTGCGCCATGTCTTTTATCAGTTAAATTGTCTCCACCTGCTTTTCAGTTCCACAAAATATTGAGGTTGTGGTAATGCTTTGTACAGGGTTATGACTACACCATTCTCTACCTCCTAAAGTGTGCAAAGAATGCTGCTTGCTTTAGAAACTGCAGCTTTGCATTTCATGCTAGTATTGAGTGTATGATCTTCTAAAATGCTCACATCCTTCTCAGTCATTGGCTACCCCAGTTGTGCCCTAAAATGTATGGTGCATGCATTTTAGCCCCTAATTTAAATGTGATTGTAAACATTGTTAATAGTGTAGGTGGTTGTGCGATTGACTTTTTCACAATATCCAACTGTACACGCAAAGGGTGCCCCCTACTACCTTGATTTTTAGTTTAACCATTTTCCTGCTCCCTTAAAGCTGAAATAAACTGAAATAAAGAAAAATTAACTTACCTTAACTTCTTCAGATCCCTTGATCCCTCTGGAGGATTGGGTCCTGCGCTGCCCTGTAATTCACCTTTTTCCCAGTGTGGAGAAAGTGACTGGCCCTGCCATCTTCTTTCGTTGTCTTCCCGCTTTTGCCTTCGTCACCCAACCTTGCACTGCGCAGGCATGAAATCGGGTGAAGTATCCACTGCAAATGGGGAAAAAAAGTGCCGATCTTACTGTGCATTCGTGGGATAGTCAAGGACCAGCCAGAAGCCTCCTTAAATGCGTGACATGGGTATCCCTGGAGGCTCTGCTCTTCCAACTTGTCTTTATTGCCTTGCCAATGAGACATGAAAAAAGAGAAATATCATTATCAAGGACACAGTTATGAAAATCAAACAGAGATTCCACTCTTTTTAACAACTAAATGAACTTTGGCTAGGTTTGGGCTTTCAATTCTAAGCTTAGCATTAATGTTCTTGTCTGCTATTAGAATAGGAGTGGGTACTTGTAGAAATGCTCTATTGTAGCCATATAACTAAATATGCTGTGTTTTTGTAGTACAGCTACTATCTGGAATAAAAGCAGTTCAGCTATTTTGATTGTACAAAGGGGCCACCTCTGTTATGTAGCTTTGACCCATTGTAAAGAATATGCAATCGTTTACATTTGTGTTGTCCCTTCAAAGAAACTTGTACAAGCAACTAGACGTAACACACACACCTGGGTAGAAGCACAAATGCAGATAGTGGTTCCAACCAAGATTCTGCAAGGCAAGTGTGTAATTATTGTTCTACCAATAGATATACTTTGAGGGTTACCATTTAACAATGCAGGACATTTTATATCTACATGGTACAGTGGTGAGTTCACCATATTTCAATGTCCTTGTTAATAAAATTCTGCTGCAGTATTGTGTCTTTTATATTCCTTTTAGGATTTTATGACAACTGCTCAATGGAATTTTCAATTTACCCTGTGTATATGGGTATAATGGATTCTGGGTTTTGTTTAATAACAGTCTTATTTCAATAAAGAGGAATCACTAACTCTACAGATGTCAGTGGTCTAGCACCCCTTATTATTATCATAAGGGTGCGCCTATGTATTCACATACTATATATTTACCAAGCTGTTTTCATGGCAGCTGAAATAATTGGAAATGACAGGGCCGATGAAAATTATAAAAGTATTTTATTGCAAAAGTTCATTTTGAGTAAAAGGCAAGTAGATGTTGATGCTTTTGGTCTGTGGTTTCCAGGCTTTCAAGAGCCGCAGACTCCAACTAAATATCGTCTGACTCAGCGGAGTCAAAGGCTGCCTTTCCTTTGAAGTGAAAGTATTATCGCTGCAGTAGATCCTGTGTGCATGTGATTTTTTATTTTATAATAATATCATCAGAGGGTTTATGTAACATAAGGGGCAGTGGAATCTGATTAACATTTTTTCTGTACAGCAGATGCAATTATAAACATTAATAAATGCCATTGATTTTTCTTAGAAGAGCAGATGGTGGTAGTTAAATCTTGTGTGGGCACTTTGTTTAACTTTTTTCAATAACACCTACTTAAAATGTATCCTATATATTTTAAAATGGTTTTATTTGTTTTGAATATAGTGGGGGTCAGAACATCTGTTAGACTTTTAATATTGACTTTGTCTCCTTTGGGGAGATTCACGGATTATCTGTGGTCCATTGGCACCCGGACTTAAGCTACATACACACTTCCAATTATTATCGTTGGAAAACGAACGACGAACGTTCATGCACGATATATATGAACGATCGTATAGCACCGATCCTGCACATAGAGTTAACGACACGATCGTTCATAGATATTGTACACACAATAGATACGATCGTTTGAGCGATAGAGGAACTATGTGCACGACAGGAAAGTGAACGGACGTTCGTTCATCACGCATGCTCTGAACATGGACGATCAACGAACGACCGTACACATGAACGATGCTCAACGATCGTCGTCCAATCCGATCCGTCAGTCCGGTCGTTCGTTTCCAGCGACTTTCCTCGTTCGTCGGCGTCGTTGGTTACTTTTTTACCAACGATTTTTTGCCCAATCGATCGTTCGTCGTTCGATTGGAACGATAAAAATTGGAAGTGTGTACGCACCTTTAGTAATGGGAAACATATCTTATATTGTCATCAAGGAAAATCTATTCTAGGAAGGGCTACTGTCTAATGAGAATTTTTTCTCATTAACTTTTGTCCCCAAGAAGTAAGGGGAGCCCTTTGCAACAAGACCGACAAAAAAGAAACAAAGAACCATTTCATTGCACAAACATTAGATGGGTGACGCAGAACATTAAGTGTTCTGGGTAGTCAAATACATTGCAATTTTGCCATTCCAAACGCTTTATAATCTTTTTTTTATCAATGTTTTGGGCCATCACATGATCAATTGATATTCAGGTTTATGTTTGTGACTTACAAATAAGATAGTTTGTGAATATTTCTATATTAAATAATATATTGCCATAAATATCAGAAAAGTGATCAAGAACACTTCATGTTTAGGCTTGTTGCCAAACATTTATTCTTACCCAGTCCCATACATTGGATTTACACCAATTTATGATCTAATGATATGCTAAGATTCTGTTCACAAAATATGAAATAATGGATCTTGTAGAACTAAGGCACAAGCTGGAATCACTTAAATACTTTGGAAACGTGTATGACTTGATAAACAAACCTATGTTGTGATGATATGTAAAGATTTTGGACATACTCTATAAATAATAAGGATTTTGGACATACTCTATAAATATTAAAGTCTCCAATGAGCACTATATCAATAATATTACAGACTAAAAGAATGCTATAGTACGATACAAGTTAAAAATTATTTACAAAATATTTAAACCTGAAGGTTTTTTTCACCCAGTCTTTCTTCAATATTTCTCCCCAAGCAAAATGAATTAACTATTTTATTTTAATTATTAAATCAATAATCAGAAATTTAATTATTCATTACCTATTATATCAAGTGATTTCTTTGGAGCCCTGGTGCAGAGGAGGAGATTTGTAAGGAGACAGATCTGTGGACAGAGACAGGAATTCTCTTGTACCTGCACTTGTAGCTGGAAAGCTTCTTCTGCTTTGTCACTAACCCCACAGATGGAAGGTTTCCTTTCCTGAAGTAAGAGTTGCAAGATTTACATTTATCATGGTGCACATAAAACTTATGTCCCTGTTTCCCAACTAAAAAAAATGTTATATGGTATTTCTGAAAAACTTTTATTCATTGGAATTATTTTATTGACATAATACATGTCAAAGTTGCAATTCTTGTGTTCCTGTCTAGCATACATAACATTGTGGTTTTGAGGATTTCCAACAACATTGTAAATAATTTACGTGTCTCCTGTTTTCTCGTTTCTCCATGTACTGGTTTTATTAGCTAAGACAGGGCCCAGTATGTACAGAACGAGAAAGATGTTGTATAATAAAATAAAAAAGGCAATACCACTAACCACTATACCAATGTAGATCACTGTGCAACAGAGGAATTTAGACTCCTTTCAATTCGAATACAAATTTCAGATTAAAGGACTGGACATGCAGCCTGGTCTAGGTAATGCCCACAGAAATGGGCATGCACTAGATGACTAAAATAAAGCGTTGGTTCATAGTCCTTTCAGAGCAGGAGGAGAGCGCTTGATGTCTGTAGACGATCACTGGAGAAATGGAGTGGGCTCAGGGTATCTACTGCTGCTTCTGTTTCTTGTGTAGAAGGTCAAGTTTTCAAGAAAGAAGACTGGTGACTTATTCTAAGAAGACTGGTGACTCAGGATACAACACTACAACTGAGAAATAAATAAAGTAAAAAGGCTGTAGCCTCAAAGTCTTACAAGTCAATAAATAATTGATTAAGAATACATGCCTAATAATATTAAAAACTCCTACATTACTCCAAAACTCCTACAGATATAACACTGTGGGACTGGACTCTGTATGTGGTTTCTGCATTGTACACATGGGGGAAAATAACATCTAGACAAATTCAAAGTGCTAGCGGCCACAGTGTAGCTCCTGTTAAACACTGAATGTGGTTGCCTCCTATTTTCATTCCTGTGCTGAGCAGAGAGGAGTAATAAAAGTCCTGCAGCAATAAATATTGCTCTCCCCTTTTTTTTTTACAGTGTGTGAAAGGAAAGGGAAATAGAAATATTTTTGTAGCTTCCTTCCCTTGCACGCTATGCCACTGTACGAGCACCTGGAGGGCAGTTCCAATACTGCTGTCTCCTACTCCTATGCCCCCATATGAGATGTCTGTCCTCAACTTCTCATCTCCTATCCAGTGATGTGTTCCCCTACTTCTCACTTCCAATCTGAAGCTCTGGCTCCTCATCCTTCATCTGAGGCTGTTGTCTTCTGCTCCTTGCCCACCCCCCCCATCTGATGCTGCTGTCCCCAAATTTTCAGCTCTACTTTAGTGCTGCTGTGTCTTTTTTTAACCCTCTATCCATCCACGGCCCTTACTTCCCATTCAATGGTGTTGTCACCAGTTCTTCACCCCTATCCAGCACAAGCTTTCATTAACTTTAAAAAGTAATTATGTTGTGTCTATGCAGGCTTTGAAAATATCCTTACCTTGAAACTGTAAAATATATGTAGAAAATCCCTGCATTCTTCAAGAAAGACCTTGGAAGGATGGAACAAATTAATCTCTAGTACCACTTGAATTTTATTGATTCTTTTGGTCTTTGGATTTCTTTACATGGAGATGTTAGTCATAAGAAGTCTTCATCATCCTTTGAAATTTTTCATGCATTTGTTTCTCTGTTCTACCTGTTATAGCTGTCTTTGTGTATTTATCAGTTGTGCAACTTAAATGTTTTAGCTTCAGCACATGTGTGAACTCTCCTTTTCATCTCTTCCCAGACTCAAAACATTGTGGGATTTTCCATAGAAATAAATCCATAGGCTTTCTGCAAAATAGATTGGTACTCTTCTAAGTGCCAATGATGTATAAAAGCAGTGGGGATTCTGGTCACATATTTGCTTTGACCTTTAGTAGGAAGAACATATGCATCTGATGCATTTTTAACCTGCTTTGTTAAAAGGAAGGTACAGTAGGTAGAATTCTCGATCTGTTCAGGTTCCTGCTCTCTGCACTGTATTGAAGAACCCCACATGGAAGTGCCAGCAAAAGGAGTCATAATTACAAACACATTGCCCTTGTTTAAGTTTCCAGGAATTTTCATCTACTCTGTGGTTAGAGAAAGACAAATATAGGGCGACATCTCCAACTGTGGTTTGCAGGAGAGATGGAGGCCTCAAATGGAACCTGAGATCTAACTATTAACAATGTGGTGGAAAACTCTGGCTCTGTATCCTGTTTATTAACCCTCTGTCTACCATACGGTCCTATCCGTGCCAGTAGCCTATTTCTTATGGGCCTGAGTATTATCATAAATGTACATCATTTCAGATAACTCTGTTTAATGGAGATTATTTAGTTTTGGCTGGAGTGTATTCTACTTTGCAACTAAGCTGACTTTGGAACTCTGCCAGGAACTTCTGTTGTGGTTTTGAGAGGCCAAGCTCACCTTTATGTTTATAATTTCCGCTATCTGGGATGTACAACATGTAACATGCCCTGACTGATGGTGCCGTTTACCTTAAAGCAGGATTAGATAAAACCCGAACCAGGGTTCTGGAGCCCTTTTACACCCATCAAGTAACAAAACTCCTCCACTTAGATTTTATCCATTTTTGGCAAACTTGTCCTCTCAAATGTTTCTTCTATTGGCAAAAACAACAGGAAATGACTTACCTGCTTCCCTAGTTACCCGCAGAGGGACATTATCTCAATGTAGCATTAAAGGAAAAGATTTTATTTCCAGTGGCATTTTAGCTTTCAAGTGGTTTTAAGACTTCTCTTCAACCACATGGCACACATGCTGCCTGAAAAATCACCCAGGTACTCAGAGAGGCCTGTCATCTCAAATCCATGACCTTTGCCTTTATTAGAAATATTTGACATATATTGACAGACTTATAGGATAGGGTAACAGCTAAACACACACTAAAAAACACAGCACAGTAAAACCCAAATTAAAGATCTTTAAAAATGAAAAAAAAAAACTGTTTTACTTCAGTGTACAAGCTTTTAGAGCAGCGGTCGGCAACCAGTGGTCCACAGAAAAATTTGAACATTATTAATAATAAAACAAAAATAATATTGTAATACATTCTTATTTTTTGAATGACAATTTTCACCTTCATATTTCACTAAGTTCACGAACTGTACTAGAGACGGAAAAGCAAGGGAGACGCTGTTATATTTATTGGCGTCTAATAGTTTGACTTTGATAACTCCCATTTCTTTATGGTCTTACCCATAATGAGTGGGAAAAAGCCAACAAATATTTAGCATTTTTTAGTAATACCAAAGAAGATAATGCAACTAATGATTATAGTAACAATAGTAATAATTTACCTAACTGTGAGCTGATCAATAAATCCCTCCACAGAGCCTCCACAGTCCTTCTCAGGTACCATTAGGAAGATCATTATTTTTTACAAATGTATTTATCTTAAAAAAAAAAAAAAAAAATCATATAAATAGTCTGCGGGATTTAAAATTATAATCCTAAAGTTATAGTATAATTTAGTGGTACATGAGATCCGAAAGGTTGTCGACCGCTGTTCTAGAGAGGTGAGTGAGGGCTTTTTTTTAAAGATTGACTACTGTTTCCTTAGACAATATAAATAATTGAATGTCCATAGATACAGGTGCACTTTAACAATGACTATGATCAGTCGGCAAGCAAAAAGCACTTTCTGGGAATAAGGAGAGATTGTAACACAATGGGCCTTTTTTATTAAAGCCCTCCAAGATGGGAGAAGATAGACTGTCTTGGGTGAACCTGGGTGATCCAACAAACCTAAAATGGATTTGATCCAAGATTGAAAACTATTGCCAAATTGGAAATTATTTTAAGAAATACATTTACAGGTTTGCTATAAAGATAAAGCCACTATAAAGGTAGGGTGCACATTCATAAGAGTGCATAATGGTAAATGTTTAGGTAAAAAAAAAGTAGTATTAGGGCCGCTGAATAATGGCTGTAGCAGGCAGAACAAGGCAAAAATTCAGGGGCAGATAATTAATGATTTAATTCACTGGCACTCATTACAAACTGGAATGTCATTTTGGCTAAATAAATTGTTTCACTTTTCCCATATTACAATTTTAAAGCATGGGTTGTAAAACAAACTAATCACATGGTGAATCGGTCATACCATCAAAAATATTCTGGAAGTGCTGACATAACTGCTTTGTAAAATATGTCCATAATATTATTACTCATGATTACAATGATTCACTGTAACTTTTTATATTTGTGGTTCATGTGGTTTGAATATTCCATATTATGCTACTGCAACATTTAATATCATGTAATTATATATTGGAAGTTTGTTATTTGCTCATTTAATAAGCTTTTCTTTCCTTTCTTTTCTTTACTTTCTTTTCTTTCCTTATTCTGAAACATTATTAACAAGATGTCTGCTTAGTCACTCAGAATGTTTCAACTTGATGTATACCGGTAGGTCCAGCCAGGGGCTCATGTTAGTGAAAGAACAAACGTTATTTTATGATCAGTGCTCACTCTAACCCTAAACCCTAAAGATTTAGTTCTAACTCTAACCTTAGTGATATTTGTTAAACGTAATCTCTATTCCATGCAAGATGCAGATGTTACCGGCAACATTATGTTAAAGCAGTCCAGAGGTTTACAAAGCAGTCCAGAGGTTTACAAAGCATCATCACACAGCGCAGCCAGGAGAATGACAAATTTACAGTTAAGAAATACAGCAATGTCCACTGCACCCTACTGACTGGACAGTAATGGAGCAGTAGCAGACTGATAATGTCATGTCTCTGCTGCCTTCAATTATTATATTGCTACTTGTCTACACATTTTAATAAAGCACACCTAATTAGTTCTTAGACCTTCCTCTCCCTCTTACAGTCTTTTTGCTTCTGTACGGAAGATAGGCTGATACCAAACAAAATAAAATCATAATGCCAGTTGCTATTTGGCCAAGAGCCACAAATAAAAATCCTGTTTACGAAATATTTGCTGACTGTTGGGCACCAATGGAAATGTGCCTATTGGATTATATTTATATTATATTTGACTAATAGGTTACCTAAAACTGGTGAGTATACTGCCTGTTCTTGATTTGTTTCTTGGTGTACACTGAGCTGCGCATGCTGGCATCCTCTGAGGCTGGCGGGACTGAGTGAACTCCCGCGCATAGAGAGTTGAATATTCCTAGCCTGGCCAATGAAGATGGCTTAGGATACAGCACCCAGGTGAAAGTCAGGGTGCCCACAAGTACCATGGAAAAAATGTGATCAGGCAAGTACATTTATTTAATTGCAGAAGGGAATGAGGTACCTGCCTGGTCACAATTTAGCCTTACTGCTATCCACTATATTTTAAAAATATTTAAATAGACACGACATGATCAATAATAAAAATGGCTATTTGTTATCTGTAAGACTAAAAAGAACTTTTATAAAATATGTCCATAATTTTTCTGCTATTGAAGTATGAATGATTCAAGTGTGAGTCCAGTGTCTTCTTCTGTGAAGATTTCTCTTGAACTTTACTATTGGTGCTACTTGTGGGGGAAAAAATGATTGCCTGGGAGTTATAATTAATCAGTTGCAAACAATCAGAAGCTTTTGCTTGTGGTCTGATTTGCTCTGCTGACTTCATAATCAGAGCAATAGGTGTAGGGCCTTTTGTGGGTATATCCTGAGATCTGATCAACATATTAAAACCCTTTTTAATGTTGTTTGTCTTTCACTTGTGTGAAAACACCTCTAATATTTACCTAGGATGTTTGAAGAATGTTGGTCAAAGTTCTGCTTTAGTGATAACACAGCTCCTGTATGCCTATATTCCTATGAAAATGCTAACAAACTATTTATGGGTGAGTGGCTAACAGTCGCAAACTTTTGAAATGTTTAGGATGGGGAAAGAAGTAAAAAAAAAAAAAAAAAACACAGTTATAAGTAATATGGATGAATGAGCGAAATTTTACATTTCAATCTGAAGGCGAATCGGGCCTTTCTCGCTTACAGAACATGTAAGCGAAAACGGCCTTGTGATTCGCCACAAGGTCATGTTCTCGCCGAAACTCCATTGAGAGTTTATCTGAAGTTCACCTTCAATCACAGCTGATTGGAGGCACCTGCATGCCTCCAATCAGCTGTGACCGCAGGTTTCTACGCTCCCTGGGCTGTACTTATCATTGATAAGTACAGCCGGGTGACCGAGGGAACCTAACTCAGATGAACTCTCAATGGAGAAGCTCCATTGAGAGTTCATCTGGAGTTCACCTGCAGTCACAGCTGATTGGAAGCACCTATGTGCCTCCAATCATCAGTGACTTCAGGTTCCCACGCTCCCCCGGATGTACTTATCAATGAGCAGTACAGCCCAGGGAGCGTGGGAACCTGCACTTCAATATAATACGCAAAATCGTTTCTCACTCATCCCTAATAAGTACACACTATGTTGGCAAGGTAAAGAAGCCAAGTGGTGACCCCACACTTTCCCTATTCAAGCATAACCCCCATGCCCCTTGTGGAAGACACTCATACTAGAGTGACTACTGGGTGAGGAAGCCCCCCCCCCCCCCGCATCTTCTTAGAACAGGGTCCCTGAAAGTGGTCAGTATTAACCTCCAATTATTAACTGGACTAATCAAGGGGTTTATAAAATAGCTGAGGATGCCGGTAGGTGCCGGGTAGAAGACTAACTGAGCTGAATTAAACTTTTGAGATCTCTCGTAAGAGTTGCAACTCGGTCACAAAGGTGAGGTGGTTAGAAGCAAGACAGGAAAACACCCAGGGTTGAAGGGGCAGAAACCAATTAAAACTGGTGTGGTCTTTGTCAGCTATATGTTGTCTTTATCAGTATGATTGGTTTTGTGTGTCTGTAAAGCTGCGTACACACCTGCAATTTTTCTCGTTGGAAAGGATCTTTCACGATCCTTTCCAACGAGAAAAGACTGCACGATGCATGAACGATGCTGTACATACAGCACCGTTCATGCTCTATGGAGAGGGGAGGGGGAGAGCGACGGAGCGGCACCCTGCTGCGCACTCTCCCCTTCCCTTTCATTAGGATCGGCTGTCGTCCATCGTCCGTGGATCCGCCAGGACGGTCGTCGGACGATGGACGACGACCGACTGTACACACGGCAGATTTTCGCCCGATAATTGGCCGATACCGATTATCGGGCGAGAAAAATTTGCCGTGTGTACGCAGCTAAACCTTCCATCATCCCCTTTTTCTATTGTGTGTACTCTCCCTCCTCAAACTTTTGGAGAGCCAGTGGGTACACCCATAATGATAGTGGAGTGATATCAAAATGCGAACTACTGCACATTTCCTAACAATGTAGTATTGCCACAACCGAAATAAAAGCTGCTGGAACTAAGTAGAAGTGTTGACAGTTTTCACAAAAATCATTTTCTTATCTTTCCTCATTAATATTATTTATAGTACCAATAAAGTGGCATGTATTAGGGTGTATATAGTTTATGTCTGGAGGTTGAAAAACAACTTGAAACTTAGTGAAGGGGTTGACAAGCTGAAGGGTTTGGCGACCCCTTTCTTAGAATACAATAATCGTGGCAATTTTTACCTGACTTACTGCCACTGAAGGTTTAATTGCATATACAACATAGAGATACCAATGATCAAACTTTACTAGCTGCTCACAGCATCTTATCAGTTGTACATTTTCTGTTAAAGGGTATGTAAACATTAACTGTGAAAATCTCCTATTTTGTGTATGTAAAATATAGTTATCTATGAGGGCTACAAAATTCATGCCCTTTGTTTTAAAGTGGGAGATTCTGTAATCCTGTTTTAGGATGAAAACACTGCTATATTTCATAAGTGAGCATTGTCATCTTGGGAAAGGTAGGACAATTATCAAGTTAAAATAAAGAGAGATTAAACAAGGAATAAAACGGAGCCACCCCGTATACAGACCTATAAAGAACAATATATTACATTTTTTGGGGATGGGGTTGTTAATTTTAATTATGATGGTCTAATGGAAGGGGATTTTAATCCCCAAAATGTTATTCTATCTACCACATCAATAAACCCAACTAAAATAAAATAATTTCAAGGTACTGTGTAGTAAAGAGCAAAATGTACTATTTGCACTGTGAAGGCAGTGTTCACCAACTGTAGTTCAAACTTAAAGCGTACCTAAACACAGAATTCTCACTTCGCATAAAAGGGTATAGAACCCTTTTATGTAAGGTAAAAATTCAGTTTTTTTTTTGTGCAGGAGCCTTTTTGTTCAAAGAGAAAAATTTGCTGATTTTTGTTCATCCTACGTCACCCGATCTTGCACCTGGGTCGGGTGATGTAGGATGAAGAACCCGGAAATGAAGAAGAAGATAGCGGCACCCGGGACAACACAGGACCCGATGGCGGACACCCCTGGAGTGATCGGACTGCCCTGGGGGATTGAAGGTGTGTTTTTTATTTTTGACTATAGTTCTTCTTTAAAAATGTTCTGAATTGGAACAATTCCACAAGATTTATAGAAATGTGTGCAGGCCACCGCTTAATTTGTTAAATTTTGTGAGTTTTCTATTGTAATTGAAACCGTTTCCAATTGACAATATGATTTAGGCAAAAATATTAGTAAACCACTATAAATAAAAGCCCTGTACCTTTTTTATGTTAAAGATGTGGGGACCAAATTGCTGTGTTCATTTTTACTATGTGCCTTTTGGTTTGGAGGATAATGCCCATGTCTTCCACCACTGTGCAGTATAGTAACCCTTAAGGGCCAAATCACTGGTTTTAAAAGAGAAAATAATTTTTTTTTTTTTAAATACAGATGGTACCAACAAAGTTTTTCCATTATACCATATTCCTGACAAAATAAAATTAATGAGGCTTATAAACAAGTGCTGTTCCTGTTGGAATTTAAAGTATAGTAAAATTAAAGTCCCTACAAGAATAATTTATGCTTTGCTTGACACCACATTTCATAATTCCACCACCAAAGACCTCAGGGCGGACTGTCAAATTTGTCCCTTCTTCTACACTAGTTTAGATTCCTTTCATTAAAGGAGGGGGTGAAAGGTTCTTTACCAGATTTCTTTGGAAGTTGTTGACTTTCCTCTATTCAATATGTCCAGGCTCAAAAAAACCAGAGGGGTTGTCACCCCAGAAAAATCTTTCTCTCTCCCCTGCTGCATGCTGCTGTTTACATTTTTGTGCTTTTTGTTCTTTTCCCATCTTTGCAGACATCTCCAAATCCCATGGATTAGGGAGAAGCTGCCCATATGGGGCAAATTTAGCAGAGAATTAAAAGCCTGGCACTGATAGGAAACAGTTTGCATGGCGTTAAAGAGGGAGAGATCTGCCTTTCATTTGAGATCTGTCCTTGGGAGTAAGAAATTCAATGGGATGAAACAGTGTGTTAAATTAGGACAGACATGGAGCAAGTGGGGGTCGAGGTGGAACTGTGAAGCTCACAGTGAGGGAATAGAGACCTCAATAGGGGGGAAAATATTTTGGAGGTTTAAAAGACAGTCTGATAACCACCTGGATATTACATTGGAGTGATAAGATTCCTGGAGCAACCCATTTGTTCCGTGCAGTGATACACAAAGGCTTCTGATAGCTTAATGAAATTATAAGATCCTCCTCATTCTCATTGGCTGTTTTTTTTCACCCAACACTGTATAGTAGGTGTTGAATGACCTGCCCACAGTGCAAGATACCAAGTGCTTGCTCTCTATTTTGTTTCTGCTTGCCTAACCAGAATAAAGCCAAAGATTATGTTTATATTTCTTCTACTTGCTATGGTCATCACTTACTTGTCTTGATGTGGTTTTCTGTGCATTTATGGTAAGTAAGGGTTAGAATTTGGGTTAGTGTTAGGGCTGGCTTTGTTTATCAACAAAGCCATTAATCACTATCCTAGCTCTGACCAAGATCCTAAATAACTAGTATTGTGGTAAGGTGAAACAGCACTGGCTTACTTGTGGTTCTGATTTGGGTAAAGTTTTGTAATATGTATAGTTCAACAGTCAGCTCTCTAGCATACAGAACCTTAAGTAGGTTTTCATAAATACACAAGTAAAAGGTGGGGCACTTACAAGGGCACTGTTTAAATTACTGTGTATGTTCAGATTTTTTAATGTTTCATTTATTGTTAAAAAAAAAAAAAATTCCAACACATCTCAGGGAGTTTCAAGGACCCCCCTGCATCAGGGCTTGGGAATGCAGTAGAGTTGGAGTCTTAAAATTGGAAAGAGATTGCTGGTAAGTGCTCAACAACATTATTTATCCTCAATTCAGCCCATTTAGTTTGTAGTGCATGCTGCATTTTCTAATAAAAAGCCAATTACTTTTATAGAATAGCTTCATTGAACTTTGTTTGTTTGATAAAACAAGGCAGACCAACTGTGAGCAGATCACTAAACCCAATACTAATGACTTTGAGCCTTTATAGCAAATGCCAGAAATTGTACATTGTTGCCTAGGCCACCAAATTATGAGAATTATGAGAACATTGTTGTTCTGCTATACATAGAACAAGTGTTGCCTGTTTAGGTCTGAAAACAAATGTTTCTAGCATATTATCCAAAATTCTGCTAATTTTTAAAGTCAGAGTTTAATACTTTCTGAGAGACAGGCCTGGGACAAGTGAAAGTTAGAGAAAAATTATTATTATTATTATTAAACAGGATTTATATAGCGCCAACATATTACGCAGCGCTGTACATTAAATAGGGATTGCAAATGACAGACTAATACAGACAGTGATACAGGAGGAGAGGACCCTGCCCCGAAGAGCTTACAATCTAGTAGGTGGGGGAATTTCACACACAAAGGATGTGAGATATGTAGTGTGGGAAGTAGTGATGGTTTCAAATGACAGAAGAAGCCGGGTAGGCAAGTTTGAAAAAATGGGTTTTGAGTGCTCTTTTAAATGAGCAGAAAGTAGGAGCAAGCCGAATAGGACGAGGAAGACCATTCCAGAGAGTTGGAGCAGCTCTAGAAAAGTCTTGTATTCGTGCGTGTGATGAGGTTATGAGTGAGGAAGTCATTAGTAGGTCATTGGAGGAGCGGAGAGAGCGGCAGGGGGAGTATTTTTTAACCATGTCAGAGATGTAAGTGGGACAATAACTGTGTAGGGATTATTTCATATAATCTATACCTACATATATATATATATCATATTCTCTATACCTACCGGTATATTGGGTGAGTGACCTAAAAATTAGAACTAATGGCTTGCTTTAAACCCAGACAATTAACATTTGTAGAATGGGGAAGGCACCATTTATGTTTCTGTCTGGAAAGGATTACTTTTTTTTTCAGTTGGCAAATACTATGTGCCTGCTTCAAAGTTCTGGCCTATATGGAACCCTTAAAAACCGAGTTGTTGATGTATAAAAACAGAAAATCTTACCTATACATTTTATATGTTCAGTAGCTATTAATAAAAGATCCAACTCCCAAAGTTCTTCCTGTGCCTAACATACTAATAGTGTGCATGCATTGATGATTATAACCTGTATATATGTCAGTCACTTAAATTTTCATAGTAGTGATAGGTAATTTACAGAAACTAAGCCAATGCAATTTTCTGTTAAGTCAAACTCCATTGAAAGTGCCAGAAACACTTTAATATTCTATCATGATGTGGGTGATTTTGATAGCATTAGCTGTTGACATGTTTTGTAAATATCCAGTGCAGATATATTATAATTTACCATACTGCTATCACTGTCCTACACTAAAAAAAAGTTCAAAGAATATCCTACAGTGAAGTTATTAATTAAATGTCGATATTTTAATATCTCACAAATTCCTCTATGTTTTATTTTAAATCTCTGCAGGTCATCCTGAAAATCCCTAAATCCCTAAAAATATAATGTATTTGATTGTTTGCCAAGATTTGCAGCTTCAGCTCTGAAAAGCTCTTGTTGTGGTATGTGCACATGTGGTGTGCAGTGCCACCTTAAAATTAACTGGATGAGTTGTTCCAAGTCTGTGAAAAATTGCATTTATTGTATGAGACGTGCTATTCTTATATGGAAGAATGTATAGTTGCCTATAGACATTATATGTCTGTCTCTTTTATGGTGTATGTATGTATGTATGTATGTGTGTGCTATCTCTTGTGGTGTATGTATCTATGTGTGTGCTGTCTCTTATGGTGTATGTATGTATGTATGTATGTGTGTGCTGTCTCTTATGGTGTATGTGTGTGCTATGTCTTATGGTTTATGTATGTATGTATCTATGTGTGTGCTGTCTCTTATGGTGTGTGTGTGTGTGTGCGTGTGTGCGCGCGCGCTGTCTCTTATGGTAAAACATTTTTAAAATGAGCTATTTGTATAATACCAGTATTGAGACCTGTGACTATGATGTCAGGGTTCTATGAAGCAGGTGCCTAAGCTTTATGAGCCATCACTCTGGCATTCTGTCATGTGCTTAGGAAAGTATGAATTATTTTCCTGAGCAACTATCCTGTGCTCTCTTTCCCAAAAAAGACATTTAATTTTGCCAACGTGTGTCCTTTCTTGGCACTAATAGAGGCACTGATTTTCTTTTCTATTACTAGTATAGAATACTTAAATGTATTCACATCTAAGTACTGATATACATAAGTATTACTCAGACAAGTAATGTGCTGTTTTGGTTCCATGAAGTAGATAAGGATGTCCAGAAACTTTTTCCCCATATTGTGAATGATTCAATCCTACCATAGATGTATGTGGGGCACCGGATGCCACTGTGAGTAGTTCTGTATCAGGAAAAAGGTGTTGTTAGCTAGGATACTAAAACCTTATGTTTTCTGATTTATACTCTGCTTTCCAGTTGGAGGCTTCATACTATCCACTTACATGGAAGCATACATATATGTTATAAGGGAATACACAGTATACCACAAGCAATAGGATTACAAACTAAGGGGTTTAAAATGCTTTTCTCAGAAATCGTACTCTTTGAAAGCGAGAAAGAAAAACACTAACAGTCCAGTTTGTGACTGACATAATTTTCTTATTAATTTTATATTGATATCTATAGAGTAGTCCCACTTCCACTGCCTCTGTACTTCAATATTTCCACACCAACCCCTTGGTTCTTCTCTCTACACCTCCTAAATGTAGAGAGAAGAACCAAGGGGTTGGTGTGGAAATAAATGATCACGATGCATTTGCAGAGAAATTGCCTTTCAAATGTTTAAAACTGTTTTTAAAAATATCTGAATCCTTTTGCATTTACTGGCTCTCAGAACTATTGTCTAGGTGCTAACAGTAAATACTATTGCCTTTATTGAAAACTGTTTTAGTATTGTAGCATATTTTTAAAGTTCTGTATCCATCTATATTCACGTGATTTTATGTAAGCTTCAGGAGTGCAATTTGTAAAATGAAAAGTTGTGTTTCCCTCTAGTTCATATGTCAGTGATTTGAGTTTGATTGAGTAAATATGCTGGAACTTTACATATAGCTGATTACCTTAATGTAAGCCTACTGATAGAAGACATCACCACAGAGGGGACCAATGTAAAGGAGAAGATTCTTCATAGTCTCAGGCTTCTAACTCAAAGGAATCTGGGTATCTTTGAAATAAATCTCTTTGTGTGGGGGGAATGTTGTGTATTTGGGCCAGATGTAAGCTATAGTTCTCTTCTGTACAATGGGTGGTTTCAGTTAGTCTTTCTTGCCCACCATAACCTTATCACAGGTCTGGTTTGAATTTTGCTCCAACTCTATCTATCTGTCCTTCCTCTTGAAACCTCTGTGCTGTTTTCCTGGTACTCTGGCATTTTGCACAAAGACAAAATCTTTTTGAAGTGAAATTTTAAAGCCCCAGACCCTCTTAAATAAGCTTTACATATTCCTTTCATCCTGATCACATCTTGTATCATGACCTCTCAAGTAACTTTGAATAGCTTCTGTATCTCTTCAAGAAGTTCTCAGTTTGTAGCTGTGGAGGCGTACTTGTGCAATATGGCTTAGCTCTTGTCCTTAAATAAATATTTAAGTGATGTGAGAAGTATTTGAATTTTAGCTTCATGGGAACTTGTAAACGTCTTTTCTGTTTCTTTTAGAAAGACATCACTTCATTGTGTGCTGGGAAATCTATTTCACCATATGCATGTCTTACTTTTGATCTGTATTTATTTTTCTACTCACTTCAAAAAAGAAGGAATATAATGGTCATTTTATTGCAAAGACGGTTATGTATTGTCCTTGTATGAAGACTGGAAAATGTGGAGGATTGGCTTATAGCAATCAATCTACTATAATTTTTTTTAATGTGCAATCTACACCAGATAAATAACATTGCAATCTGGCTGCTAAATGTCCAGGTTTTATTCTCCAGGGCCCTCTCGTGAAAGTAAAACTAATTCGCTAGTTAGTATTTTGGTAGCTAATGAGTTGTATTGCCAAGTAAATTTTTAGGGGTTTACTTTAGACAAAGAGCTAAATGCACAGATACACTGCATATTTTGAGAAGGAAGGCTTGTAATGCGACCATTTCACAAAGTGATTTTAAGATGTTGGCTTTTCCATTTAGATATGAAGTCACTCTATCATCCCTTTTTGCTGAGAAGGTGCTGACTGGATAGAATACTAATTATTTTTGCCGCAGAAGAATATTCTTCATTCAGTATAGAAGTAAAGCAAATGTAGTAGTGCAAAACATGAAGCATGTTCATGCTGGTTATTATGAATCAACTCAAACCTTTTGGTTTTATGTCTGAGCAAAAAAAATTGGATTCTGTGTAGCAGCTATGGGTTACACTTTACAAAACATGATTCCTCTTTTTCTATATCTTTTTGGATAAAGGCTGCATAGTTTCTCTATGTAGTCTGTTTAGTTCAAGAAGAAATGATTATAATAGTAGAATGGGTGTTCTATTACTTACAAAGGGATGATGATGATGAGGAGGTGTTACTAAACATAAAGGTTCAAATAAACTGAAAATATATTTTCTAGATATTTGTATACTGTATAATTTGTATGAGTTGACTGTATACCAGAGGGTTGTTCATTTTTTTCCAAGATAAATTGACACAGGGTTATTCATATGCTGTGATTCCACTTCTAAAATTAGTAAATGATGCTCTTACCCTAAAGAGCTGACAGTCAAGGTTTACTTACTGACTCAGCATAGTGTCACAAAGAAGTGCTGTAGGGAATTGTGGTTATTCGTCCTCACAGCACTAAGCTAGCAGAAAGGACATAAAGACAGTTGGTACTTGAGTCATTTTAGTTTATCACACCTCCATATAATAATGTACAAGTAAAACGGAGGTTTGGCAGCAGAACTGGAAGGTGAATAGGACATTTGAAGGCAAGTTTCCAGGTGACCCACAGCCAGTACAATGTTCTTTTTATTCCTTTAAAGCAGTTATCAGCAGTAGCAGCCTGTAATCTGTGCAGGAGAACCTGAGATAAGGCTGCTCCTTCCCTGTCATTAACCCCCTGGCTGCACAAAGCGCACACACACCTCATTCATGGGCCTGCAGCCTTATTCAGTGATACAGTACCAACCCCTGGTGGATTGACTAACCACTGTATGCCAGAACACAAGAAGGAAGACTGTTTTTTACACCTGGTTTCTGTGCATACAAGGTTCTTTGTGTTTTTTTTTTTTCGTTTTAACAAATACAGGAGATTAGCATTACCCTTTTATAATTTAATATGATTGGAAAAGTCTTTCACTTTTTCAGATTTCAGTGGCTTAGTTTAAATAATGTGTGAACCTAATCACTAAAATCTTGTTAGCTATGCCAAGGTAAAGATGAACTGAACTTGTTGGTGGGTGGTGGGCTTCTGCCAAATTGGTGTGTTATTTAGGATCACCTTCTAATTCAGCCTTCAGCCCACAAAGAAATTGAGGCCATGCAAAAACATGCGTTTTGCCCAAACATTAATGGAAAATTATTGATATTTGATTGAATTAATGTTTTGTCTAATTATTTAAAAATATCACATAGTATATGACTGGCAATATTATAACTTTAAACACCTAAAGCAACATATCTCGTCCTGGAGAACTCATTTCTCATTTCCATCCCTAAAATATCAATATGTACTATACTATATTGCTGCATGCAATGATGAGTAGTAATATAGAAGTCAAACTGACAAGAAGAGACCTAGAAGGGACTGCAAAGGAGACCTTGAAAGGACACATATAATTGCAAGTCTTAAATGTTCTTTTTGAGCTAACCACAAGACAGGCATGTGGAACTTTTCACCTAATGAATTCCCCTATTCCTAGACCAAATCACTATCTGATAACCCTGACATTTCTGTTGGCTTTTATGTATGAATACAAAGTAGATATATTTGTTAGATTGGTTGTGCTAAAGTTTACTTTATTATGAGAAAAAGCACTCCTAAATTTGTGTAAAAGGACTTGGTAGTAATATGACAGTTTTAATCTATGAGTCAAGGACATTAAGTAGTTAAGGATCATAAATCAACCCTGGCTGCAATATTTTAAAAACTGGCCTGTAATGTTTAGTTATTACACTATGTAACATAATAATATAAAGCTGCTCATTTTTATTATGAGTGAGATCATGCATCAGTAGACTTTCTGGCTCCTACAATGTATTAAATAAACGAAAAGCGGTTTGATTTCTGCTGCCACTTTAAAATGGGCTAAAGGATTCTGGGATAGGCTGAAGTGAATGTTGTGAATCTTAAACTTGTCCTCTGCTAGTTCAGGAAGGTCACTTCAAAAAGCTCAGTGCTTATTGGTCAACAATACTCCCTTATATCGGTAATTATTTATACATTTTATATTCTTATTTTGGCAGACACATCAGACTTGATGCTCATTAAATGCTCTCTGTTCAAGCTGAAATTTCATTGTATAGATTTTTCTGCTCTATGTGGTTTTCATACCAGTTTTATTCATTAAGTTCAAAAAAACAGAAAGGCATTGCTGTACTGGTGCTCTTGTTCGAATGAGTATAAAATAAATAGTCTTTTCGTCTTCTTTAATGGTCTTAAAATCATTTTGTACAGTATAGAACCTTTGCAATAGCTTCTTAGGTTACCTATATTACCCTGCAAGGATTGGACTGAAGAAAGAAAGTAACAAGTTGCCATATTAGAGAGTTCTTTATAAGGCCAGAGTTCTAAACTTAGTGGCATTTGGCTATAACGAATTATTGGATCAGTCCTTGGGCTGCAGATTAAGGTAGAACTAAACATTCCAAAAAAATTGTGGCAGGCAGGTTGTTTATTGCAGAAGGAACAGTTGATGTCTTATCTGCAATAAAACAAACTTACCTGCCTGTTCACGATGTTTTCTTTAATGTACACTGCAGAGTCTAGGAATGGACTCTGAATGAATGAACTACGCGCATGCTCAGGGGTTGTTATTCTGGCCTGGCCAATCAGGATGGACAAATACCTAAACCTGGAGGAGAGGGGCACACATGACAGAACCAGTACAGGTGAGTGTAAATAAAAAATTAAATTCTGTAATCTTTTTGGAGAAGTGACAAGCAGTGATAAAGAACCTGTATGTTCTCAGTTTTTTTTTAAATTTATTTTTTATACTTTTTTCATTTAAATAAAATACTGCATTTTAAGGTTAAGGCTACGTTCACACTGGCAATTTTTATTGCTGGAAACAATCTTTCTGGTGACAAGGAGTGACCGATGGGTGCTGTACACACAGGCCCATTCTGTTCTATGAAGAGGGAGGTGGAAGAATGAACGAGGAGCACCCCGCTGTGCTCTAATGCCATGTATAGCAGTTATTTTCCTTTTTTTTTTTCATTGATAAATTCGTCAGGACAAATTCATGTCTGACATTGGGCAACCGCTGTACATGTCATAATCTTGCCAAAGATGAGCATGACCGTTCATATCGGGAGAGAATCATCTGACGTGTGTTCATAACCTAAGCCCCTGGTAAGAAAATGGTTAATTGTGTCAATTGTGGCTAATTCCTGGTTTCCTGCTGCACTGTGGTTCCTTCTGCCTATCCCAAGGTTGCTAAAGGACAAAGTAACAAGAAGTATCTGGGCTATCTTTTTTGCGGATATTCGCCGGTCCTCAATCAGCTCATGGACAGCATTGCAGGCTGCTGGGTCAGTTGAGGTTGGGGGGCGCCCACTGCAGGGCTCATCTTTAACGGTGAAATGGCCAGTCTTGAAACGAGATATCCAGGTTTTGACAGTGCTGTAGGAAGGACACTTCTCCCCCAGTGTTTGTGACATCTCAGTGTCAATGTCCTTTGCTGATGGCCCGTAACTCCAACGACGTGTAACTTGCTTGTGCCTCTGCCATCACAGCTTCTCACTAAAAGAAAAAACAGTTTTAAGAATCACAAAGACCTGATATTTGCACAGTTACATACTATGATATTAGGCTGTCATATGATCCATACTCATTTTTCTGTTTCATCTGGAAGGGGAAAAAGCAAGGAACTTCTTAGCACCCCCTTGTAGTCCAAGGTAAGAGAGAATTGAAACTTCCACTGGTAATGTTACAAAGTATATCTGACAACAAGAAATTTGAGTATTTAAATATTTACTTGAAGTGTTTTTACTTTCTAAAAAAATATTTTTATCTACTTCAATGTGCTTTTAAACCTGCAAAAAAATTACTACTCCCGAAAAAAAAATGTCCTTCTCCTAGGAGAAGTATCTAAATTTTGTGTATCTGGCCTAGTGACTTCACTCCTCCCCATACCTCCATGAACTTTAACCTCCTGGGCGGTAACTCCAAGTGTGACTCGGGGTAGAAAACAGATGCTAAAAGCGGTAACCCTGAGTCACACTCGGGGTAGATAAACCTATAGGAAATAATAGTACCATGGCGTCCCGTGTTGTCCTTCTCTGCGATCTCTGTCTTCTTTCTTCCTCCAGCTGGCTTCCTCTGCACTCAATGAGTCATCAGGTAGTTCCCGGTGACGTTGGTGCGTGAGGACGTTGCCGGCGGGGCAGGAAATTCAAATCCATTTGTATTGCATTCAATACAAAATAACTGTATTAAATGCAATACAGTGAATTTATATGTGAAAAAGCAGTACATTCTTTCATGAACATTTATTTTACAGTATAATATATTAGTATGAGTATATTATTTTTTTTTTAATTCATTTAATTTATTATTTTGACATTATTTTGTGTTTCAAACTTTATTATACTCATACTATTATATTATACTGTAAAATAATTTTTCGTAAAAAACAATGTACCGCTTTTATACACATAAATCCGGACAGAAATGAACCACCCAGGAGGTTAATGTAACTACCAGGGAAGGAGCAAATGAGTATATTATAGAGTGTTATAGAATGTCCCACTGGGGCTGCTAAGTGAACAGCAAAATAGACAACAGCTACAAAGAGAGGCTTTAACAGGTAATGTGCAAAAATACATCAAATCCAAGTATATTCTCTTAGCATGTTGCTAACTCTTCCAGACACTGGAAATATATTTATGTATTGTATTGTAGCTGGGACTTTACAACCTTGGGCACATAGAGTAATGAGATGTTAGTGTTCATTCTAGGTCAGAAAACTACAAAGGGGTTATGTTAAGCAATGTAAGTTTGCTTTAATTATTTTAAGTAAATGTTTCTGTACAAACAAACTTCTTTACCTAGTTTGAGTGAGCAAAATCCTCCATATCCTTCATATGTAATGTAACCCCTCGCAGGAACTCCAGCTCACAATACTGTTAATCCAGAAATCAATGGGCAGGACTATAGTGAAAAGGGGCACAGTCTAAATGCAACTCTGCTCTACAGTGGAGCGTCATTTCTTAATCATTGCTGGGAAGTTCAGACGTTACTGGCAGAATAGTCATCATTTTTAAAAATATCTTTAATATTTATATTTAGTGCTTTACACCTGTTTTCTGTACAGTAGCGGATACCTTATACAATCTGTATGTCTCAGCCCTAGCCTAACTGTTTAAGGCAAGATAGAGAGGCCCGTAGCAGGGAATATGCAAGGGGCGACATGACATGGGGCACGTACTGCTTGGAAGAAGGGGGGGGGGAGTGAGCAGAAGGGAGAATTGAATTACAGTGGAAGGGAGGGTCGGAGAAGAGAGAGGGGTCAGAAGTTTAAGGGGAGGAGAGTAAGAGATAAAAGGAAGGTGTAACGGATCCTTCAGCACATTTTTTGGGAAAAGAAAT
>NC_092867.1:23875513-23876874 GCF_032062135.1 Pyxicephalus adspersus
TTAAATGTTATTTAAATGTTATTTAAATTTATCCTAAGTTATTTATTTGTTGCTGGTTATTTTAATTATTTGCATAAAGTAAATATATTATGTTGTTAACTGGTTAATTTGTTAATAAACGGCTGCTTGCCAGCCAATTTAAAATGCATACAGGTGTGGAGTTTTCATTTGAAGAGGGAGGAGTGGGGCTGGCGAGGAGCAAAGGTAAAAGGGGTATCAAAGGTGGTGTTAATGGGGGGGGAAGACTGGAGGGCAGGATACGGGCTCCCATAGTCAAGTGCTGTGATATTTTATGCTTTTCCTTTTATAAGAAATGGCCATTTTTGATAGAAAGTGTACTTAGATTTCTAGTCCTTTCGTGGTTCACGAGAGCAGCTTACAGACCGGAAAATGTTGAACTTTACGGATCTAAATTTCAACCTTATCTTGTAAAGGATTGCCTTATATGTACAATGTGTTTCTTTGTTTATAGATTGCATTGGGGTGATAATTTTATTTCCATAGTTGCCTAAAACAAGGCTAAGGTTTTCAGATTTAAGAAAGGTTTTCTTCTTTTTTCTTTTTTCCTTCTTTGTCTGCCAATATTTTTAGCATGCAAGTTTGGTCTACAATCAGATCTGATTTTTATACAACCTTTGTGAAGCTACAAATGTAAACCATACCCAGTGATCACATGCACTAGCAAAGGTCATAAAAGAGAGTTTTGCCAAAAAAAGATGTACAAGTTTTCACTAAGGCTGTCCAGCTGTGGGTGGAGATAGGTAAATTAGATGTGTAGACAGAAATTTGCATTAGTTTACATCTTGGATAGCCATCTCTTTCTGCATGCCAGGAAGGTTTAGCGGATTCCTTAAAGTTACACTTGGGGAAGAACTTGGCTGTAGTATTCAATGTTCAGTATAATTACATTGCTGAAAACATTGTGATATGTTTATTTTTATATTTCAAGTCTTCCATTGTATGTCTGAAAGAAGAAAAAAAAACATTTTCAGCTGAAAGTAGGTGCCAGTAAGATTATAACAAAAATTGAAGAAGGGGCTACCTTCAAGGTTCACTTTTTCTCATATTTTTTTAATGCATTACTATGGTTATGGCAACAAACAAAACAGTTTTCAAAGTAGGGCTTTGTAATAAGTCCATAGCATAAAATAAATAAAATATCTGCAAGTCTGAAGTACAAAATAAACTCAGGACACCCATATGCACCTTATTTACAATTTTGTCAGCAATCTACCTTTTCACACAGCAGCAGACTCTCACAGCGGATGGATCATGAGCGGGATCTCCATGTCTCCTATCACCATGTCCCTCTACATATCCCTGATTTGGAGACCTTTTTTTTTTCTAAAGATCCTCTGTCG
>NC_092867.1:23876944-23877813 GCF_032062135.1 Pyxicephalus adspersus
TCCTTCATCATTGCATTTGTTAATTTAGAAGGCTAATATAAAGAAAACATAGTTGTGAAAAAACACTTTTCATTTTATCCAATAATAATAATGCAAATGTGATGGGCTTTAACCAGTTTCTACTTTATACAAAATAAAACAGACTCTTGTTTGTAAACAATCCAACTATGGAATGATCTTTGTGTCCCAGCAAATGCTCTTTAGCACATCTTAATGGTTCATGCGATAGTCAGGTGCCTGAATCACAAACTTTTTATTTATAGCTGAAGCACAATAGGGAATTGGACAAATATTTACAACCCAGGTCTTCTAATGTTTTTGTCTTGTGGTTGTCTGTTGGAATAGTTTGTATCCCACCCAGCATCGAGTAATACATCTAATTAGCATTTTTCCATCTTGTTTGTACTTATTTTTAGACCTTTGTTTTATCTTTATTTGTATTTATGTATACACATACTGTAGGTTCTCCATATCTGGATTGCTTGTGACTTAAAGATTTCACAAAGTGCTGTGACTAGCACCCCTTGCGGTTACCATTACTAGCCAATGCTGTACATTAGACACTGCAGGGTTCGGGATTTTTCTGTTGAATTGGTTTATGGGATAATATGCATTTTAAACAACTTTTCAAAATGTATAAACTATGTGAGTAAAGACCTGTGTTGCCAGACCTGGGCTAGTGTTAACTGGCAAATGCAGCTTGGTTTATGTGCATTGTGTTTGCATTTGCATTCAGTTTTAGATTCTTCTGGGATCATTGACCTGCTAATGACCTCGTTTTAAGCTGCATCAACGGGCATCAATCCATTTTTGCATTCCCCTTGACTAGTAAAGGAAAGTAAGCAGTTTTTACATGAAGAAAAGTCTGT
>NC_092867.1:23878880-23881454 GCF_032062135.1 Pyxicephalus adspersus
AGGACACAGCACTTTCTACTAGAGGCCAGCAATTTTGTACAAAAGATCTTTTATAAATGAGGAACCTATCATACCGACTAAAAAGTACCAAAACTTAGACCTGTAAAAAGGGAGGAAAGATTTACAAGCTGCGCCCATGTTATTTTAACTGACTTTTAATTTTTTTTAAATATCCGTAATTGCAGCATTTGTGCCCTAGGTTTATTATACTCAAGTCAATGTAGTTTTTAGGTAAATTTGAGTAACTTGGTTTGTTTTTGGATAAGTTTTTATTACATTTTCAAAATGCATCAATTAAAAAAATCTTCTATACCATTTGATAAATCTTTATTTTGTATCAAATGTCAATAATGGCAGCATTTTGTGCCCTAGGTTTATACCCAAGGCAATGTAGTTTTTAGGTAAATTTAAGTACTCTTCTATAACATTTGATAATTTTTTATTTTTGTATCTGTATCCATGTGTTTTTGGAATTTACATTGTTATATTTGCTGGCTATGTAAGTTGATAAGTAATGTGGTAATTGTATATATGTACAGAAGTGATGGTTTTAGCATTCATTACAGTGAAATAATATATCACGATTGTAAAAAAAATATATAATATAATGAGCTGTTTTTTCTAATATAGACTGTACTACCATTGTTGTTTCTCCTGAAGAAGCTTTATTGGTAAAATGTGTTGAGGAACATATACATTATTTGTAAAACAATTGGTTATTGGATTGTTTGAGATTGTTGGGATGTGGTACTATACATAGACCCAATCTTTCTGTAGTTGTCATAGATTTATGAATATAGATATAAAAGTATTTATATTTGTTTTTTTTGTATTTATTTTAACAATAGTATTTTTGTTTGCACCTGTATTTAGAAAAATGCAAGTAGGAAGACCATAACATCCCTGACTAAAGTTCAAATATGAATATCCTCCTAAACCTAAGGAAACTAAACCAAAGAAGCATGCTTTTATTAGAAACCTGACATGCATGCTTTCAAGAGACAAAAGAATTGATATTACTTTTATTTTTGGCCCGTCAATCCTCCTCTGTGTGGCTTTATATAACTATTTTTCATTTTTGTTAGGGAATCTGACCTCGGGGCCTATCCCCACCAAATGTCCGTACTTGAGAGCACCTCAACAGCTAAAATGGAAACAGAACAGGATGGTATTGGTGGGTCTTAGGCAAGTCAAGTCCCTCATAAAGTGAGTTTTACCTTTAACAGTCTGTATGCACTGCTTTGTTAGGTTAACTGCATTATATTCTGAAGCCTCCAGTTGCTGTCTGTTGTGCAAATCCAAGAAATTACAACCTTATTAATATATTTTGAACTAAGGATTGCTTTTCCAAAAGCCTCAGACCACAACGTGATCCTGTAATCCTATTTTCACCAAACATCAGCTGCCCTCTTGGCCCAGGGCTCATTAAGCATTTACCATGGTTATAATATTACTGCTTATGCATCCTTCTAGAAATCCTAATGTATTAGGGCAACAAATCAAATCACCACTCACCAGGTTTTATTTTTTGCCCTGCAATAAAGAATAGCTCCACTCCTAACTGTATTTTTAAAATCTAAATCTAAAAATATAAATATTGCTAAAAATATTGCTTAAATAAAATAAAATATAGAAAATAATCTAAAGGGGCTAAACATTACATTTAGAAATTTTGATTGTTTTTATGCATGAATATGTGTTTTATTTCAGGTTTTGTAAAGGCGATCAGGCGTATAGTGTTTAGATTGTGCATTTTAGACTTCCAATTTACTGTATGCCAAATGTGCATTATTGGCATTTTCCGAATACAACCCCAGAAATTTTGCTTTCACCCTTGTTCTGTAAATATTCTGTGTATAGGGAAAGGAAGAAGACAGATTGGAAAATACAGTGCATCCTAGGTCTAAGTGGATCGGTGTTGTTCCAGCTATGGAAACTCAACCCACACACGTTTGTGAGTCTGGACAGAAAGTGTCAAGGTTGTCACCTTGCTAGAAAATATGGCACATATTACCATTTTTATTAGGTGTGAGCATATGGAAAAGAAACATAAAATACTGGTTTAGATTGCTGCATATTCAAATTTTCTGGTGAGTTTTTGAAATCACTAAAGGTTACCAAGTAAATTGAAATAATGTGGGTTATTGTTGGTTATGCTATCTTGAACTTATTAGGTTCCTATTTGCCTAAATAGATTTCTGTGCTGAGACCAAACTAGTTGAATGTACTTTTCTTGCAAAGTAAAGCACCAGTACCATTTGATTACAACATGTTGCTTTTAAACAAATCCCCAATTGTTTGTTTTTTATGGGATCTGAATTCTGGTTTTATCTCAGGGATTGATACATTTATTGTTAAACAAAGCAATGAAATTGAGGGTTGTGATAGTAATCTACTTTACTGGGTGATGGGACTCACCGGGACTGCTGACTCCAAGGAAGATTGTCAGGGCTCAGTCCTTGGCAATGTACAACTCCAATTGGCTCTAGACAGCCCAGTGGCTCAAAGTTTAGCAATCTGACCTTTGCAGCACTAAAGCTACGTACACACTTCCAATTATTATCGTTGGAAAAC
>NC_092867.1:23881802-23882908 GCF_032062135.1 Pyxicephalus adspersus
GGAACGATAAAAATTGGAAGTGTGTACGCACCTTAAGTCCCAGGTTCAAATCCCGACCAGGGCACTATCTCCACGGAGCTGCAGGTTCTCCCTGTGTTTGTGTAGGTTTCCTCCAGGTACTCCAGTTTTCTCCCACATTCCAAAAACATGCACTTAGGTTATTTGTTTTCTCCCAAAATTGACCTTCGACTGTGTTAAAGACATACTACTATGGTAAGGGCATTAGATTGTCAGCCCCTTTGAGGGGCAGCTAGTGACATGCTCATAGACTCTGTAAAGCACTGCGTAATATGTTAGTGCTATATAAATACTGTTTATTAATAATAATTATGATAATAATCATCAAAGATTCCTCCAGGCTGTCGCATTCTCCTCAAACTTCATTCTACTGTGTACATCCACAGTTCCACTGGTGTTTTTATTGCAATTTCCCATAGGTTATGGGAGAAGAAAGCCACAGACTGACTAGTAAAATGCAACCATGCACCAGGGCAAATTAGGCAAGTAGACTATTTGCTGGAAAATTAGTATTTTTTTTTAACACAAAATACACAATTTTGCTATGTCCACTATTTATAAACGAAACATTCATTCATAAAGATCATCCATTTTCAGCAGGATTGACACTTTTAGATGAAATTCCCATATTTAGAATGAATTCAGTTTTATAGTTCATCAAATAGAACACGCCACTTTGAAGGTGGAGAATGCCATTGGCCACAATTAAGATCAGTGGTGTTTGTTTCAAACTGACTGTCACTTTTGCCACAAACTGCAACTTTTAAAGGTTTAAGCCAAGAAGTACACTGTTCCCTTCAACAAAACAGCTTTACATGTCATCAAAAAGATATTGTTCAGATGTGTAAAATGTATTTTATTTTATCTGATAAAGAAATCTATTTAACTACAAAGATACCATATTTTTTAAAATCAGTAGGTGCCAAATGTTCTCAGTTTGTTTAGGAATAAGAAATAATATATACACGTTCCATAACTTTATTATATATTTACTATAATGAATATAAAACATAGTTCACATTAAATATAGGCCATTTGGATAGCTTAGCGCCTCTTGGGCAAAGGTGGCTTTGAGGTTTGCAAAGCTT
>NC_092867.1:23884760-23886589 GCF_032062135.1 Pyxicephalus adspersus
TAGGAGAAGGCACCCGACGCTGGAGAGGGAGATCGACGCTGGAGGACGATGCTGGAACACGGACACGACGCTGGATGAGCACAGCGGGACCAGGTAAGTGAGGATTTTAATGTAGGGAGAAAAGTTCGGGGTTAACGATAATTGCAACTTTTTTTAGGACGGAAAAGTGCGGGCTTAACGGTTGGGAGGTTAATACTCATTGATTCATAATATTACAATTGTGCCCACAATCCCTGTGCTTCAATATCAATTCATTTAGTGATATAGATCACAATCATACCTTATATATTCATGAAACTGCATGAAAAGGAAGAGATGTTTTGGGGTCCCTGGTTCCTGTTTTGCAAGATACGAGTCAATAAACTGTGCGTCTGTTATACAGACTACATAGATTTAAAAAAAAAAGGTCTAGCACAGTAGGAGAGTAAAAGGTCAATTCCCAGTCTTCCTAGTGGGAAGAAAACTTGAGTGGGCTTGGCTATGTGCCTTGAATTTCTTATCACCTGAAATAATTCAAGGACAAATCTATCACAGTGGTATCTACTGTTACAAATAGTCAGGTATAGTTTAAACTGTATTGGATTAAAAGTTGGAAGAGTTACATTTCCCCTGTATCAACATGTTAAATGTCTAGTACAGACCTTAGCTTGAACTTCTGCTCCCCGCCTCATGTGAGCTGTGAATATGATCGGATTTTCACATAACCTGAGATAAAAGCCAAAAAAGTTTTAACAGTTTTATTATAGATTCAGTAAGTGTCGGAATTGGCAATGAAGAATTGAGAGAATTGTCTGCAGGAAAATTGAATAGCACTGAATAATTTGGTCTTTTGGACAGGTTTTAAAGTCAGGGTTGGGGGATTTTCACTGTGGAAACAATGTTGTTCAATAGAAAAGTATACATAGCTTATTGCGTATGACGTGACAGTGGAAAAAAAGTAGCAGCCATATTTACTCTCTAAAATCACAGGAATCACCTCCAGTGTTCTATTCCGTTCCTCTAGCCTTCCTGTATGTTGTATGGTCAAAACCTGACCCAGCCCTCTTTCCTGCATAGTTTCCAGGGACATAATTTTTTGCCACCTCAGTAAAATATGTGATTCTTGTATTTTGATTTTCCTATTACTTTTTTTTAAATGGCAAGCAAGCTGAATATTATTGTATTTTTTTCTGTAAGTGTGACATGGGTATGGGTGGCAACGGTACTATTTTGTCTTGTTCTTCATCCTAGGTATAATTATCTGTTTTTATATTCTGTATGCAAGAACGCAGCAGAGGATTTTAAAGAAGACCTATCACCTGGATTTTTGCTTTAGCCCCCAACCCCCCCCAGCGGTCTAATTATGTCCGTATTTTAATGTCAAAAGCAGTACATTGTTGTGCGTGGAAATTTGTTGTTAAAATATTTTAGGCTTGTAATTTTTAGGAATAACTCCTGGGTATGATAAAGTTTGAAACACAAATCATAAATTATATTATAATGAATAATTATAAATAATTTTATAAATAAAATAAACTTTATACATTTTTTTTATTTTTTTTGTTTTTTAAATTTGTCTAAACAAGGGTACAATATTAGAATAAACTTTTGGATTTATTTATTTTTTGGATTTATTTTTTATAACTTTATGACTGTGATCAATGTTTTAAAAGCAAATTACAATGTACCGTATTTTTCGGTGTATAAGACGCACTTTTTCTTCCCCAAAACTGGGGGGGAAAAGTGGGTGCGTCCTATACGGCGAATGCAGGTTTAAAAAATAATTAAAACCGGTAACATACTTACCCGATACCGCGATCCCGCGAGCTTCTCGTCTTCTCTCCTCTCCT